>NW_012267219.1:1994536-2048314 GCF_000151885.1 Dipodomys ordii
CAAGGCTAGCGCCCTATCACTTGAGCCACAGCACCACTTCCAGCTTTTTTTCTTTTTGCTTATGTGGTGCTGAGGAATTGAACCCAGGGCCTCATGCATGCAAGGCAAGCGCTCTACCTTCCCAGCCCGAGTTAGGTTTTTTTTGGTTGGTCGTGGGGCCTGAACTCTGGGCCTGGGCCCTGACCCTCAGCATTTCAGCTCAAGGCTAGTGCGCTACCACTTGAGCCCCAGTGCAACTTTCAGCTTTTCCTGCTCATGTGGTAATGAGGAATTGAGCCCAGGGCCTCATGCATGCAAGGCAAACACTCTACCACTGAGCTACCTTCCCAGCCCAAGTTGATTTTTGAAAGAGATAGTCTAGATTCATTCTGCAAATGGGCATCAAGTTTCCTCAGCACAATTTATTCATTTTTCCCAACTTATGTTGGTAGCATATGGATTTCTGGGTCCACATTATTATTCACTGGCCTTGTGTCTTTTTGTGTGTGTACTTGTAATATTCTTGGGGCTGAACTCAGAGCCTGGGTTCAAACCATGATCTTAGAGCTCAGCCTCTTGAGTATTTTTGGATTGTAAGCCTGAGCCACCAGCACCCAGCTCCATACTAATCTTAATTTAGTGGTTAGCACTCAAAATTTTTGTCACTGATGGGGCTGGGACGGTGACTCAGTGGTAGAGCGCTTGCCTTCCATGCCTGAGGCCCTGAGTTCAATTCCTCAGCACCACATAAGAAAAAAGAAACAAGCTGGAATTGGTGCTGTGGCTCAAGTGGAAGAGCGCTAGCCTTAAGCTGAAGAGCTGAGGGACAGTGCCCAGGCTCAGAGTTCAGGCCCCACGACCGGACCCCCCCCCCCAAAAAAATAATTTTGTCACTGCAGTTTTAGTTAAAGTCTAACTGAAGAAGAAAAAAAATACCTATTTGCCAGGTTCCAATATAGTGAAGGAATCAACATTGAACAAAGATCATCAGGTACCTCTGACTTAAGAGAAATTAACTATATGGTCACTAAAAGATTGATGAGAGGTTCAACCCTACAAAGATGAATGAATGATAGCCAAGTGAAATCTTCAACCAATATTGATAGTTACAGTACATTTCTGGGAAATTTATTACAAGATACAGGCACCAAAAAGAATGGTTCCAGACAGGTCAAAAGCACACAAGGGGTGGGAATGTGTGTGGCTTAGTGGTCGAGTGCTTGCATAGTATGCATGAAGCTCTGGGTTCTATTCCTCAGTACCACATAAACAGAAAAAGTCAGAAGTGTTGATTCAAGTGGTATAGTGCTAGCCTTGAGCTGAAGCAACTCAGGGACAGTGCCCACACTCTTAATCAAACCCCAGGACTGGAAAAAAAAGAACAAGAAACATAGGTACCTGTTTGTTCCCTCCCCCCTACCCCCAGTCCTGGGGTTTGAACTCAGGGTTTGGGCACTGTCTCTGAAGACTCTTTGTGCTCAATGCTAGCTAGGCTCTACCACGGTGCCACAGCACCACTTCCCATTTTTGAGTGGTTAATTGGAGGTAAGAATCTCAAGGGGACTTTTCTGCCCAGGCTGGTTTTGAACCTCCATATTCAGATCTCAGCATCCTTAGTAACTAGGATTACAGGTGTGAGCCATCGGCATCCAGCTTAGTACTTATTTGAGATCTAAGAATTGTGGTTCAAAGCTAGCCAGGACAAGAAAGTCAGTGATATTCACCTCCAATTAACTGTTAAAAAAAGAAAGGTTGGGAATGTGGCTTATTGGTAGAGTGCTTACCTAGCATATATTTAGCCCTGAGTTTGATTCCTCAGTACAATATAAACAGAAAAAGCCTAAAGTGGCCCTGTGGCTCAAGTGGTAGAATGCTAGCTTTGAGCAAAAGCAGCTCAGGAACAATGCCCAGGCCCTCAGTTAAAGCCCCAGGACTTGGGGGGAAAAAAAGGTACCAAAATTTTTTTCTTTCAACTCAAGTGACTTTATAATTACTTAAGTTATTATGAATTGGATAAACTGACAAGTTGAATTAAAACTCTTTTGTAGAACAAGAACTTTCATTTTTGAAGTATTTATCTGAACTTTTTTTTTTTGGCTGGTCATGGGGCTTGAACTTGGCCTGGGTGCTGCTGTCCCTCAGCTCTTCAGCTCAAGGCTAGTGCTCTACCACTTGAGCCACAACTCCACTTTCGGTTTTCTAGTGCTTAACTGGAGAGAAGAGATTCCTGGACTTTCCTGCCTGGGCTAGCTTTGAACCATGATCCTCAGATCTCAGCCTCTGGAGTAGCTAGGATTACAGGCGTGAGCCACTGGCGCCTGGCTTTTAGTCCATTTTTTACACAGGTTACACAAGTACAGTGGCTTGAAGTTGGCCACATAAAAGTTTGGATTTTCCAATCAAGGATGGGGTCTTACCACTTGAGCTAAATCTCCACTTCTGCTTTTTTGCCAGTTAATTGAAGATTCAGTGATTTGTTTGTTTAGGCTGGTTTCAAAACTGGAGCTTCAAAGCTGGGCGCTTATCTCCAATAAACCACCAGAAAACAGGAAGTAGCACAGTGGCTCAAGTAGTAGAGTGCTAGCCTTCAGCTGAAGAACTCAGGGACAGTACCCAGGCCCAGAGTTCAAGCCCCACAACCAACAACAACAACAAAAAACAAAACAAAAAGGAGCTTTAGATCTCAGTCTGAAAAGTCATTAGGATTACTAGCACTAGTCACCAGCGAATTTAGGCCAATTTAAACAAGGTATTTAATTCCCAAAAGGCAAATAGGTATTGTACTCTATTAAGTCATGTTGCTAACCCAGACAATTCACCTTCGACTTAAAATTTCAAAGTATAGACGTGAGGCCTGGACTGGGAAGGTAGCTTCGTGGTAGGGTGCTTGCCTTGCATGCATGAGGTCCTGGGTTCAATTCCTCAGCACTATATAAGCAGAAAAAAACCAGAAGTGATGCTGTGGCTCAAGTGGTAGAGCGCTCGCCTTGAGCTGAAGAGCTGAGGGACAGCACCCAGGTCCAGCGTTCAGGCCCCATGATGGACCAAAAAAAAAGATCTGCGGCCTTAAGCCGGGTGCCGGTGGCTCATGCCTGTAATCCTAGCTACTCAGGAGGCTAAGATATGAGGATATCGGTTCAAAGTTCACCTTGAGCTGAAGAGCTGAGGGACAGCACCCAAGCCGAGTTCAAGCCCCACGACTGACAAAAACATTAAAAAAAAAAAGTTTATATATGAGGCCTTTAAGGAAGTTGTGCTGTGGCAAGTGTAGAGTGCTAGCCTTGAGCTGAAGAACTGAGGGGCAGAGTCCAGGCCCAGAGTTCAAGCCCCATGACCTACAAAAAAATTAAAATTAAAGGGTGTGGGAAGTTGGCTCAGTGGTAGAGTGCTTGCCTCCCATGCAAGAGGCCCTGGGTTTGATTCCTCAGTACCACATAAGCAGAAAAAAGCTGGAAGTGGTGCTGTGTCTCAAGTGGTAGGGCTCTAGCCTTGAGCAGAACTAAGAGACAGACAGCATCCAGGCCCAGAGTTCATCCCCCAGGACTGACAAAATAAATAAATAAAATTAAAAAATTTGCCAGGAAGTGCCGTTGTGGCTCAAATGGTAGAGTGCTTGCCTTGAGCTGAAGAGTTCAGGGACAGGCTCAGGCCCAGAGTTCAAGCCCCATGACAGGGGGGAAAAAAACTGCCAGGCGCATGTGGCTCAGGGCTGTATTCCTAGCTACTCAGGAGGCTGAGATCTGAGGATCAAGGTTCAACGCCAGCCCAGGCACACTCTGATCTCCAATTAACCACCAGAAAATGGGAAGTGGCACTGAGTGTCAAGCGGTACAGCACTAGCCTTGAGCTGAAGAGCTCAAGGACAGTGCCCAGGCCCAAAGTTCAAGCCCCATGACAGACCAAAAAAAAAAAAGAAAAAAAAAGATATGAGGCCTCTAAGACTGGCATTCCTTGCCACACCGACTCTCCCAGAACAAGCTGTTTTATACAAAAATTTTCTTTTGGCCTGGGGATATAGCTTAATGGTAAATGGTAGAGTTTTCCTATCATGTGAGAGGCCCTGGGTTTAATTCCAAATGCTTTTTATTTTTAAATAAAAATACAAAAACGGGAGGTGCATTGGTGGCTCATGCCTATAATCCTAACTACTCAAAAGGATGAGATCTAAGGATTGAGGCTGGAAGCCAGCCTACGCAGTTAAGTTTTGGAGGCTCTCATCTCCAACTAATACAGAAAAAGCCAGCAGTGCTAGCCTTGCGCAAAAGGAACTTAGGGACAGCAGTTAGGCCTAGAGTTCAAGGCCCAGCCCCCGCAAAAAAAAAAAAAAAAACACAATACCACAAAATCGGGCCCCAGTGGTTACTCAGGAGGTTGAGATCAGAATCAGCTGGAAGCCACAGGGAGCTGCAAAGTCCAGCTAATCACCAAAAAAGCTGGAAGTAGAGCTGTGGCTCAAGTGGTATAGTGCAAGGCTCCGAGTTCAAGCTCCAGGACTGGCATACAAAAATAAAACATACTAAAAGTACACATTTATTTTGGGGGGAGAGGGTAGTGGATTTTTTACTCAAGGCCTCCTGCTTGGCACACAAGTTCAGCAACCTGAGCCACACCTCTACTCTAGAAGATCATTTTGGGGAGGCGGGGGTGGGGATTCCTTCCACAATTCTTATACCCTTTACAGTACACTACATGTTTTCCTCAGTCATCAACTGCCTGTGGAGCAGCCTTATCCACTTATATCTCTATGAAAACCTTTAAAAGCGTAATACTTAAAAAAAATAACTCTTTCAATTGCTCTCTATAACCTAACCTTTTTTGAGGCAGTTGATATTCAAGACATAAAAATATGTTCCAAGATCTAAAAACCTTCTTCTGAGAAAAATGTAGTCTGGAAAAGGATGTGTCCTTCCCCCCCCCCCCATACACACAAAATTTTAACCGGTTCAAATCAGCAAGAACTTCTTTTAACCTAATAAAAGTTAGATGGCTAAAAAAAAAAATTACATAGCTATTTCATCCTTACCCTGAAAGAGAATGAAACATCACCTGAAGCTCATGGTGGACCCCAGAAAATGTCCACAAAGTATCTTTCCACTCGACACGTGCTGAACTACCAACTCAATGGTAGCAACTCCTTCCTGCCAGGGGAGCTAAGGCGTTTGAGCAACCTTCGTTTTTGTTTTGTTTTTCCAAGAGACTGGAGTCGGGAGGAGGCCTGCAAGGACCCACACTCAAGAAAGCGAGACCCAGGAGAGGAAGTGGAAGTTGTGGCGACGGCGTGGCCTCCCTCGAGTTGCCTAGCAGTGGAGGCCGCTCAGGGCGGAGGGCCGCGTGGCGCCGCCCGGAGACCCAATCAGTTCTTGGGGGGCTCCCAACACAGGTGCAGTCGGCCTCGGCGGCCCAAGAAGCCACGGGGCCCTCTCCACGAGGGTCCACGCCTCCCCGGGGCCGCATGGCGGAAAGCGCCCAGACCTTAGGCCTAGGGTGAAGTTCCCGAGAGTTCCGAGCAGCCCACACTGCCCGAAAGGGGAAAAGTGCGCTTTCTGAAACCGGGAAAGCGGCAAAGAGATGGGAAAAGCAGACATCAGGAGGAAAAATGTCCTCCACCCGCCAACGGTAACCGGAACTAGGATCTCGGACCCCCCCACCCCCCCACACACCAGGACGACGGCCACCGCGGAGCCGCGAGAGCCCCAGGGCCGCACGAGGGGGAGGCCGCTCCCCGGGCGCCCCCAGAGCGGCCTCCACCTAACTCCCGGCGACCTTCCCGCGGAGGGATGTCGCACTCACATGGTGAATGGGGCAGGGGGACGGGCGAACGGGTGGGCGGGCCTCTCTAGCGGCGGCGGCAGTGGAGCCGACTCCTCTCCGGTGGCGACTCCGGCGTTTTCTCTCGGGTCGCGGCCTCTTCTCGCTCCCCTCAGGCGAAGGCAGCGGTGGCGGCGGCGGCGGCGGCGGGATCGACCTCGATTCCCAGAATGCACCGCGCGCGAGAGCGGCTCCTCAGTCGAAGAGGAGAGGAAAGTGTAGGAAAAGGGGCGCGAGGACGGAGAATGAACGTGCGTGCGTGCGAGCTAGGGGTGGTGAGGCCGGGCGGCGGCTGGTGACGCAGCAAAATGCCCGGGCCTTGCCGCCGCGCGTGCGCAGTCTTTGTTTTGGGGCTCCTGCGCGGCTTTCTAGAGATCTCTACGGAAAAGGCGGGGCCTCCCAGCTCCTTCGCGATCCTTCCTGTGCCGGCCCCGCCCTTCGTCCTTACTCCCTGCCCCCTCCGGGCCTGACTCTATCCCGCCTCTGCTCCCGCGCTCCAGTCTCGCGTTAGAAAACCGTTGGTCCCCTAACGAACCGCTCTCGCTCGAGCCCTGCGCGCGATTTTCCCCTGGAACGGCTGGGCTCGCTGTGGGAGGAAACCCCAGCGGAGGGGCGCCGGGTTTGGAGACTTCACCCCCAAATGGGCCATGGGTTTTATTATTATTATTATTATCATTAAATCTTTTCGGCTTTGGGTGCCAGTCCTGGAGCTTGCACCCGGGCTGGGCACTGTCCCAGAGTTTTTTGCTCAGAGCTAGCTCACTACCACTTCAGTCATACGCTGCACTTCCGGATTTTTGGTGGTTAATGGGAGATGAGTGTCACTGACTTTCCTGTGCTGGCTGGCTTCGAACCTAAGATCCTCTATCTCAGTCTTCTGACTAGCTAGGATTACAGGCGTGAGCCACCTGCTCCCAGGTTGCCACTGGTTATTTTTGAGGGAGTAAACTAGACCCTGAGGAAATACTCCTTCAAAAAGAGGCGAGGGGCTGGGAAGGTGGCTCGGTGGTAGAGTGCTTGCCTCGCATGCGTGAAGCCCTGGGTTCGATTCCTCAGTACTACATACACAGAAAAAGTCGGAAGTGGGCTATGGCTCAAGTGGTAGAGTGTTAGCTCTGAGCAAAAGAAGCTCAGGAACAGCGCCCAGGCCCTGAGTTCAAACCTCAAGATTGGCAAAAAAAAAAAAAAAATCCCCAAAAGAGGTGAAAAACTTGTGTTCATAAAATATGCGAAAAAGAGTTGACATCATAAATCAAAAGTTGGGTCCCTCACCCCAGTTTTGTAAATGTCAGAGACCCTGTCCAGGGCAGCAAAGGAAATGAGGAACTGTTTTGTTTTTTTTGTCGGTCGTGTGGCTTGAACTCTGGGCCTGGGCGCTGTCCCTCAGCTCTATCAGCTCAAGGCGAGCGCTCTACCACTTGAGCTACAGCGCCACTTCTGATTTTCTGGTGGTTTATTGGAGATAGGAGTCTCATGGTCTCTCCTGCTCGGGCTGGTTTTGAACCGCGATCCTCAGATCTCAGCCTCCTGAGTAGGATTACAGGCGTGAGCCACCAGCGCCCGGCATGAGGAACTGTTTACCTGTGGGAGCAGACATGTGGCACTGCTTTAAGAAATTTGTGCCTTTGGCTGGGAAGGTGGCTCAGTGGTAGAGTGCTTGCCTTGCATTCACGAGGCCCTGGGTTCGATTCCTCAGCACCACATAAGCAAAAAGAAAAAAGCCGGAAGTGGTGCTGTGGTTTAAGTGGTAGAGCACTAGCCTTGAGCTGAAGAGCTGAGGGACAGTGCCCAGGCCCAGAGTTCAGGCCCCACGACCGGATCCACAAAAAAAGAAAGAAAGAAAGAAAGAAATTTGTGCCCTAGGTGACACAGGAAGGATATTTGAGGGGACTGTCTAGGATGTAGGTGTCCCCAAGCACATCAGTTTGAGGCAGGGAAGCTTTGTGCCTTAACCGCTAGTGGTGGTTAGTAACAAGAAACTAGACCAGTTTTTCCTCTGTCTCTCCATCCCTCTTTTCCTCCCCCCACCTCTTTTTTCTTTTGTGCCAGTTTGAACTCAAGGACTCATGCTCTCCCCCTTGGCTTTTATTTTTTTCCTGCTCAAGGCTAACACTCTACCCCTTGAGCCAGCCACAGCTTCTCTTACTGCTCTTACTGCTTGGGCTGGCTTTTTGAGTTAGGATCTTTTGATCTGAGCATCCTGAGTAGGAAGGAGCACCTGGCCCTAAGACCACTTAAGGATCGTATAGAGACATGTCCCCAAACTCACTGCTAGTTAGAACACAATAGAAGCTTAAAAGTGCCACAAAGGCCAGGCACTGGTGGCTCCTGCCTGTAATCCTAGCTACTCAGGAGGCTGAGATCTGAAGACCATGGTTCAAAGCCAGCCAGGCAGGAAAGTCCATGAGACCCTTACCTCCAATAAACCACCAGAAAACTGGAAGTGGCGCTGTCACTCAAGTGGTAGAGCGCTTGATGTGAGCTGAAGAGCTCAGGGACAGTGCCCAGGCCCAGATTTTAAGCCCCAGGACTGACAAAAAAGAAAAAAGTGCCACAGAATAGGGACATCATATTAAGCAACTAGGTTGAGCAAGACAGTATTGGGAATGGTGGAACTTGAATTTTGGGCTCAAATTCCACTTAAAAGGAATACAAGGTGGGTTAGTGGTAGAGCGCTTGCCTTGCATGCCTGAGGCCCTGGGTTCGATTCCTCGGCACCACATAAAAAGAAAAAAGTCAGAAGTGGCGCTGTGGCTCAAGTGGTAGAGCGCTAGCCTTGAGCTGAAGAGTTGAGGGACAGCGCCCACGCCCAGAGTTCAGGCCCCACGACTGGACTCAAAAAAAAAAATCCCGGGCTGGGAAGGTGGCTCAGTGGTAGAGTGCTTGCCTTGCATGCTGAGGCCCTGGGTTTGATTCCTCAGCACCACATAAGCAAAAAGAAAAAAGCCGAAAGTGGCGCTGTGGCTCAAGCGGTAGAGTGCTAGCCTTGAGCTGAAGAGCTGAGGGACAGCACCCAGGCCCAGAGTTCAGGCTCCACAACCGGACCCAAAAAAAAAAAAAAAATCCCCAAGCAATACAAATCTTTAACTTTATATATTTTTTTTTGTTTGTTTGTTTTGGGTCCAGTTGTGGGGCCTGAACTCTGGGCCTGGGCGCTGGCCCTCAGCTCTTCAGCTCAAGGCTAGCGCTCTACCACTTGACCACAGCGCCCACTTCCGGCTTTTTTCTTTTTTGCTTATGTGGTGCTGGGGAATCAAACCCAGGGCCTCATGCATTGTAAGGCAAGTGCTCTACCACTGATCCACCTTCCCAGCCCCTAACTTTATATTTTTTAACTTTTTAATTCGTATTTCTATTTTTATTTTTTGGTAGGTCATGGGGCTTTAACTCTGGACCTAGGCGCTGTCCCTTAGCTCTTCAGCTCAAGGCTAGTGCTCTACCACTTGAGCCACTTCTGTTTTTTTTCTGGTGGTTTATTGAAGGTAAGAGTTTCATAGACTTTCCTGCCTGGCCTGGCTTTGAACTGTGATCCTCAGATCTCAGACTCCTTAATAGCTAGGATTACAGGCATGAGCCACTGGGGCCTGACTTAACTTTTATTTTTTATTATTATTTTTTGTCGTTCATGGGGCCTGAACTCTGGGCCTGGGCGCTGTCCCTCAGCTCTTCAGCTGTAGGCTAGCACTCTACTGCTTGAGCCTCAGCCCCTCTTCTGGCTCTTTCTGCTTATGTGGTGCTGAGGAATCGAACCAGGACCTCATGCATGCAAGGCAAACACTCTACCACTGAGACACCTTCCCATTCCCCAACTCTTTCATTATTTTTTATTTTTATTTTGGTGAGTTGTGGGGCTTGAACTCTGGGCTTGGATGCTTTCCCTGTGCTCCTCAGCTCAAGGCGAGCGCTCTACCGGTTGAGCCACAGTGCCACTTCCAGTTTTCTAGTGGTTTATTGGAGATAAGAGTCTCACAGACTTTCCTACCTGGGCTGGCTTTGAACTGCTATCCTCAGATCTCAGCCTCCTGAGTAGCTAGGATTACAGGCATGAGACACCAGCGCCTGGCAGCTTTTTTATTTTTAATGGGGTTGTACCTTAGAGCCCAGGCTGACCTTGAAATTTCGAGTCTCTTGACTAAGCCTCTGGAATATTGAGTTTATAGATGACATATTACAAACTATTGACTTTCAAAAGCCTACTACTTAGGGGAAACAAAATACCCAGATTTAAAAAAAAAAGCGGTAGAACGACTAGGAATATGGCTCAGTGGTATAGTGCTTGCCTAGCATACATGGCATGCATGAAGTCCTGGGTATGATTCCTCAGTATCACATGAACAGAAAAGGCCAGATGTGGTGCTGTGGCTCAGGTGGTAGAGTGCTAGCCTTGAGCACAGAGAGGCTCAGGAACAGTGCTCAGACCCTGAGTTCAAGCACCAGGACTGGCAAAGAAAAAAAAAAGAAAGAAATACAAGCTGATCATGGGTGATTCATACCTGTAATCCTAGCTGTTCAGGAACGTGAGATCTGAGGATCATAGTTCCAGGCCAAGCCTAAGCAGGAAAGTCCATGAGACTTTTTTTTTTTGTCAGTTGTGGGGCTTGAACTCTGGGCCTGGGTGCTGTCCCTCAGCTCTTCAGCTCAAGGCTAGCACTCTACCACTTGAGCCATAGTGCTACTTCTGGCTTTCTGGTGGCTAATTGGAGATAATAGTCTTATGGATTTTTCCTGCCTGGGCTGGCTTTGAACCTTGATTCTCAAATCTCAGCCTCCTGAGTAGCTAGGATTACAAGTGTGAGCCACTGGCACTGGGCAGTCCATGAGACTTATCATCTGCAATTAATTAGCAAAAACCCAGAAGTAGAACTGTGGTTCAAATGGTAGAACACTAACCTTTGTGGGGGGGAGGAAGAGAAGCTTAGGCCAGCACCCAAGTCCTTAGTTCAAGCCCCAGAACCAGCACTAAAAAAAAAAAAAAAGTGTTAGCCAGTTTTGAAAGAGACAAGTGAGGGTCTGAATTCAAGCCCTAGTTCTAACAAGAAAAAAATTATCCAGAGCACATAGTGGATGACATCTCTGAGTTGGTTTGAAACTAGCATCTCATGTTTTACCATTGATCTATACCCTCTTTTGTCAAGGCTAGCTTGAACCTAGTGTCTTACAGATCTCACTGTCAAGTAGCATGAAGCCCCCCAGTGCCTGGCTCCCCATCCCTTTTTAACTTTTTTGTCCAGGGCTTAATTTTCTTCTTCTTCTTCTTCTTCTTTTTTTTTTTTTGGTCAGTTGTGGGGTTTGAACTCAGCCTGGGCAGTGTCCCTCAGCTCTTCAGCTGAAGGTTAATGCTCCATCACTTGAACCACAACGCCACTTCGCCACTTCGGGTTTTCTGAGTGGTTTATTTGAGATAAGAGTCTCACAGATTTTCCTGCCTGGGCTGCCTTTGAACTGTGACCCTCAGATCTCAGCCTCCTGAGTAGCTAGGATTACAGGTGTGACCCACCAGCACTCAGCCAGGGCTTAATTTTCTAGAAAAGGTACTTGTGGTTTTACTGACCATATTTATAGTAAGGCATTATGAAATTACCTCAGTTGTATGTTTTTGATAGGCTAACACCAATTTTTTGTTGTTGTTGTTGGTTGTGGGGCTTGAGCTCTGGGCTTCGGCACTACTCAGGAGGCTGGGCTCTGAGGATCACAGTTCAAAGCCAGCCTAGGCAGAAAAGTCCATGAGACTCGTATCTCCAATTAATCATGAGGAAACCAGAAGTGGCGCTGTGGCTCAAGTGGTAGAGCTGAAGAGCTCAAGGACAGTACCCAGGCCCAGAGTTCAAACCCCATGACCACCATCAACAAAAACATTGGTTACATTTGTTGCCTGGAGCTCAGAAAAACTGCAAATATGGTAGTTGAGCAATGATCTAAATCCCAGAAGTACAACAGAAGCAGTAGGAATGGGAAAAGGCTCAACAGAATTTTGATGTGTCTGGCCTTGAAGTCTATTTAGAAAAGGGAAGAGATAAGCAGGTTTCCAGTGTGGGAGATTGGTTGAAATGTGACACCATTAGCTGTGATGGAAAGAAACAGATGGAGGAGTAGAATGATAATTTTGTATACATTTTGTAGTTGAGAGCATTTTTTTTTGTGTGTGGGATTGGTAAGAAATGGAAGGGGGAGAGAAGCCATTAGAAAGGGAGGAGTTGAAGACAGGAAAACTGTCTTGAATAAGGCAGGAGAAAATAAGGAAAAATAAGGTCATGGAAGAGAAGAAATGAAATTAAGTCTTAGGGTTTTAAAATGTGTAATGGAGGGTCTGGGAAGGTGGCTTAGCGGTAGAGCGCTTGCCTTGCATGCCTGAGGCCCTGGGTTTGATTCCTCAGCACCACATAAGCACAAAGAAAAAAGCCAGAAGTGGCGCTGTGGCTCAAGTGGTAGAGCGCTAGCCTTGAGCTGAAGAGCTGAGGGACAGTGCCCAGGCCCAGAGTTCAGGACCCATGACCGGAACCCCCCCGCAAAAAAATAAATAAAATGTGTAATGGAAACTGGTGGGCTGGAAAGGTGGCTCAGTGGTAGAGTGTTTGCCTTGCATGCATGAGGCAGCCCTGTGTTCAATTCCTTAGCACCAAATAAGCAGAAAAAGCCAGAAGTGGCGCTGTGGCTCAAGTGGTAGAGTGCTAGCATTGAGCACAAAATGCTCATGGACAATGCCCAGGTCATGAATTCAAACCCCAGGATTGGCACATGCATAAAGGCCTGACAAAATATATGAAACAATGGTTCAAAACAATGGGCTAGGAAGGTGGCTCAATGGTAGAGTGCTTGCCTTTCATGCGTGAAACACTGGGTTCAATTCCTCAGCCCCACAAAAGCAGAAAAAGCTGGAAGTGTGGCTCAAGTGCTAGCCTTAAGCTGGAGAGCTGTGGGACAGCACGCAGGCTTAGAGTTCAAGCCCCATAAGCACCACTACCACCACCACCACCACCACCACCAACAACAACAAAGATATCAGGAACTTCTTTAAAGATGGGAAACTAGCAGGTGCCGGTGGCACATGCCAGTCAGTAATCCTATCAACTCAGGAGGCTGGTGTTTGAGGATTGCAGTTCAAAGCCAGCTTGGGCAGGAAAATCCATGAGAGTCTTTATCTCCAATTAACCACTAGATAACTGGAAGTGGCTCAAAGTGGTAGAGCACTAGCCTTGAGCTGAAAAGCTCAAGGACAGTGCCCATGCCCAGAGTTCGAGCCCCATGACTGACAAAAAAAAAAAAAAGATGGGAAACAAATGTGATAGAATTCTATGTTAAGATTCAGGTTAATGCCTGAAAATTTCCATTGTGAGGGGAGTAAAAGAAGAAGGCAGGGTAGACTCTCAGGAGATAACTTCACATCAAGAGATTTCTGGAGGGCTGGGAGGGTGGCTCAGTGGTAGAGCACTTGCCTTGCATGCATGAGGCCCTGGGTTCGATTCCTCAGCACCACATAAGCAAAAAGCCAGAAGTGGCGCTGTGGCTCAAGTGGTAGAGCGCTAGCCTTGAGCTGAAGAGCTGAGGGACAGCGCCCAGGCCCAGAATTCAGTCCCCACAACTGGACCCAAAAAAAAGATTTCTGGAACTCTTGGGAGTTCCCCTTGAGTTAACTGAGTGTTGGTTAGTACATGTGTGTAAAGAAAATATATAGGTTAGGGGAAGAACTACCTCAAAGGACTAAAGAAAACAGTATCTAAATTTCACACTGGTTTCCACCAGCCAGAGGAAAATAGCTTAGAGTAAAATCAAAATGCTAAGGATTGTTTGAAAATAAAATTATTTGTGGTCCATATGAAATTATCAACACAAAGCTGGGTACTCATAGCTACTCAGGAGGCTGAGGTCTGAGGATCACTGAAGCTAGTCTGGGCAGACAAATCCTCCACTCTCTCCAATTAACTAGCAGAAAGTAGGAATGTGATTCAAGTAGTACAGTGTCAGCTGTGAGGGAAAAAGCAAGAATGTTTAGGTGGCCGGGTGCTAGTGGCTCATGCCTGTAATCCTAGCTACTCAGGAGGCTGAGATCTGAGTGAGGATCAAGGTTCAAAGCCAGCCAGGGCAGGAAAGTCTGAGAGATTCTTATCTCCAATAAACCACTAGAAAACCCGAAGTAGCTCTGTGGCTCAAACAGTGGAGCACTAGCCTTGAATTGAAGAGCTGAGGGATAGAACCCAAGCCCAGAGTTCAAGCCCCACGACTGACAAAAAGCAAAAGAAAAAAAATGCAGATCCCCGAGTTCAATCCCCAGTCCATGGACTGGTAATTGGGTGGCTCAAATGTTTAGTTCCAGCTACTTGGAAAATTGTGAGGCTTTAGGCAGCCCATGCAAAAAGTTGAGATTTTTAACATGGTAACCATGACTATCATTTGAGCTACTCAGAAGGATCACATCCCAGGACCTGGTAAAAAAAAAAGCTGGAGGTGGGCTGGGAAGGTGGCTCAGTGGTAGAGCACTTGCCTTGCATGCTTGAGGCCCTGGGTTCAATTCCTCAGCACCATATAAGAAAAAAGCCAGAAGTGGCGCTGTGGCTCAAGTGGTAGAGTGCTAGACTTGAGCTGAAGAGCTGAGGGACAGCACCCAGGCCCAGAGTTCAGGCCCCACGACCAGACCCCCCCACCAAAAAAAAGCTGGAGGTCTATTAGAATAAAAATACATGCCTAATCTATTGGTCCTGTATTCAGGAGGCTGAGATCTGAAGATCACATTTTGAAGCCTGCCCTGGCAGAAAAGCCTGTGACTTTTTCTTTTTGCTGGTTATGGGGCTTGAATTCAGGGCATGGGTGCTGTCCCTGAGCTTTTTTTGCTCAAGTCACACTTTTTAATTTTTTGTCGGTTATAGGGCTTAAACTCTGGTCCTGGGTGCTGTTCCTGAGCTCTTTAGCTCAAGGTGAAGGCTCTACCACTTGAGCCACAGCGCCACTTCCAGGCTAGCACTTAGAGTTACAGTGATACTTCATGTTCTGGTGTAATTGAAGTCTCACAGACTTTCCTGCCATAGTTGGCTTTGAACCGTGATCCTCAGATCTCAGCCTCCTGAGTAGTTTGATTACAGGCGTGAGCCACAGGTGCCTGGGTCCCATGACACTTATCTCTAACAGTTAAAAGAGCCTGAAGTGGAGCTGTGGCAAGTGGTAGACTGCTAGCCATATGCATAAAAGCTCAGGGATAGTGCCCAGGACCAGAGTTCAAGCCCCAGAGCTGGCACCAAAAAGAACAAAATCAAGAAAATGAAACAAAAGCCTTATCTGAAGATTTGGCATTATAAACCTTCCCAGTCTTGAAAGTATGCTAGGACTAGTATAACACAGGATAGGACTGAGAGCTTGAAGGCAACATCAAATGAAGGGCATGTACCTAAGAGCAGTATTTGTTGTAGAACCACAGAAATGTTCCCAAATGACAAAGTAGGTATATTTAGGTGCCTGCACAATGAAAATGGCAAGTGTCCCTATCCAATGGCTTGGTGAAATGGTACGTTCACCAGGCAGAAAATATCGTGTGAGGACTTAATGGATTCACTGTGGGGGCCTCTGGCCCTGCAATATCTGCAGGCACAGGCCCCTATAGATTGAGAAACGTTTTGGTATCCAGATGTTGTGGTAGAATCCAATGTTCCTCAAAAAAGTCAAGGATAACTTGTCTAGTGAAGTCCAGGAAACAGGATCTTGAAGGCTAGGGATTGGTTGATAGGGCTACTAAGAAGGCCCCAAGCTTGATATGCTGGAGAATCAGATACCCAAGGAGCCTGATAGGATAAGGGACAGTACCCTGAGTTCAAGCTCTAGGACTACCCCCCCCCCCCAAAAAAAAAAGACATCAATGAAATACTTGCTTCTTGGTATTGGTGCTTAAATACAGCTGCCACTCAGGTTTTTTTGATCCTCGCTGGTGCTCTACCATTTGAGCCACAGCCCCATTTCTGGCTTTTTCTGGCTAATTGGAGATAAGAGTTTGGAGGATTTGCCTGCCAAGGTTGGCTTTGAACTTTCTCAGATCTCAGCCTGAGTAGTTAGAATTACATGTGAGCCACAAGCACCTGGTCACTAAAATGCATGATGGAATACCCCACATTTTGGTGGATTGATTTAGATCTGCTAAAGTAACTGTAGCAAAACAGCCTGGACAATGTTTTGAGACAAAACCAACTAGAATTAAGAATGGACTCTAGGTAGGTGACCTAAGACTCCAGGAGGACAAAGGGATAAACTTGGATCAAGTGGTAAAATCAACCTCTCCAGGAATCAAAGGCTTCCATGGACTAGTTGACCTAGGACTCCTGGAGGATAAAGGGATAAAGTTGTAACAAGTGGTGAAATCAACCTCTCCAAAGGCACCAAAGGCTTTCTTCTGACAAGGCTGTCAGACCAACCTCAGACCACTGCCTATTATTCATACTTCCTGCTCCCCCCACCTTTGCTTTGTCTCTTTATTTCACCTTAATATTGTTTCAAACAAGAAATGATTATTCATGTCAATCTTCCTATAGAGGTAAGCATAGAGAAATAGGGTAGCCCAATATATATATATATATTGTGTGTGTGTCTGTCATGGGGCTTGAACTCAGCCTGGGCACTGTCCCTCAGCTCTTCAGCCTAAGGCTAACACTCTACCACTTGATCCATAGTGCCACTTTCAGCTTTTTCTGCTAATGTGGTGCTGAGGAATTGAACCTAGGGCCTCATGCATGCAAGGCAAGCACTCTACCACTGAGCCACCTTCCCAGCCCCAATAAAATTTAGAAATAAAATTGATAGATAATGGCTAAGAGTAGTGGGAGTAGTTTAGGATGATACCAAGGATTTTATTTTCAGAGCTGGGGATTAAGCCCAGATCTTTGCATATGCTAATAAGCAGGATTGAATCACTGTGCCCAGCTGAATATATTCTTTCTACTTATTATTCCTTTTTTTTTGTTGGTCATGGGGCTTGAACTCTGGGCTTGGGTGCTGTTCTTGCGTTCTTCAGCTCAAGGCGAGCAATCTAATGCTTGAGCCACAGCTCCACTTCCGGTTTTCTAGTGGTTTATTATAGATAAGAGTCTCACAGACTTTCCTGCCTGGGCTGGCTTTGAACTGAGATCCTCAGATCTCAGCCTCCTGAGTAGCTAGGATCACAGGAGTGAGCCACCAATGCCCAGCTTAACTTGCTTTTATATATCTATTTGAGCTGAGTGCTAGTGGCTCATGCCTATAATCCTAGCTTCTCAGGAGTCTTGAGATCTGAGGGACTTTTCCAGCGGAGGCAAGAAAAGTCCTTGAAAGTTTTAACTCCATAAATCATGCCTAACATTTGTACTATGGCCAAAAATCTCCCTTTCATGAGATAGCTTTTCATTGACTGTACTTTTTGGGAACAGATCAAACACCAAGTTCATCCAACAAGAAGCCATAACTTTATTAATGATAGAAACAGTACAAATTTCAAACCAAGCTTCAGTTACCCTCTTGAAACACAGACACACAAAAAAAGGGTCCTTGTTTTCATATGGTTACATTGTTAATTCCTGTAAAAGAAAAAACAGAAGTAGTTAAAGACGAAGTGCAAATTCTGGTCATTAAAACCTAAGGCTACTAAAAGTAGGCTTTGGAAAGAGGCTTTTAATTTAGGCTCTATCATACAGAGAAAAGTCATTATTAGCCAAGGCAGAAGCTATTTAGGCATAATAAACTGTGTTGGTGCATGCTTGTAATCCTAATACTTGAAGGCAGAGACAAGAAGATCCAATGTTAAATGCTACCTCAGGATACATACAGTTTTAGGATATTTGGGCTCAGACAGTAAACAAAAACTTACCATTATAGCATTTACAATATCATTACTATTATTCTTCAGGGCTCGGACTGCCTTTGCTCTTGACACATTTGCTTGTGACATGACCAATTCTATGTCCTTAACTTCCACACCTGTTTCATCAACCTAAAAGAGAGAAAAATCTTAATAAAAGGTAAGAACAACTAAAGTAGTTCTTGGAAGACATCTTTTAAATGTAGTTCAAATAAACCAAAACCATATAATTCTGGGAGAGCTTAAAAATTTTTTCGTGTAAGTACTGAGGGTTGAACTCAGGGCCTCTCTAAGCTTGGCTTTTCCGCTCCAGACTGGGGCTCTACCACTTGAGCTCATACTTCCACCTCTGGCTTTTTGGTAGTTCATCAGAGCCAAGAGTCTCATGGACTTTCCTGACCAGGCTGCTTTGAACCACAATTTTCTTTTTTTTTTTTGGTCCGGTCGTGGGGCCTGAACTCTGGGCCTGGCTGCTGTCCCTCAGCTCTTTCAGCTCAAGGCTAGCTCTCTACCACTTGAGCCATAGCGCCACTTCCGGCTTTTTTTCCCCCCTGCTTATGTGGTGCTGAGGAATGGAACCCAGGGCCTCATGCATGCAAGGCAAGTGCTCTACCACTGAGCCAACTTCCTAGCCCTGAACCACAATTTTCATATCTCGGTGTACACAGAATTTTAGGCATGAGCCACCAACTTTGAACTAAAACATTTTGCTATACAGAAAGGTTTTAAAAGTTCCTAGTATACCTCTTCTTCTTCACTTTCCTCTTGTACAGTTGGAGTCTGTGTGTTTTCTTGAATGTTTGAGACAGCTTCACCTTGAACTTTGAATTTCTCAGCAGCTGCTAACTGTGCTTGCTGAGATAAGTCTTCAATCTACAGGGAAAAGAATACATTCATGTGAGTAGATCAGTTTTCAATACATTAAAAGGAAATGTGTACCTTTCAAAAATCACTCAAAATTCATTTTAGGTATCTTGCAATGTACCTGTAAAACGCCCTCATTCAGAGTTTCACTATAGAAACAAGGATGATTTCATCCCCCAAGGGATATTTGGTAATATCTGGAGATTTTTTGTAAATGAAGCTGCTAAATATCAACAGTGCATAGAATAGCCCTTTTTCAAGATAATGTCAAATAGGGTTGGTTTGGACCAACACTTAAGTGTTAGTCTTTTACCTTGGCTTCCCCAAAAACTATGTAGGTATCTGAAGCTGGGCTCTTGTAGACATCTGGTTTTGTGATGACAAAGAGAATATTCTTTGATTTCCGGATAGTGACTCTAGTAACTCCTGTTACTTGCCGAAGACCCAGTTTGGACATAGCCTACGAAATAGAACATCATTTTTAATTTTAGAAGGAAGCTTTAGAAAGCAAGGAAAGTTAATAACTCAATATTTCTAATATAGACCTTCTACTCTAAAATTGCTTCATCAGAATCTTTTTTTTTTTTTTTTGGCTCAAGGCTGGTGCTTGAAACCACAGTTCTATTTTTGTCTTTTTGTTGTTTTTTTTTTTTTTTGGTCCAGTCAGGGGGCCTGAACTCTGGGCCTGGGCGCTGTCCCTCAGCTCTTCAGATCAAGGCTAGCGTGCTACCACTTGAGCCATAGCACCACTTCCAGCTTTCCCCCCCTGCTTATGTGGTGCTGAGGAATCGAACCCAAGGCCTCATGCATGCAAGGCAAGCACACTACCACTGAGCCACCTTCCCAGCCCTCTCTGGAGATCTTAAGATCTTAGCCTCCTGAGAAGTTAGCATAACAGACATGAGCCACCAACATCCAGTTTCTTTGTAATTTATCTTACCTTTCGTGCCTTCTTTTCACTCCGACTCTGTTTTGCTTTACTGACTGGTTCTTCATCAATTTCTGCTGCTGCTGCCAGCTAAGAAGATAGAAGAGCTTTAAGTTAAATGACACCTAACATCTGGACACCACAATCTTCCATATGGTTTTCCTTCATAAAGGTTCCAAATTTCAAACACAAAAGCTCTATCTGGCCAACCTTGGCTCTCTAGTTCTTCCTTTTGAGACACACAGTCTTTGCTATGGAGCCCATGCTGGCCTTGAACTTAAAATCCTCCTACTTCAGACTCCTGAGGTGCTGGAATATAGACCTGCATGACCATATCTGGTATTTCTAACATTTCTTTGATGCAATTACTAAGAGTAAGAGATACCTACTTGGGCTTGTTGTGTGGCTGCTTGTGTGGAGTCTTGTTCCTCGAGCTCTGGTACTGATTCATCACTGTCAGATTCTGTTCCAGACCCTAAAATGACAAGAATTTTCACTATTTTTATAGCAGAGGTTTTTAGGAGGAATTTAATCTCACCCTGGTCTGCCTAAAGTAGAGCACACTGATTTCTGCTAGGCCTTACAAAGTTAACGTAAACGAAATGGCTTATATGAAGCCAGCTTGACAATCTCCAACTTATAAACCAGCATTAAAGACCTACCCTCAGAAATGAGGGACAATCTTGAGACTTAGCCAAACAGCTTATGTATGTAACTGCTTTTCCCTGCCCCCCCCCCCCCCGTCTTCATTTCTTGGCACACATACCAAGCCCTCTTTTAATTCCAAATTTTACTCTATAGCATAAACCATCCCAGTAAAGTTCTGGCCAAAAGGTACCTCTACAAATTAATATCACAGTACAGAGGGAAAACAGGCAGTGGCAGTTTTTCCTCATCTTTTAAACTGGGTCAGAGGTCAGAAGCAGTTGTATACACACTCTGGCCTTCTTTCATAGTCATACTAGCAATTGAATCACATCATCACTGAAAATTCTCAATTATGTCCAGTTCAAATAGTCAGTTTCTCCACTAGTGACTCCCACAATTTCTTCCAAACATAATTTGTCTCACAATTGGAAGGCCAAGCATCAACAGATACTACTGGGGAAGGGGAGGGGCATAAAGCATACACTGGCACCATTTTCAGGGAGAAAAACAGACCTCTACATTTTTAAGGAAAGGGAATCCCTGGGCAACTGGTGATTACTATGTTTAAGTAAAAAGAAATATAAGTATAGCTACAGATGTCCCAATATTTTAGTAAATCCCAGGCCCAGGGATAAGATTAAGTTAGTGATAAGGATTAGAGCAAATTTAAAGATTTGGTAGATCTTGGCTTTCAAGTCAGATCATTTAGGTAAAAAGGATAGATCCAGGTTAGTCTGGATATTACAGAAGACACAAAATACTATCTGAGATGATGAAAACCAAGATTTAGTTTCATATTCCTAGAGCTTTTGAACTATTATTCTATGTACTATGTGCAAACTCAAGCAGATATATAAACTGGACAAAGGGGCGCATCCTAAGGTTAGTACTGGTGGGTAGCCCCCAAGAGGGGTGTGGGCGACACACCATGCACACGGCAAACCAAGGCAAATACCCTTGTTGTTCTTCAAAACAGGCTGCTTGGCAGAGGGGGTTGGGACAGGGATCCCAGCAGGTTTGGGGGTGGGCATGTTGACGAGGATCGGCTGGAAAGGCACTCCCCCAGAGACTGGTTCCGGGGGAATCAGAGGCGGCAGCTCATCCTCATCAGCAGGGGTTGGGGGCTTAGAGGGCAATTCCAGCACCAGTCCAGGTGAGGATGGAAGAAATGGCTGTTTAGGAAGCAGAGGGGGAACTGGGGAAGGAGCGAGAGACAGAGGGACTTGTGGAGTGGGTCCTGGAGAGACAGCTGTTGACTCTGCTTTAGGAAGGACATTCTTAGGGGCAACTGCTGCTGGAAGGGTAGATGTCTTAGAACTAGCAGACAAGGGTCCCTTTGGAGAATGCAAAGAATCTTTGCCTTTTGCAGGACATATAGGGTGGGTTTTTGCAGTCTTCGAAGTGTCTTTCTGCACTGGGATGGTCACTTGAGAGACTGGAGCCACTGTAGAAAGGGATTCTTTAGTCTCATTCTTAGCTGGGGGATCTGAGCACTTAGGAGATGTAGAATTCTTGGCTCCTCCTGGGCCTTTCTGAGCAGGAGCAGTGATGTTTGGTGTACTTTCCCGAGCTGGGCCAACAGGTACTCCTCCTTTGAGAGACGTAGGACCTTTCTTTGTTAGAAGCCCTTCGAATGTCTGAGGGGCACTGGTACCCATGGTACAAGTGACCGACAGTGGGGGAATAGGGGAACCTTTGGGTAAGGGAGGAGCAATGGCTGAGAGAATGGAGGACTCTGAGGATGCAGCCTCTTTGTGAGGGGAGGCAGTCTCAGCTGGGAGAGTTTTCGGAGAGGAAGGAGTGATGACTAATGGAGTGGGAACTACTTTGGAGGTTGAAGCTTCTGGGACCTCTTTGGGGGAAGGAGTCCCAGCTGGGACAGTGGGGGTACCTTTGGGAGATGGGGTTGCTGGAGCCTCTTTGGGGGAGGGAAGAGTCACAACTGGGGCAGTAGGAGTGCCTCTGAGAGATGCTGCTGTAGTTTCTTGGGGGGCTGCAGTTGCTCTGGCCTTTTGTTGGGAAGGAGTAATAATTGGGCCACTGTTGATCTCTTTGGGGACTGCAGTTGCTGGGGCATTTTGGGGGGACATCTCAATGGGGACCCCTTTGGTGGATGGGGTGGCTGAGGCCTTTTGTGGGTAGGGAGGAATCTCAGGTGAGGAAATGGAGGCCTTTTTGGGAGTTGAAACTTCTGGGACTTCTTCGGGGACTGCAGTAGCTAGGACTTTTTTGGGGGAGGGGGTTCCTGAGTCCTGTTTGGAAGCTGAAGCTGCTGGGGCCTTTTTAGGGGGTGGGATTTCTTCTGCCTTTTTGGGGACTGCAGTGGCTGAAACCTTTTTAGGAGGTAGGATTTCTGGAGCCTCTTTGGGGGTTGTGGTCTTTTTAGAGGATGACATTTCTGATACCTTTTTTGGGGATGAGGTTTCTGTCTCCATTTTGGGGGCTGCAGTGGCTGGAGCCTTTTTAGAGGGTAAGGCTTTTGTTTCTTTGGGAGCTGCAGTGGCAGGGGCCTTTATTTGCGGTGTGTTTTTTTGAGTGTCTTTTGGAACCACAGTGGTTGGAATCTTTTTGGGAGACGGTGTTTCTAGGAGCTCTTTGGTGGCTGCAGTGGCTGGGGGCCTTTTAGAGGGTGGGGTCTTTTTGAGCGATGGAGTTTCTGAGCCTTCTTTGGGGGCTGCAGTGGCAGGAACCTTTTTGGGAGATGGCGTTTCTGGGGCTTCTTTGGGAGTCAAAGTTGCCGGGGCCTTTTTGGGGGATACATTTTCTGGGGAACCTAAAGGAGCTGCAGTGGCTGGAACCTTTTGAGGTGGGGTCTTTTTGAGAGGTGAGGTTTCTGGGGCTTCTTTGGGGGCTACAATGGCTAGGGCACTTTTTTGGAGTATGGTTTCTCTGGAAGCTTCAGTGGCAGGAGCCTTTTTAGGAGACAGAGATTTTGGGGCCTTTTTGGAGGATGGGGTTTCTGTGGCTTCTTTGGGAGCTGCAGTGGCTGGAGCTTTTTTGGGGAGTGGAGTTTCTGTGGCCTCTTTGGAGGCTGCAGCTGGAGCTTTTTTAGGGGGTGGGGTTTGTGGGGCCTCTTTGGGAGCTGCAGCAGCAGGAGCCTTTTTGGGCGACAAAGCTTTTGGGGCCTTTTTGGAGGATGAGATTTCTGGGGTCTCTTTAGGGGCTGCAGTGGCTGGTGTCTTTTTTTGGGGTGGAGTTCCTGGGGCCTCTTTGGTGGTTGTGGTCTTTTTAGAGGGTAAAGTTTCTGATGCCTCCTTGGAGGCTATAGTAGCTGGGTCATTCTTTGAGAGTGAGGTTTCTGGGGTCTCTTTGGGGGCTGTAGTAGCTGGGGCCCTCTTAGAGGGGAGAGTTTCTGGGGCCTCTTTGGGGGTTGTGGTAGCTGAAGCCTTATTTGGGAGTGGGATTTCTGGGGTCTCTTTAGGAGTTGTGGCTGGGACCTTTTTTTGGGGTGGGACTTCTGGAGCCCCTTTGGGGGATGTTACTTTGGCCTTTTTCTGAGGTGGGATTTCTGGGGCCTCTTTGGGGGCCGCAGTAGCTGGTGCCTTCTTTTGGGGTGGGGTTTCTGGGACCTCTTTGGGGACTGTTGTAGCTGGGGCCTTTTTTTTGGATGAGGTTTCTGGGGCCTCTTTGGGGGCCGCAGTAGCTGGTGCCTTCTTTTGGGGTGGGGTTTCTGGGACCTCTTTGGGAACTACAGTAGCTGGTGTCTTTTTTGGGGGTGAGGTTTCTGGGATATTTTTGGGGACTACAGTAGTTGGTGCCTTTTTTGTGGGAAGGGTTTCTGGGGCCTCTTTGGGGGCTACAGTAGCTGGTATCTTTTTTGGGGGTGAGGTTTCTGGGGCCTCTTTGGGGGCTACAGTAGCTGGTGTCTTTTTTGGGGGTAAGGTTTCTGGGACCTCTTTGGGGACTGTTGTAGCTGGGGCCTTTTTTTTGGATGAGGCTTCTGGGGCCTCTTTGGGGACTGCAGTAGCTGGTGCCTTCTTTTGGGGTGGGGTTTCTGGGGCCTCTTTGGGGGCTACAGTAGCTGGTATCTTTTTTGGGGGTGGGGTTTCTGGGGCTTCTTTGGGGGCTACAGTAGATGGTGTCTTTTTTGGGGGTAAGGTTTCTGGGACCTCTTTGGGGACTGTTGTAGCTGGGGCCTTTTTTTTGGATGAGGCTTCTGGAGCCTCTTTGGGGACTGCAGTAGCTGGTGCCTTCTTTTGGGGTGGGGTTTCTGGGGCCTCTTTGGGGGCTGCAGTAGCTGGTGCCTTCTTTTGGGGTGGGGTTTCTGGGGCCTCTTTGGGGGCTGCAGTAGCTGGTGTCTTTTTTGGGGGTG
Organism: Dipodomys ordii; assembly: GCF_000151885.1. NCBI lineage: Eukaryota > Metazoa > Chordata > Mammalia > Rodentia > Heteromyidae > Dipodomys > Dipodomys ordii. Next base: position 2,018,882 of record NW_012267219.1, read on the forward strand.
AGGTTTCTGGGGCTTCTTTGGGGGCTGCAGTAGCTGGTGTCTTTTTTGGGGGTGAGGTTTCTGGGGCCTCTTTGGGGGCTGCAGTAGATGGTGTCTTTTTTGGGGGTGAGGTTTCTGGGGCCTCTTTGGGGGCTGCAATAGCTGGTGCCTTCTTTTGGGGTGGGGTTTCTGGGGCCTCTTTTGGGACTGCAGTAGCTAGTGTCTTTTTTGGGGGTGGGGTTTCTGGGGCCTCTTTGGGGGCTGCAGTAGCAGGAGCCTTTTTCAGAGGTGGGGTTTCTGGGGCCTCTTTGGGGGCTGCAGTAGCTGATGCCTTTTTTGGGGGTGAGGTTTCTGGAGCCTCTTTGGGGGCTACAATAGCTGGGCCCTTCTGGGGGGATGGGATTTCTGGAGCCTCTTTGGGGGCTGTAGTGGATGGGGCCTTCTTGGGAGATGGGGTTTCTGAGGCCTCTTTGGGAAGTAGTACAGTTTCTGGAGTATCTCTGGGGGCCTTAGTTGCCAGGGTCTTTTTAGTACATGGGGTTTTTTGAGCCTCTTTAAGGGCTGCAGCAGTTGAGTCCTTTTTGTGATTTAGTGTATCTGGGGTCTTTTGGGGGCAAGGAGGAATCTCAGATGGGGCAGCGGGGACTCCTTTGGAGGTGGGAGTTTCAGCTGTAGAAGTAGGGGCCACAGTTGCTGGTGTGTTTTGGGGGAAGGGAGGAATCTTCGTTGGGGAAATAGTGGCTCCTTTGGGGGATGGAGCTGCTGCCACCTTTTTGGGGGAGGGAGGAGTAATAGCTGGGGGATTCAGGGGCTCTTTAGAGTTAAGTGTACCTGGTACCTCTTTGAAAGAGAGAGGAAGCAAGGTTGAAGGAGTGGGCATTTCTTTGGACAATGGGGTTGCTCCTAGGGATGGAGGAGTGGAAGAATGTTTGTTTAGTGAGTCTTTAGAGCCTGGAGAAGAAAGATTGGCCTCTGGAAGGAAGGAAGCCTCAACTGGAGAAAGAGATGAGAGATTCCCAGCAGGAACAGTAGAATGCTTATTGGATGGCAGTATTTTAGCCTGAGGGGACACATTAGTCTTTACAGGAGATGAAGAGTCACCTAGGTATGTCAGAGTTTCTTTGAAAGATTCAGTAACAGAAGCAACAGAGTTATCAGGGTGCCCTTCTGGAGAGGAAGCCAAAGGTGCCAAAGCTATACGAGAACCATCAACTTTCTTTGCCCCTGTAGGAGAAATCTCAACTGGGGAAGGAGTGGGAAAGTGAACAACAGACTTGGGAATTTCAGAGGTCAGTGACATGGTAGCATTTTGGGGAGCTAAAGCCATACCTGGAGCTATAGGGCAACTTTCAGAGGCTGGAGGAACCAAAGGTAAAGTAGTACCAATTGAAGTACCCTTAGCTGTGTATTTTTTAGGAGCTAAAGAGAGTTCTTCTAGAACTGTAGTTGCAGAAGTAGAGGGACCTTTGGTAGTTCTTGCAGGATCAAAACCTTCCAAAGTAAAGGTAGCCTCAGTTGGAGCAGTGATAGAACTTTTGAGAAGCAGGCTAGCAGGATCTGGGCTAGTATAAGGATTAGTCTTGCTTATAGAGATTGGGGAGTTAACACCCAGACAAGCAGCAGTAGAATCCGCTGGCTTGGTCACAGGGAGAGGCCCTGTAAGACCTTTCATTGCTGGAGTGGTTTCAGGTGTTTTCTCCAGAGATGATGTACTTTCAAGAGAGGGAGAAATTTTAGGGGATGTCAGAGCTAAAGGTAGTAGAGTATGATCTTTCCTGTCAGGAAGTCCTGCCTGGGCTGGAGAAATGGGGACTCCTATGTTTGCCAATACTGAAGCAGGGCAGGTTTTGAAGTCTTCAGAAGCTGGCAGAGGAGAGAATGGTACACCCTGAGTAGATGCTACCTGAGTAGGAAGCTCATTACGAGCCTCTGGTTGTATAACCAAGTTGGCAGAAGAAGTTGGTTTTTTACTACTTATGATACCTGATGAATCTGCAGGGGACACACAAGTAGCTATCTCAAAGGTAGCAGGTGACACAGAAATCATTGAAGTGTTAGTCACAACTGGGGTGGTTCTGACAGAAGCTTCTTTCAAGCCTGTTCCTGAAGAAGCAGGAATCTGGGTCATCAAAGGCTGAAGATGTGAGGTATTAGCAGAGCCTTTGAGAATGAGAGAGGCTGTAGGGGATAATAAAGAAGCTTTATCTAGGGATTCAGAAGGGTTGTAAGACGCTATACTAGTGGTAGAAGAGTGGTCTTTGTCGACAGACTGAGCTACAACAGCAGAAGCTGGCACACCCACTGGAAGAGGAATCATAGCATCAGCAACCAGCTCCTTTCTGGAAGGAAGGGGAGAAATCACACACTTCTGAGATAGATAAGAGGCTCCCTGGGAAGAATTATCTGCAGAAATGGTATTCACTATATGATCTGACAGAGTATTGGTACCTCTTTGATCTGAAAACTGGATAGGGGAACCCAAAGGACTCTGATATACAGCCATAGGAGAGCCCAGAGAAGTGGGAGAAGCTGGGGGGATGTTGGGAGCTATAGTCTTTTGAGCAGGTACACCAACAGGCCCCTTTAGACTGAGGCTTAACATGCTTTGTGGGGTCAGACCTGAGGAAATAGGGACATTTTGAACATGAGAAGTGATGACTGGGGGACTGATGGGTAGTGTCTTAGCACAGGAGGTCATTCCAGACTGAACCGAGGCCAAGGGTGTTACAAGGTGGGAAGGAATGGTACTAACTATACCTGGAGAATCTGGAGTTGTACCTTTTGGATTAGGGATTATCTGAGAGAGATCTTGAGTAGGGGAGGTTTTTGGTTCTGAGGGAGCAATGGGAGCCGACAGGGGTGTCACCGACCCTGACATAGTTAGAGTAGCTGGTGGGAGTGAGCTAACAGGATTAGGTGGGAAAACTGAACTCTTCTGAATGGAGTGAGGAGCCAATGCAACCAGAGACAAGGGAGCTGAAGGAGAATGGGCACCTTTCAGAGCTGGACCTATCATTGGAGAGGCCAGAGCTAATGCAGCTGGAGAGATGGGAGGCCCTATTAGGTGTGGCAGGAAAGTTGGGGTGTCAGGGGCAGTTTCCATAGTCATTCCAGAGGATGGGTGGGGAAAAGAAACTTCAAAAGCAGTTGAGGCAACAGTGGGTGAAGGGACCAGGGAAGGATGGTTAGCAGTTGCTACAGGACATTGTTGGGAGGGCAGGGAACAAGGAGAGGAAAGGGGAGGCCCATGCTGCCCTAAGGCAGCAGTGACATTCAAGGCTGAAGACATAGGAAGCACAGCTGGAGGGAAAAAGCAAAAAAGGAGATAAAGGGAGGGGGGAAAAAAGGTGAGTTGTACAGCCCAATTGGTTTAACATGCCTCACAGGAAACAATGTAGTTTAAATCTGAGAATGAAGGTCACCACACAGGATTAGACAAAGGAAGGTGACAGACAACACCAACTTTTCCCAAACATACTTCATTGGTCAAGTGCCAAATATACTGTTCTAGCTCCACTCCCCTCTAGTTCCCACTGCCCAAGTTCTACCAAATTTAGTTACCTGAAGATAGGTAAAGTCTTAGACTATCTCTAACTAAAGAGCACAGAACCAGGAGTAGATTGGGAACATGCTTTCTGCCCTCTTCCAGTTGTGCCCTCTCCTGAGCCGAGAGGGAAGAGATTAAAATGGACTCTCCATTCCCAAGTCTTTTCTCACAGCAATAGAATTACCACTAGAACAGCTGTGCTACCCTGTATACCCAAGGTCCATAAAACAAAACAGTGAAAACCGAACAAGGAAGGCAGACTGAACAGATGGGGAGTCAGAGCTAAATGAGAAAAAGCAGGTTTTTAATACTCTGGAAAACTCAGAACTTCATACTCAATGTTAAAAACCGTCACCCTCTATAAGCCTCAGTTTACTTAACAAAACCAGAAAGAAAAAAACACCTAACCACAAATGGGTTGGACTCCATTTTCCCTTCCTCAGGAATGTTAGCTCTTCAGACATCAATCCAAAATGATTTAGATCTCCAGAGAGGGCGCTTAGTCATAAGAGTGGGAACTGCATTATGAAATTCTAACCCAATTTATTAAACCACCCTGTAGTTCTATTTTGGAAGTGGAGAGAACTAAGAGTAAGAGAACATTCCAGATTCCTACCCCTTAATCTGGGTATTTCATTCTAGCAAAACAGACCAATATTGGATACTATATTAAAACAAAAAAAGGTTTTCTGATGGAGGGGAAAAAATACCATTCAAAAGGTAATATTAGATTCAACTGACAAATACTGAAGGTAGGTTTAAAAGAAAAGGTAAAGCTCATGGCACCCAAATCCACAATTCACTGAACCAGCTAATTCTGAGGCTCTTATATAGAATGAGACTATAGGAAAGAAAGGTGACTGAACTAGTTTTTCCTGAAGAACTGGTAAGCTGAAGACATAATCACAGTGCAAATACTTTCAAACATATTAACCAGAACTTAAAACATGGGACGTTGTCTTCTTAGTGGACCTAAAGATGGGATGAAGTCCAAATCACTAGTGTTGACACTGTAACTGATTCCCTGAGCCAGCTTTTTCATTCATTAGAACAACACTAATTATAGTTACAGTCACTCCCTTAATATAAGCCTTCTGCACAAGCTTAGGACTAATAAGGAATGTTTAACAGCATTAACATACAATGCTTGTGAAGAGTTTTACAGCTGGGAACCAGAAATTGCTAAATTCACCTACTTTCCAACACTTCTAAAATTAAGTTCAATGAGACAATCTTCACATTGCTCATTAAGCAGCCCTGAGGTCTCCTTTCTTTCCTAGCAGCTGTATTAATCCCTTCAGCTGCTAAAGTCAGACAGGTGGGGAGGGAGAACCTTAATGCTTTTATCTATAAACAACTTAATTTTAACTTCAAAAGGAGACAGTTGTCCTAGAGTGGCAGGTGGAACACATACATATAAATCTGTCATAAAAAAATAACAGAACCAACAAGTCTTAGGGACACTCTTCACTCAGCTCTCTACAACCGATTTAGCAACACTGCCATTTCACATTTCTTTCCTACTACTGCTCTTCCCTATCGAGACATGCTTCAACAAGAATACAAAACTTGCTTTCACAGAATTCTACACCCATTACTTTAAAAAACACCAAAGAAAAGCCTCATTTCAATCTTGGGCTCCATACAATGGTTTAGACACCATTCCAGTACACTAGAAATATCTCAGTTTACTGACCTAGCAGGACTCTGGGGCTCAGTAGGACACATTTATCACCACATCCAGCTCACCCAGACATGTGATGAAGGCGCAATGCCAAGCCCTGCTATCTAAAACCTTGATGCAACTTGCTGGCTGAACTTCCCAAAAGCTCAGTTCTTGGCCTGCCTATGTATCATCAAGTCCCAATAGGTAAGACTCTCCAAGTCTCTCCCCTCAGTTTTTCTGGAGGTGGAGGGTCCACAGAACTAATTGAGTCAGTTGACATAATGCACAAAGCAGGCTGCAACTTGTCTTTATTTTTATTCCACCCCCCTCAAGTTCTTGCAACACAGCAGTCAACTTTGTGGTCTTTCTTGCTCTGGTAAAGCAACAAACCCAATCATTAATACTTTAATGATGGCAAACTCTACAAAGCAGGTACGTAATTCCTCTTTTTACCCACCAAAAGACATTATGAGCTATGGGGGGCGGGGGAGAGGGGGCCGCGCCTGTGACACCTACCTGTCTCAGCCTGGGGCTGTGGCAACTCCTGCTCTGTAGCAGGGACGGTTTCTGTGGCTTCACCGGGCATTTCTGAAGGGAATAAAAAGGAGGCCTAAATTGACTGGCATGGATTCAATCTGTCCCACCAAGAGCCAAGTATTAAGATTTCTGTGAAAGGTTAGGAAAACAAATCCCAAAGATCTGGGGGACAACCTAGGAATAAGGCATCTCTGTCTATACTGACTCAGACTTCTACCAAGCGGATCACCTCTCAACCAAGCTGCTTCACCCCGCGGTGGCAGTGTCCAGGTCTCGCTGCATTCCAATTACTGACCCACAAAACCAGAAATCACCACTGCGTTCTCGACCCCGAGGGGGTATGGGAATGCTCCTGACGTAGAAGACCCCACTTTGAGCCCTCCTCCCTCCTAACGCCCCCGAACCCTGTCTGGACCACTTCCAAGAGCCAGGAGGTTGCTTAAGTCACAATGGGACCGGCGTTGGGGGTGTTCTAATGTTGTGATCCCCCGTGGCCTACCTGCCGCGACTCGGAAGCGGGCCCCAACCGTAGGCTCAACGCGACTCCAGCCCGCCCGCGGCCCTCATGTCCTACTTCTCAACCGCAGACCCCCATTTTGCCCAGAGGCCCAGAGACAAGTAGAAACACGGTAGCCCTTCCCAAAGCCTCCAAACCTTCCTAACTCTTAAGTCTTCCGGGCGACCCAGCCTTCGAGGAAGGCAGATGGCAGCGGATAGAGTGGCGGCGCAGACGGCACTTACTGCGCGAAGGACGCGGAGCCAAGATGGCGGTAGAGAGAGAACTGGCGAGAGCGTGACCCACGCCTGTGCCGCAGAAGGAAGCCGGAGCGGAGGAGGCGGGACCTTGATCTGCTTCCGGGTCGAGCGCGGCGGCCAGACACTTTCTTTAACGGGGCACCCGTCAGGTTGTTGTCGGCGTGGGGGCGGGGACCAGGTCTAAATAAGGCTAACAATTCTTCAGCGGACGTGCCGGCCTTGGCCGCCCTTCCCTTCCCTTGGGAGGCTCAAGCTCCGCCCGCAGTGGCCGCGGCGGTTTAGTATCCATGTCGCTGCTACTAATTCAGGAAGACATTAAGTGAATGCAGCTGGTGTGGTGGTGCACACCTGTATTTCCAGCTCTCATGAGGCTGGGGTAAGAGGATCACCAGCTTGTGCCATATTGGGAGACCATGTATGTCTAAGAAAAACAATAATAAAAAATTGTCAGTGGCTCATGCCTGTAATTCTGAGGATCGCGGTTCGAAGCCAGTCGCAGCAGAAAAGTCCCTGCGAGACTCATCTCCAGTTAACCACTCCAAAACCAGAAGTGGTGGTGTGGTGGCAGAGCGCTAGCCTTGAGCACAGAGAGGCTGGGGGCAGCTCCCAAGCCCTGAGCTTCAAGCCCCACAACCAACAACAAAAGCAAATATCACAGATTGTATTCACATCATTAGAAAGTAGAAGCCCCAATTGTATTTTTGGACTATAGGGTAATGTAGTTATTTTGCTGTTAACTCTCCACTCCGGAGATGGGGGAGCACATAAGCACACATACAATTTTTTTTTGGCCCATTTTGGAGAATTCTTGCTCTAAAATCTTTAGGAGTCCAGGACCCTAAAAGTTGAGGGAACCATACTTCATAAGGATTCTTGAAAAGCAGAATATAAAATCAATTCTTCATTAATGAAAAGTCTACTGACTCCCATACCATAAGCAGCAGCATTGGGCTTAATAGTTTGAAGAAGTTCTCACAGAAAGCATTGAAAAGTCCCAGTTCAACAAACAAACAAAATCTAGAAAGCTTGTATTTTCTTTTTGTCAGTCGTGGGGCTTGAACAGCCTGGGTGCTGCCCCCCTCAGCTCTTCAGTTCAAGGTTAGCTCTCTACCAGTTTAGCCATAGTGCCACTTCCGGTTTTCTGATGGTTTATTGGAGATGAGTTTTATGGACTTTCCTGCCTGGGCTGGCTTTGAATCATGATCCTCAGATCTCAGCCTCCTAAGTAGCTAGGATTACAGGTGTGAGCCACTAGCTCTTGGCTGAAAGCTTGTATTTTCTTTTACTTTGTTTCTACCCTTCATCAATGAGTTGGCAAATTAGGAAAGAGAAGTCAATAGTATGTTTCTGTTCTCTTCAGGAGGCAAACTTTAACTTCCTTTTCTTTTTTTTTGATCCAACAGGCACTGCAACTTAGTACCTGACACTTTCAATTCATTGGTTGGCAGACTACCACCTAAGCCACCAACTGTTAACATTGACTTTTTTTTTTTTTTGCCAGTCCTGGGGCTTGAACTCAGGGTCTGGGCACTACCCTTGAGCTTCTTCTGCTCAAGGGTAGTGATCTACCACTTGAGCCACAGAGCCACTTCTGGCTTTTTCTGAGTAGCTTATTGGATAAGTCTCATGGACTTTCCTGCCCCTGCTGGCTTAGAAGCGTGATCCTAAAATCTCAGCTCCTGAGTAGCTAAGATTACAGGTGTGAGCTACTGGCACCTGGTAAACATTGACTTTTTAATGAGCATAGTATGTTCTGTAATTAATTTTATGGGTTAGTATTCCAGCTTTTATTCAAGGGCTTCCATATTAAAGATTTAATAGCAACTAGACATTTATAAAACTATAGGAAGCATAAACTGTCTCCCTTTGAAAGGGTTTTAGTCTTACTCTCTGAGCTCTTGAGATGAAAAAATCTTTCATAATTTTGTACTGGAGATTTTTTTCCTGGGCACTGTCCCTGAACTTCTTTTGCTCAAGGCTAGGACTCTTAACACTTACTGAGCCACTTCCAGCCTTTTCTGTTTATGTGGTACTGAGGAATTGAACCTAGGGCTGTATGCATGCTAGGTAAGCATTCTACCACTAAGCCACATTCCCAGCCTGTGTACTCAGGAGTTTTAATTGACAAATTGATTTCAGATTTCAACTGAAGATTGGTCAGGTGTACTGGTACAAACCAGCCAGTAAAACCTTATTTCAAAACACAAAATAAGGTGGGTAATGGTGGCTCAAGCCTGTAATCCTAGCTATTCAGGAAGCTCAGATCTGAGGATGGCAGTTCAAGCCAGCCCAGGCAGGAAAGTCTTTGTAACTCTTTTCTCAAGAAAAGCTGAAAGTGGTAGTGTGGTACTAGCCTTGAGCAAAAGTAGCTCAGGGACAGTGCCCAGACCCTGAGTTTAATGCTCAGGGGGAAAAAAAAGTCCTGATTACAAAATTACAAAAGATTTATTAATCCATTTCAAGCCCCAGGGATGGCAAAAAAACAAAACAAAATTCTAGACTGAATAACACATAAGGTCAAATGATGAGGAATTTTGCAAAATAGACTTTAATATTTTTTTCTTAAAAAGAGGAAGAAAAAAACATTTCAGTTTGTTACTGCTTTATAATCTGTTTGATATAAAACAAAAGACAAAAAAGATGGTGACAATGGAGAAAATAAAATGTTAAAGGCAAAACAGGGAAATTTTCATGGCATTATAAAGAACACTACCCTGACAGCTTGCTTTTCAATTCCCAGAAGACAGCATGTAAACTAGAATAGTTTTGTTTAGATTATCAAACCAATCAAGACAAATCTTGACCCTTTACAATCCATTACCCCCTAAAAAAAAGAAAAAACAAAAAACCTTAAAAAATTTATACATATCTGTAGAAAGTCTCAAGTGTTTTTTTTGTCAGTTGTGGGGCTTGAACTCTGGGCCTTGGTACTATCCCTCAGCTCTTCAGTTCAAGTAGTGCTTGTTCTACCACTTGAGCCACAGTGCCATTTCCAGCTTTTTTTGTTTATGTGGTACTGAGGAATCGAACTCAGGGCCTCATGCATGAGAGGCAAACACTCTACCACTAAGCCACCTTCCCATCCTGTCTCAAGTGTTTTAACAAATACAATAGGTTTTCTTTCTTTTTTTTTTTTTTGCTGCCAGTCCTGGGGTTTGAACTCAGGTTCCTGGGTACTGCCCCTGAACTTCTTTTGCTCAAGGCTAGCACTCTAACACTTGAGCCACAGTGCCACTTCTGGATTTTTCTGATTATGTAGTACTGAGGAATTGAACCCAGGGCTTCATGAATACTAGGTAAGCACTCTAATAAGCCACATTCCCAGCCCTACAATAGCTTTTATAGTGGTGAAACTGGTTAGTTTTCCTAATCTGCTACTTTATGAAGGCTAATCCAATTGCTCTGAGGGAAAAAAGATCTATCTACAACTGAAATAGTTGTGAGCTAAAAATAGAAGTTTTGGACATATTACTGCTCACTTACCTTGGCAACTGATAGAACTGAATATTTACCCCAGAAGTCTTAGAATTATCTTTGTATAATATTAAATTTACAAAATCACCTGCAACTTGCTTATTCTTTATTTTTACTCTTTTAGGAACTTTACCACCCTCTAGTATTCTGAAAAAAAAAAAATCCTGTGAGCACAAATTATTTCTCAAGAAAAGAGAATTCTACTTTAAGCCTTTAATACCCATAGATGGCTCTGACACATTTATTAAATGGCTCCTGAAATATCTGATCCTTGGTTGAAGGTAGATGATGTCCACATTAATCTGAGGGGAGTTGTCTTCAGAAATCTCTTTGTAAATCTAAAAAAGAATAGGTTTTTGTCACACAGCAATAAAGGGAAAGAACATACATTTATTTTTTCCACATTCTGACTGGCCTAAGACATCCATGAAATTCATATCATACATAAAGATTTGCTTTCCTACAGGGAATCAGTGGGTTAGGCTGGTAATACTAGCTACCCAGAGGGCTGAGATCTAAGGACCAAAGCTAGCCTGGTCAGACAATCTGAGACTATTCCAATTAACCAGTAAAAGCTGGAAGTGGAGGTGTGATTCAAATGGTAGAACACCAGCCTTGGAGGAAAAAAAGCTGAACAACAGCACTAGGCCCTGTCATGAATTAAAGCCTAGTATTAATACAAAAACACAACAAGCCAGGTGCCATGGGTGGCTTACACCTGTAATCCTAGCTACTCAGAAGGCTGAGATCTGAGGATCTTGGTTCAAAGCCAGCCTGGGCAGGAAAGTCTGTGAGACTCTCATTTCCAATAAAGTATTCAGAAAACCTGAAGTGGCTCAAGTGGTAGAGAACTAGACTTGAGCTGAAGAGCTGAGGGACAGTGTTCAGCCCCAGAGTTCAAGCCCCATGAGTACAAAAAAAAAAAAAAAGGCTGGGTGATGGTGGCACATGCATGTAATCCTAGCTACTCAGGAGGCTGAGATCTGAGGATCTCATTTCAAAGCCAGCCAGGGCAGGAAAGTCCACGAGACTATTATTTCCAATAAACCACTCAGAAAACGGAAGTGGGGTGGTTGCTCAAGTGGTAGAGTGCTAGCCTTGAGCTGGAGAGCTGAGGGACAGCACCCAGGCCCAGAGTTCAAGCCCCATGACCTACCAAAAAACAAAAGACGAAGCTTTTCAAGATCAGTCTTATTGTTAATTTGATAAGCACATTATCTTAGGCACCACATAAGCAATACACATTGAATTCAAAAATCAATTGGGAGGGCTGGGAAGGTGGCTCAATGTAGAGTGCTTGCCTTGCATGCATGAGGCCCTGGGTTCGATTCCTCAGCACCACATAAGCAAAAAGAAAAAAGCCAGAAGTGGCGCTGTGGCTCAAGTGGTAGAGTGCTAGCCTTGAGCTGAAGAGCTGAGGGACAGCGCCCAGGCCCAGAGTTCAGGCCCCATGAGCGGACCCAAAAAAAAAAAAAAAAAATTCAAGTGGGAAAGGAGTTTATATTTCTCTAATACGGCCATAATTCCAGAAAATCCAATTTCTTGAATAATGTTCATCTTGGTTTTTCTCCTTTTGGCTCCATTGTGAAGTCTCTCTGAGTCAGAAAACTTCACTGACACTGCTACCTCTGTGTACCTTCTCCTGGTTATATATCCTCTAGGATCATACCAGTTCTCTACTACATTTGACACTTGATACTTTCCTTGAAACTCCATCTTTCACCTCTCTACTTGTAAATAATTATCAAGCCTTGAGGATGCTTCCAGTATTGGAGATTTCCAGTATTCGAGTTTTTGTTGTTGTTGTTTTGCCAGTGGTGGGGCCTAAACTCTGGCCCTGGGCTCTGTCTCTCATCTCTTCCGCTCAAGGCTAGCACTCTACCACTTGAGCCACAGTGCCACTTCTGGCTTTTTCTGCTTATGTGGTGATAAGGAATCGAACCCAGAGGCCTCATGCATGCAAGGCAAGCAGTCTACACTGAGCCACCTTCCCAGCCCCAGTATTCGAGATTTCTAATGTTATTGTCCTAACAGCAACAGCCCAACTGGCCTCTCAGGACTCTCTTCTATACCATTATCACCTTAGATTTACCTTTTTTAGAAAGTACAAATCATGTCACTCTCTTCCAAAAATCTAACAACCTTCCCTGTTCCTATTACAATAAGCCCAGACAAAGTCTATACCTTGGCCTGTTTCATTTGACTTAAATTTCTTTACATCCAAACACATCTATTTTTCCAAATTGGTTGTACTAGCTTGATGACCTCTAGACTAAAGTGATGCTTTCTGTCTTTGCCTTTCCTCAAGAATAAATCCTGAGGGGCTGTGAAAGTGGCTTAGTGGTAGAGTGCTTGCCTTGCATGCCTAAGGCCCTGGGTTTGATTCCTTAGCACCACATAAACAGAAAAAGCTGGAAGTGGCACTGTAGCTTAAATGGTGGAGTGCTAGCCTTGAGCTGAAGAGCTGAGGGACAGCGACCAGGTCCAGAGTTCAAGCCACATGACTGACCAAAAAAAAAAAGAAAAAGAAAAAGAATAAATCCTGAGATGCCTGTGTTTGTAGCTTAGTGGTAGAATAGTTAGAATGTGCAATGCCTAGGTTTTTTTTTTTCCCCTGTGAAAGGTGGTATTAATATTTGAACTCCTTTCAGAGAACTTCTATAAGAATTCTAATCTCGGGCTGGGAAATTGGCTCAGTGGTAGAGCACTTGCCTTGCATGCCTGAGGCCCTCAGCACCACGTAAGCAAAAAGAAAAAAGCTGGAAATGGTGCTGTGGCTCAAGTGGTAGAGCGCTAGTCTTGAGCTGAAATGCTGAGGGACAGTGCTCAGGCCCAGAGTTCAGGCCCCATGACCGGACCCCCCCCCAAAAAAAAAGAATTCTAATCTCTGGAGGTGTGGTAGCCCATTTGGATAACCTGGGAGGCCTAGGCAGGACGACAGAAGCCAGACTTACATAATCCATTCTAGACAAGCCTGTGATACACAAGGAGACATATCCCCCAAATTATAAACATTAATAACCGAATCTCTAAATACCAATATATCATTCACTGAGGTAGGAGTAAGACAAGTAGAAATTCAATAAGGATACAGCATTGGAAAATAGCTTTGCTCATTCCCCGCCTTCTCCCCCCACCCCCCACCATGGTAGGGGTAAATGTAGGCTTTGGGATGGGGATGTGGCTTAGTGGTAGAGTGCTTGCCTAGCATGCAGGAAGCCCTGGGTTTGATTCCTCAGTACCACATAAACAGAAAAAAGCTGGAAATGGTGCTGTGGTTCAAGTGGTAGAGTGTCAGCCTTGAGCAAAAAGCTCAGGGACAGGGGGCTGGGAAGGTGGCTCAGTGGTAGAGTGCTTGCCTTGCATGCATGAGGCACTGGGTTCGATTCCTCAGCACCACATAAGCAAAAAGAAAAAAGCGGAAGTGGCGCTGTGGCTCAAGTGGTAGAGCGCTAGCCTTGAGCTGAAGTGCTAGCCTTGAGCTGAGGGACAGCGCCCAGGCCCAGAGTTCAGGCCCCACGACCGGACCAAAAAACAAAACAAAAAAGCTCAGGGACAAAAAAAAAAAAAAAAGCTCAGGGACAGTGCCCAAGCCCTGAGTTCTAGCCCCAGACTGGCAAAAAACAAAAACACAAAAAACAAACCCCAAAACCCTAGGCCTTACACATTCTAACTAGGTAATTATGCTACCACTAAGCTACAAACCCAGGCATCTCAGGATTTATTTATTTAGGTCGTGGAGCTTGAACTCTGGGCTTGGGCGCTGTCCCTGTGCTCTTCAGCTCAAGGTGAGCGCTGTACTGCTTGAGCCACAGCACCACTTCCGGTTTTCTAATGGTTTTATTGGAGATAAGAGTCTCATGGACTTTCCTGCCTGGGCTGGCTTTGAACTGCAATCCTCAGATCTCAGCCTCCTGAGTAGCTAGGATTACAGGCATGAGCCCCTGGCAATTGGCTTCAGGATTTATTCTTTTTTTTTTTTTGGGTCCGGTCGTGGGGCCTGAACTTTGGGCCTGGGCACTGTCCCTCAGCTCTTCAGCTCAAGGCTAGCGCTCTACCACTTGAGCCACAGCGCCACTTCCGCTTTTTTCTTTTTGCTTATGTGGTACTGAGGAATAGAACCCAGGGCCTCATATATGCAAGGCAAGCGCTCTACCACTGAGCCACCTTCCCAGCCCCCAGGATTTATTCTTGAAGCAACAATAAGAACAAAGGCAAGACAGAAAGCAACACTTTAGTCTAGAGGTCATTAATCTAGTACAACCAATTCATCAAGCTAGTACAACCAATCTGGATGTAAAGAAATTTAAATTAAAGAAATTTAAATCAGAAGAAGCAGTCCAAGGTATAGACTTTGTTTGAGCTCATTGTAATAGGAACGAACAGGGAAGGTTGTTAGATTTTGAGGAAGACAGTAATATGACTTGTACTTTCTAAAAAAGGTAAATCTGAGGTGATAATGGGATAGAAGAAAGCCCTGAGAGGCCAGTTGGATTATTGCCATGGGGACAATAGCATTGGAAATCTCGAATACTGGAAATCTCCAATTCTGGAAGCATCCTCGAAGCATTCTCGAGGCTTGGTAATTATTTACAAGTAGAGAGGTGAAAGATGGAGTTTCAAGGAAAGTATCAAGTGTCAAAGGTAGTAGAGAACTGGTATGATCCTAGAGGATATATAACCAGGAGAAGGTACACAGAGGTAGCAGTGTCAGTGAAGTTTTCTGACTCAGAGAGACTTCACAATGGAGCCAAAAGGAGAAAAACCAAGATGAACATTATTCAAGAAATTGGATTTTCTGGAATTAAGGCAGTATATACAAACTCCTTTCCCACTTGATTTTTGAATTCAATGTGTATTGCTTTATGTGGTGCCTAAGATGTTTTAATCATAATACATTCAAATATGTGCTTATGAAATAAACAACGATGACTGATCTTGAAACGCCTCGTTGAAGCTGCCTTTATTAAGTCTTCTGTATTCCCATTCTATAGTAGCTCAGCTGTAGTGTGGGCTTTAGAAAAAGTGAAAATAAGTTTTTTTGTTTCTTGTGTTTTGTTTGGTTGTGGGGCTTGAACTCTGGGCCCGGGCTCTGTCCCACAGCTTTTCAGATCAAGGTTAGCACACTACCACTTACGCCACACTGCCACTTACGGTTTTCTGGTGGTTAATTGGAGATGGGTCTCATGGAGGAACTGGGAAGATGGCTCAGTGGTAGAGTGCTTGCCTCGCATGCATGAGGCCCTGGGTTTGATTTTCCAGCACCACATAAGCAGAAAAAACTGGAAGTGGTGCTGTGGATCAAGTGGCAGGGCGCTAGCCTTGAGCTGAAGAGCTGAGGGACACGCCCAAGCCCAGACCGACAAGACAAAAGTCTCATGGATTTTATTGCCTGGGTTGGCTTTGAACCATGATCCTCAGATCTCAGCCTCCTGAGTAGCTAGGACTACACGCATGAGCCATTGGTGCCTGACTGCTGGCTACTTTTAACAGAAGATTTAAGAAGATCCAGCTAAATATACTCTTAACTGACTTATATAACTGTAATTCCTCTGTACTTTATAATAATAAAATAATAATAATAATAAAAGATCCAACTAGGAAAAGGGAGAGAGTAGTCTTACCACTCTTCTTGAGAAGTTCTCCTTTCCGTGATTTATCCAGGTTTTCAAGAAATTGTTCAAATACTTTGACATAGGGTGCTAGACTGGTCTTCTTATAATCTGAATTATGAAGCAGGTAAACTGTAATTAGCATGTTAGCAGCAAGAATAATAAGAAAACATAATTTAAAGTGTAGGGGCTGGGAAGGTGGCTCAGTGGTAGAGCACTTGCCTTGCATGCCTGAGGCCCTGGGTTCAATTCCTCAGCACCACATAAGCAAAAAGAAAAATGCCGAAGTGGGACTATGGCTCAAGCTGTAGAGCGCTAGCCTTGAGCTGAAGAGCTGAGGGACAGTGCTCAGGCCCAGAGTTCAGGCCCCATGACCGGACCCCAAAAAAATAAAATAAAATAATTTAAATATTATAAGCACAAGTAATTATTTAAATATTCACTGACTACATGTTATATATTAAGTCCTATGCTGAATTTTAAAAAAGTATAAGTCAGCTGGGTGCCGGTGGCTCACGCCTGTAATCCTAGCTACTCAGGAGACTGAAATATGAGGATCACGGTTCAAAGCCAGCCCGGTTCAAAGCCAGCTCGGGCAGGAAAATCCGTGAGACTCTTATCTCCAATAAAACCACTAGAAAATCAGAAGTGGCGCTGTGGCTTTAAGTGGTCTCCTTTAGCTGAAGAGCTCAGGGACAGCGCCCAAGCCCAGAGGTCAAGCCCCACGACTGACAAAAAAAAAAGTATAAGTCAAAAAAATATACATATATATTTATTTTTAAGTGAGTCCTGGGGCTTGAACTCTGGGCTTGTGCACTGTCCCTAAGCTCTTCAGCTCAAGGCTAGCATTACCACTTGAGCCACAGCATCACTTAAGGTTTTCTGGTGGTTTATTGGAGGTAAGAATTTCAAGGACTTTCCTGCCCAGGCTGGCTTTGAACCTCAATTCTCAGATCTCAGACTCTTGAGTAGCTAGGATTACAGGTGTGAACCGCCTGTGCCCAGCAGTCAAAATATTTTATCTTAAGTTAACTGGAAGTCTGGTTTCCACACTACTGGCTTATGCCTGTCATCTTAGCTAATCACAAAAAGCAGAAGTAGAACTGTGGTTCAAGTGGTAGAGCACTAGCCATGAGCAAAAAAAGCTCAGAGACAGCATCCAGGCTCTGAGTTCAAGCCCCAGGACTAGCTCACGTGCGAGCGCACGCACGCACACACACACACGCGCGCGCGCGCACACACACGCACACACACATTTAAATAATTATCAATGTCAACTGACAATTTAATATTCCAGTATAGATCCCAGTGTTTAGAAGTTGCTTACTAAATGTATGTTGAAACATTTGATTCAGTAAAATCACTTGGGGAATTGATGAACAACAAGCACTCTTATAGCTTTACATATTACAGAATAGCTTTCACAATAAACATTCACCATTCTGTTCTGATTCTAAGGAGAACTGATTACTGGAATGCAGATGGATATTTAAACGAAAAGCTTGAATCGGTGCCAGTGTCTCACGCCTGTAATTCTATCTACTCAGGACGCTGAGATCTGAGGATCTCGATTCAAAGACAGCCTGGGCAGGAAAGTCCATGAGACTTATCTCCAATTAACCACCAAAAAGCTGTAAGTGATTCAAGTAATACAGTACCAGCCTTGAGTGAAAGAGCTAAGGGGCAGTGTCCAGGCCCTGGGTTCAAGCCCCAGTAGTGGCTCAAAAAAAAAGGTAAGTTTCAATATGTAATATGTTTACTTACTTCTGGTTCTATGTTTGGTATCAGATTCAGTTTCACCTTCTCCTTTTTCCTTTTCATTAGTGGAAATGACATCCAATTCATGGCAGATAGCGCTAAACGTAACAAAACAAGAAAAAAATTTTTTTATAATCTTTTTTTGGGTCCGGTCATGGGGCCTGAACTCTGGGCCTGGGTGCTGTCCCTCAGCTCTTCAGCTCAAGGCTAGCGCTCTACCACTCGAGCCACAGCGCCACTTCCGGCTTTTTCTTTTTGCTTATGTGGTGCTGACAAATCGAACCCAGGGCCTCGAGCATGCAAGGCAAGCGCTCTACCACTGAGCCACCTTCCCAGCCCTAAAACAAGAGAAATTTAAAGGTAGTGCCTGCTACATTTGAATCCCATTGTGTTGTGGAAAATATTATGTGTTTAGTCTGTAGCCCAGGGGTAGTGTACTTGCTTAACATGTACAAGGAAGGCCATGGGCCCCACCCCAGGCCAATTAACAAAACAAAATGAAAAAAAGTGGTGGGTTAAATTTGGTATAGTCTGAAAATCATGGCATCTTAGTAAATTAAATTAATTAGGCAGGGTGCTGGTGGCTCATGCCTGTAATCCTAGCTTCTAAGGAGGCTGAGATCTGAGGATCACGGTTCAAAGCCAGCCCAGGCAGAAAGTCTGTGAGACTCTTATCTCCAATTAACCACCACACAACAGGAAGTGGTGCTGTGGCTCAAGTGGTAGAGCACTAGCCTTGAGCTGAAGAGCTGAGGACTGAGAGTTCAGGCCCCACAACTGACCAAAAAAAAAAAAAAAAGTTGTAGAGTTTTTTCAAGAATATTGCTAAAGACTAGACAAATACGAAACAAAGATTTTTTTTTTGGTGCAGTGTTAGGGATGGAACCTGGTCCTTGTAGTTACACAAATGCTACACTACTGTTACATCCTTAGCCTAAAACTTTTGGTATGTCTAAGTTGGCATTTCTCAGGTTTATAATAATCATCATCATCATCTTGTTGTTGTTGTTGTTGTTTTTTTGGGTCCAGTCGTGGGGCCTGAACTCTGGGCCTGGGCATTGTCCCTCAGCTCTTCAGCTCAAGGCTAGCGCTCTACCACTTGAGCCACAGCGCCACTTCCGGCTTTTTGCTTATGTGGTGCTGAGGAATCGAACCCAGGGCCTCAGCACGCAAGGCAAGCGCTCTACCACTGAGCTACCTTCCCAGCCCCCATCTTGTTGTTGTTGTTATTATTTAGGGTGCTGAGCATTGAGTCCAGAGTTTTATTCTGAGCTACACCCTAGATCTTCCCAGACTTCTTATAATTTTTTTTTTTGGTCGGTCATGGGGCTTGAACTGTGGGCTTGGGTGCTGTCCCTGCACTCTTCAGCTCAAGGCAAGTGCCACAGTGCCACTTCCAGATTTCTAGTGGTTTATTGGAGATAAGAGCCTCATGGACTCTGCCCAGGCTGGCTTTGAACCACGATCCTCAGATCTCAGCCTCCTGGGTAGCTAGGATTACAGGCGTGAGCCACCAGTGCTCGGCAATCTTTTTATATTAGGGCATCATCAACTTATCTTACAATAAAGTATTTTCATAACCAAATATACTATTCTGGTATATCTAGCTCTCTAAGAAGGGACCTAATATAAGTCTCCTTCGTTGGGGGGGGGGATAAGTCTCCTTCGAATTCAAAACAATATTCACAAATAAGGACTGATCAATGATCTAGAACATACCTTATAGTTGGAACAGTAAATGGATCAAACTGATCTACGTTCTGTAAATCAATAGGCACAGAAATGCGACCTGTAAGAACCAGAGGTTATAAATTGATGGTGATAGAATACAAAACAGTTATTTTTGGTTAATTTTGATTTTAATTTTACAGAGTGCTGGGGTGGGGGGCAGGCACCAGTAGCTCATGCCTATAATCCTAGCTATTCAAGAGACTGAGATCTGAGGATAGTTTGAAGCTAGCCCAGAAAGGAAAGTCTATGAAACACTTATCTCTAATAAACTACCAAAAAAGCGGAAGTGGGGCTGTGGCTCAAATGGTAGAGCGATAGCCTTGAGCTGAAGAGCCTAGGGACAGCGCCCAGGCCAGAGTTCAAATCCCACAACCGGAAAAAATAAAAAAATAAAAAATGTAAAAAGAGCTTTTGTTGCCTAGTAACGTCATAGTTTTCAGTGTATAGAAATGCTGTAATGTTTGCTCAATGGCAAAACAAACTAATGACATCTTTTTCGGAAGTATCCTGTTATTAAATGAAACACCACCCTTGATAACATCACCTTACTTTTCTTTTTTTTTTTTTGTCGGTTGTGGGGCTTGAACTCTGGGCCTGGGCGCTGTCCCTCAGCTCTTCAGCTCAAGGCGAGCACTCTACCACTTGAGCTACAGCGCCACTTCCGGTTTTCTGGTGGTTTATTGGAGATAGGAGTCTCACGGTCTCTCCTGCCTGGGCTGGCTTTGAACCGCGATCCTCAGATCTCAGCCTCCTGAGTAGCTAGGATTATAGGCGTGAGCCACCAGCGCCCGGCCCCATCACCTTACTTTTTATAGTACATCTGGGATGCCACATTAAGTCATCATGTCTAGGGGTTAGGGATGGAACTCAGTGGTATAATACTTGCATGTGTGAGGTCCTTGGTTCACTTCTCAGAACTGGGCAGAAGCGAGGGGCGGGGGGTAGGGATTTATTTCAAAAATGACATGACAACACTAAAGAATATGAGGTAACACCTAAAATAAGGGAACTGGAAATTGTTACTTGAAGAGTAAAAAGACGTATAGCTACAAGATATGAAGGGAAAAGGACAGCTAGGTGTTGGTGGCTCATGCCTAAAACCTACTCAGGAGGCTGAGATGTGAAGATCACAGTTCTAAGCCAGGTTTAGACCAAAAAGCCAAAAGTGGAGCTGTGGCTCAGTAGGAGAGCAGCACCAGCCTTGAGTGAAAAAGCTAAGAGACAGTGCTTAGACATTTTGTTCAGGCCCTAGTTCTAGCAGGAAAAAAAAAAAGAAACGACAAAAAAATTCTGAGGGATGCATAGTGAAGAAGCCCAGAACTTGTGTACTTTGGGAACTGAATTCTGTGCAGTGACACAATTGGTTTTATGCCGTCGGATAAGGCACTTTAACCTATCCAATTCTTGTTTTCTCATCTGTGCAATGACAATGGTCTTGTAGCTTTTAAGATCCTTTCTAACTCCAACTGAAACACTTCAAGATAGCAGAAAGGCATCTGGTAAGGTGGGTGCTGGTGGCTCATGCCTGTAATCCTAGCTGCTCAGGAGGCTAAGATCTGAAGATCATAGTTTGAAGACAACCTGGGCAGAAAAGTCCATAAGACTCTTATCTTCAATTAACTACCAGGAAACCGTATGTGGCACTGTGGCTCAAAGTTGTAGAGCACTAGCCTTGAGAGAAAAAGCTCAGGCATGGCCTGAGTTCAGGCCCTGAGCTCAAGCCCCACAACTGACCAAAAAAAAAAAAAAAATCTGGTAGCTACTTGACATTTCAAAAATAATTTAGGTATGAACTGACAGCAGTTCTTCCACATTTAACATCACAAAGGCATTTACATCTAATGACATGCTTGTTAAAACAGTTTTTATTTTTACAGTGTACCTGTTTTAGGATGAACACTAAAAGGACTCTTCAGTAAATGATTGATTCCTTTGCTAACATTGATATCCAGCCGTGGAAAACAATATTGGAGCATAATCTCCCACTCCAGCCAGAGTCCACAATTGCTACCCTGAAAGCAGATTCAAGACCAGCATGAGGATCAGTAGGAATTTTTGAGTTATTTCTTTAAAGACAGTTAAAAAAAAAAGATTCTTGCCCATGTAATTGTAACCCCTCTGTACAGTATTTTCACAATAAAAAAAAGAAAAACAAAACAAAAAGATCTTATACCATTTTTAACTGACCAAAATATCAGAGCCTAATTAAAAAACTGCATAATTATATTTATAAATATAATTTCAATAGAACATATCTGAGATGTACTGACTATTTTCTTTAACTGCTCCCAGCGCTGAAGTGAACTGTGAGACTTCTGGAACTCTTTTTGAAGTTCATCATGAATTGGTGACTTGTTAAGGAACACTCATTCAGGCGTATCAAAGAACAACTGTTTTTAGTATGCATTACCACAAGGATATCTAAACTTTATACATATATAGGAAGTTACTATTCATATTTTCTGAAACATAATGTAAATAATTAAATCCTTAAAAAAATTCTATTATAAAAATAGCAGTTACATGAAAGAATGCTAAAGTAATTGGAAGGGCACCTGAAAGCTTTCCCTTGTCTGCATGTATTTTAAACTAAATGATTCACGCTTATTTATTTAGTTTCAGGTTTTGGACTTAGGGCCTTGCACCCTTTAGGGTGCTCTCACTCTACCATCTTTAGGGTTGGCACTCTACCACTGAAGCCATGCCTCCAGCCAGGTTTTTTCTGGTTACCTGGAGATCAACTTCTTTTTTTTTTTTTTTTTGTCAGTTATGGGGCCTGAACTCTGGGCCTGGGTGCTGTCCCTCATCTCTTCAGCTCAAGGCTAGTGCTCTACCACTTGAGCCACAGCGCCACTTCCAGCTTTTTCTACTTATGTGGTACTGAGGAATCGAACCCAGGGCCTCATCCATGCAAGTTAAGCACTCTACCACTGAGCTTCCTTCCCAGCCCCTGGAGATGAACTTTTGATGACTTTTGTGCCTGGGCTAGCTTTGAAGCTAGATTTTCAAGCTTTCAACCTCCTGAGTAGCTAGGATTACAGGTGTGAGCCACCCCGTTTCTCATTAGAGTTTAGACTAGCAATATAAAAAGGTAAAAACACAGGAGATTTTTGTGCAAAAAAACATACTTAAAATGCTACTGATACAACTAGCTAACAGAAATGTTCTCAGGAGGGCTGGGAAGGTAGTTCAGTGGTAGAGTGCTTAACTTGCATACATGAGGCCCTGGGTTTGATTCCTCAGTACCACATAAACAGAAAAGGCTGGAAGTGGTACTGTGATTCAAGTAGTAGAATGCTAGCCTTGAGCTGAAGAGCTCAGGGACAGTACCCAGGCCTAAAGTTCAAGCCCGATGACCAACAACAACAACAACAACAACAAAGAAATGTTCTCAGGAAAGGATATATTTTTCAGGAACAAGGGCTAAAACTTTATCCCAGCTTTCTTTGTTTTCAAGAATATTTTGATCCACCAAGGCATATTCTTCAAAATATTTTTTAATTATATTTATAGATTTTCTGTAGGAAGAACAATAACAAAGGTCCCAATACTATTAGCAACCCATATTGCATAGATGCTAATGCCACTGGGTGGAGGGGCTATTGCTTATTTTTCCTGAATTTCTAGAACTAGGTAAAGTAAGAATAATAAGCCTCTTCTAGTTTATAGAATTTAAAATATTACTGGAGGAAAATCAGCACAGAACCTGGCACACAACAGGTATTCAAAAAATGTTTTTCGGGGCTGGGATGTAGCTCAGTGGCAAAGCACTTGCCTAGCAAGTGCAACGTCCTGGGTTCGATCCCTAGTACCAAAAAAGAAAACAAAACAAAACAAAAAATTGATTTTGTGCTGGGAAGGTGGCTCAGTGGTAGAGCGCTTGCCTTGCATGCCTGAGGCCCTGGGTTCGATTCCTCAGCACCACATAAGCAAAAAGAAAAAATCCGGAAGTGGCGCTGTGGCTCAAGTGGTAGAGTACTAGCCTTGAGCTGAAGAGCTGAGGGACAGTGCCCAGGCCCAGAGTTCAGGCCCCACGACCGGATCCAAAAATATAAAATAAAACAAAAAATGTTTTTCATTTTTTTGCTCAAGGAACGTTTACTTCTTAAACTTTATAACCTAAAAGACTAGTAGCATCACACACAAAAAACAAAGGTGGAAAGCAACCAGCACAGGATAATATATCAATATTACAATAGGAGATACACTTCTACAGTTTCTACTCTGAAAAATGAACTTTAAAATCTCTTCAAGTAGCTGGGCGCTGGTGGCTCATGCCTGTAATCCTAGCTACTCAGAAGGCTGTGATCTGAGCATCCCGGTTCAAAGCCAGCCTGGGCAGGAAAGTCCATGAAACTCTTATCTCCAGTAAACCAACAGAAAACTGGAAGTGGTGCTGTGGCACAAGTGGTAGAGTGCTAGCCTTGAGCTGAAGAGCTGAGGGACAGTGCTTAGGCCCAGAGTTCAAGCCCTATGACTGACAAAAAATAAAAAATAAAAAAAAATCTTCAAGTGAGCTAGGCATTTGGGAGGCGGAGGGAATAAGAGTTTGAAACCAGCTACCCA
Organism: Dipodomys ordii; assembly: GCF_000151885.1. NCBI lineage: Eukaryota > Metazoa > Chordata > Mammalia > Rodentia > Heteromyidae > Dipodomys > Dipodomys ordii. Next base: position 2,042,508 of record NW_012267219.1, read on the forward strand.
GAAAGGGCTACCAACTCAAGCTACAGAGAGCTACTGTTTCAACAAACCAAAAAGCAAAAAGAAAATACAAACAGAACTCAAAAAATTAAGTTTGAAATCTGCAAATGTATCTCACACCTATTGTTTCAGCTTTCCTACAACTCTGATAGGTATTAAGCACATACTGTTCTCTATATCATGCAGGTAGGGAAGAATGACCCCTAACATTTTATCAAGTCCATAATAAGTGACAGAATAGGGATTTTTCCTCCCAACATAATGAATACTTCTATTAGTTAATTCAATGTAAAAAGCATGGGCTTTCGAGTTGGGCAGTCAAGGATATGAATTACATTATATGTTAAATTGCTTAAAGAAATGATATAGCCTTTCTAAACTCATTTTCCTCATTTGCAAATGGAAATACTATCATGTCTCTCACAAGTTGTAAAGACCAATGGAAATAATTATAGAACCTATCAAGAACATAAAATAGGCCTTCAACTACCTGTAGCTATTATTATAAAATGCTACCTGTTAAAAACTGACAGAAAGGGGGCTGGGAAGGTGGCTCAGTGGTAGAGTGCTTGCCTTGCATGCATGAGGCCCTGGGTTCGATTCCTCAGCACCACATAAGAAAAAAGAAAAAAGCCAGAAGTGGTGCTGTGGCTCAAGTGGTAGTACGCTAGCCTTGAACTGAAGAGCTGAGGGACAGCGCCCAGGCCCAGAATTCAGGCCCCACGACCGGACTCCCCAACAGACAAAACAAAACAAAAAAAAAACTAACAGAAATTCTAAAAGTAATGTGAGCAGATCAGGTACAACGTAAACTTGTGTCTGAATCTTTTCCAACAGACCTGACAAAAGGGTGAATTTTTTCACTTAGATGAACTTTCTTTTTAACATCTTGTCCTCCCTGAAAAACATCAAAAAAGGAATTTTATGAATATTACATAAGTAAAATAATTTTAATGTGCTGTATTATTCTATTTAAAAGTATATAAATTCAAAGACACTGTCTAAATTCTGTCAAAGTAAAGCAGTATAGATGCTATTTTATATCATCTCACTACTGTAACTTTCTGGGTTAATTTTACTTGATACAATTAAACTAGAAAAGTAAATTAACCTTCCTTTTGTCACAAAGGATACTTGACAGTAAAATAAAAAACCATTTTTTTGGTGCCAGTACTGGGCCTGAGTTCTGTCCCTTAGCTTTTTCCCTAGTGCTCTACCACCTGAGCCACAGCTCCCCCCACTTCTACCTTTTTGGTAGTTAGCTGAAGAGTCTCACAGACTTTCCTGACTAGGCTAGCTTTGAACTGTGATCCTCAGATTTCAGTATCCTGAGTAGCTAGAATTACACACATAGCACCCAGTTAAAATACTTTTTTTTCATTCCCCTCTTCCCCCTGTTTTGGGGCTTGAACTCTGGGCCTGGGCGCTGTCCCTCAGCTCTTTAGCTCAAGGCTAGCACTCTACCACTTGAGCCACAGTGCCACTTCTAGTTGTTGGTTTATTGGAGATAAGAGTCTCAAGGGGGCTGGGAAGGTGGCTTAGCAGCAGAGTGCTTATCTCCCATGCATGAGGCCCTGGGTTCGAGTCCTCAGCACCACATGAGCAGAAAAAGCTGAAACTGGCACTCTGGCTCAAGTGGTAGAGCGCCAGAGCTGAAGGACAGTGCCCAGGTCCAGAATTCAGGCCCCACAACCAACCAACCAACCAAAAAAAAAAAAGAGTTTCTAGGACTTTCCTGCCCGGGCTAGCTTTGAACTCAGAGCTCAGCTTCCTGAGTAGCTTGGATTACAGGCATGAGCCTGTAAAAATTAGGTTACTAGCTGGGCGCTGGTGGCTCATGTCTGTAATTCTAACTACTCAGGAAGCTGAGACCTGAGGATCATGGTTCAAAGCCAGCCCAGGCAGGAAAGTCCATGAAACTCTTATTTCCAATAAACCACTAAAAAACCGGAAGTGGTGCTGTGGCTCAAGCGGTAGAGCGCTTGCCCTGAGCTGAAGAGTGCAGAGACAGTGCCCAAGCCCAGAGTTCAAGCCCCATGACCGACAAAAAAAAAAAAAAAAAAGGTTACTATGATTTTAAATGATAATTGGTAAGACCATCAACTCTACAATGAAAATGTGTAAGTACAGTTTAATTTTCTGTTACTAAACATATAGGTTTGGTATCATCTAATAAACGAAGAAATGTAAATTATAATGAAGAAGACCTTACCTTTACCACACTCAAATACTCAACTATCCCAGAACGTACTGCAGAGGATAATTTCCTAACTGATTCATCACACACCCAACAATGAACACCTCTCCTTCCAGAATATACCCAAAGACGATGCTTAAATCCAAAGTCCTCTGAAGAGGGAAGAAATAATAGGTTTTAGGGCAAATCTGTATACTTCTAGTTCTTACTGTTAATTTCATATTTTACCTATTTCTACATGTACACTTATAGTGTGCCCCCATGTTCTTCTCTTTATAACTTGACCTACCTTGGTCTCTGTCAAGTATTTATATCCATAACTCTATAACTGATCAATTGCTATTTATCTTAAAAAAGAAAACCCTGAGAATATTGTGGTAATATTCATGGCATTTATAATAGTGCCTGATATACAATAAGCCTGTATGTAAGAGTTAGATATCAGCATAACTATCATCAACTCTTTTAGAAAGCCTTAAAAAAATTAAAAACAAAAATGCTGAAACAGTGTTTCACTAGGTAGTCTAGATTGGCCTCAAACTCTAGATCCTCCTGCCCCCGAGGGCTGGGATTACAAGTGTGTTGCCACCATGTCCAGACGAGGTTTTTTTTTTTTTTTTGTTGTTTGTTTCTTTCTTTTGTGCTGGTACTGAGGCTAGAACTCAGAGCCTGGGTGCTGTCCCTTAGCTTTTTTACTCAAGGCTGGTGTTCTACCATTTGAACCAAAGCTTGTCTTCCAGCTTTTTGCTAGTTAATTGATAATAAGAATCTCATGGATTTTCCTGTTCAGACTGCCTTTGTTGCTGAGATGCTCAGATCTCAACCTCCTGAGTACCTGGGATTACACACATGAGCCACCAGTGCCTGGCTCTGATGAGTTGTTTTTTGTTTTTTAAATCTGATCTTTGCATATTCTTGTATGTACTCTTGCTGTTTAAGACATTCTTAGGGGCTGGGAAGGTGGCTCAGTGGTAGAGCGCTTGCCTTGCATGCATGAGGCCCTGGGTTCGATTCCTCAGCACCACATAAGCAAAAAGAAAAAGCCGGAAGTGGTGCTGTGGCTCAAGTGGTAGAGTGCTAGCCTTGAGCTGAAGAGCTGAGGGACAGTGCCCAGGCCTAGAGTTCAGGCCCCACGACCAGACATCCCCCCCCCCACCAAAAAAAGACATTCTTAGATGTCTTCTTAGATTATGTAACCCATTCGAGGTAACAACTGGTAGCTTTTATGTTTTCCTCATTGAGAACAGTATCTAACATAGTTTCTCAATAGAAGACTGAACTGGAAAAAGCACATAAGTTTGTTCAACAGTTGTATTAAAGTTTCCACTATAACTTTTATTTTCCCTTTATGTTTTAAGGAAATATTAGGAATTTTTGAGATTTGATTATAAAATACAGAGATTACTGGGCACCAGTGATTCATGTCCCTAATCAGGATCATGGTTCAAAGCCAGCCCTGGGCAGAAATTTCCATGAGTTTTTTTTGATGGTCCTGGGGGGCTGTCCCTCAGCTCTTCAGCTCAAGGCTAGTACTCTACCATTTGAGCCACAGTACCACTTTTGGTTTTCTGGTGGTTATTTGGAGATATAAGTCTCAGACTTTCCTGCCTCTGCTGGCTTTGAACTGTCATCATCATATCTCAGCCTCCTGAGTAGCTAGGATTATAGACGTAAGCCATTGGTGCCCAGCTCCAAGAGCTTTTTTTTCCCCCCCAGGGCTGAGGACCGAACCCAGGGCCTTGCATGCGCCGGGCAGGCGCCCTTCCGCTGGGCTAAACCCCCAGCCCCTCCAAGAGCTTTTTATCTCCCATTCACCCTCAAAAAACTGGAAGTAGCTGGGGCATGGCTGGCTCATGCCTGTAATCCTAGCTATTCAGGAGGCTGAGATCTGAGGATCCTGGTTCAAAACCAGCCCAGGCAGGAAAGTCCATGAGACTCTTATCTCCAATTAACCACCAGAAAACCAAAAGTGGTGCTATGGCTCAAGTAGTAGAGTGCTAGCCTTGAACTGAAGAGTGCAGTGGCAGCACCCAGGCCCAGAGTTCAAGACCCACAACCAACAAAAAACAAAAGCAAAAACAACCTGGAAGTAGAGCTGTGGCTCAAATGGTAGAGTACCAACTTTGAGCAAAAAACTAAGGGACAGCACTCAGGCCCTCATTTCAAACTCTAGTACCAGCATACACATATACAATGATAATAGTGATAGTAATAATAGTAATAAAAATAAAATACAGATACTAATATTCAAAAGAAAACAGATTTCCATTTCATCCCGCTCTGGGACTGCTGATACTTGCCCTTCAAGGCTCGGTCGATGATGCGTATGGCCATTGTCATGAGGGTCCAGCACTTAGAACATATATCTGCAGAACTGAGCAGAGTTATCATTACTAACTGTTGGGGATGTCGCCCACCCGAGCAGTGTGGTACGTGGTACTTACCTACAGCATCTCCTAACATCATCATAGTCTGTCATGTCAATGTCAAACACCAGTTCTTTTTCTTGAGCTTGGAAGGCTCCCAGCTTTACTGTATTGTGTTGATTAGGCTACAGATACAAAATATTGATCAGTGTCTGTAAGACTGTCATGCTAAGTTTGCTTATTTTCTATGCACATGGAAAAAGTGGCCAAGAAGAAATGAAGAAACTACATAATTTCAGATCCATGTCAATTAAGTAGTTCATTACTCTGTTTTCTTTTTCTTTTTCTGGGTCCAGTCATGGGGCCTGAATTCTGGGCCTGTGCACTGTCCCTCAGCTCTTCAGCTCAAGGTTAGCGCTCTACCACTTGAGCCACAGCACCACTTCCAGCTTTTTTTCTTTTTGCTAATGTAGTGCTGAGGAATTGAACCCAAGGCCTCAGGCATGCAAGGCAAGGGCTCTACCACTGAGCCACCTTCCCAGCCCAGGAGTTCATTACTCTGGATCCCACAAATCCAGAATTAGGTTTGACAAACGTATATCCACTAAATATTGGTTGATAGGAAAAATAAAGCTATTTTAGGCTTCTGATAGGAAACTGTACACATAGCTGAAGACTGATCTGGCTTGGCCATGTTACTAGGGAATATGAAGTCAGTTTCTCTAGATTCTTGATATAATGAAAATTCCACTAGCACAGAAATCTTTGCCTTGGTCACTAATTTACACCTAGAACAGGATCTGGCAAAGAGCTAATTGCTTTTGAAATAGACTTTGAAGCCGGGTGCCAGTGGCTCATGTCTATAACCCTAGTTCCACAAGAAGCTACAATCCGAGGATTGCCGTTCAAAACCAGCCCAGGCAGGAAAGTCTGTGGGACTCTTATCTCCAAATAACCTGTAAAAAATCAGAATGGGGCTGGTTCAAGCCCAGTACTAGCACACGTTAAATAAATAATATATATATAAATAAAACTGACTTTGAGGGCTGGGAGGGTGGCTCAGTGGTAGAACACTTGCCTTGCATCCATGAGGCCCTGGGTTCGATTCCTCAGCACCACATAAGCAAAAAGAAAAAATCCGGAAGTGGCGCTATGGCTCAAGTGGTAGAGCGCTAGCCTTGAGCTGAAGAGCTGAGGGACAGCACCCAGGCCCAGAGTTCAGGCCCCATGACCAGACCTCTCCCCCC
>NW_012267219.1:2048404-2054934 GCF_000151885.1 Dipodomys ordii
GCCTTGCATGCATGAGGCCCTGGGTTTGATTCCTCAGCACCACATGAGCAGAAAAAGCTGGAAGTGGTACTATGACTCAAGCAGTAGAGCACTAGCCTTGAGCTGAAGACCTCAGGGACAGCACCCAAGCCCAGAGTTCAAGCCCCTTGATCGACAAAAACAAAAAAACACCTCTTGGAAATTGCCAGGAGAGCTAGTGGCTCAAGCCACCATAATCCTTGTTCCTCAGAGGATGAGATGTGAGAATCAAGGTTCAGAACCAGCCTTTGCAAAGAAATCCTCGAGACTTATCTACAAATAAGCACTGAAAGCCAGAATTGGAGGCATGGATCAAGTGGCAGAACACCAGTTGTGAGCAAAAAAGCCAAGCAAGAAAAACTGAGCAAGAGCTTGAGGCTCTGGTTTTAAGCCCTACTACCAGCAAAAAAAAAAAAACCACACACACAGACACACACTAAAACTTCTTGGAAATTAAAATATAGTAGAGGGCTGGGAAGGTGGCTCAGTGGTAGAGTGCTTGCCTTGCATTCATGAGGCCCTGGGTTCGATTCCTCAGCGCCACATAAGCAGAAATAGCCAGAAGTGGCGCTATGGCTCAAGTGGTAGAGGGCTAGCCTTGAGCTGAAGAGCTGAGGGACAGGGCCCAGGTCCACAGTTCAAGCCCCACAACCGGCAAAAACAAACAAACAAAAAAACAATAAAGTATAGTAGAAATGAAAATTTTAGGAAATGTACCAGAAAGTAGAGCAAAAAGAAAGATAGGAAGTATAATTAGAAGATCAGTCCAAAAGGTCTAACATTTGACTTTAGGATTTATGCTTTTCTTCTTTTTAGAGGGACTACACAGGGTCTCACTATGTAGCCCAGACAAAATTAGTATGTAGCTCAGGCTGGCTTTGAACTCATGACCTTCTTGCCTCAGCCTCCTCAGTATTGGGATTAAGGTGTTCACCACCATGTAAAGATGACTTTAGGACTTTTAAAGAGACCAGAGAAAATAGATAACAAAAATTATGTTAAACAGGGGCTGGGAATGTGGCTTAGTGGTAGAGTGCTTGCCTAGCATCCGTGAAGCCCTAGGTTTAATTCTTCAGCACCACATAAACAGAAAAAGCTGGAAGTAGTGCTGTGACTGAAGTGGTAGAGTGCTAGATTTGAGCAAAAGAAGCTCAGGGACAGTGTCCAGGCCCTGAGTTCAAGACCCAGGACTAGCAATGAAAATATATAATGTCCTTAATGTCCTCTGCTCACCCCAAAAAGTTTCCTTAGCATTGAAGAAAACAAGTTCGTTATTGTAAGGGCCCATCAAAAATCTAGCATAAGGCTGGGAAGGTGACTCAGTGGTATAGTGCTTTCCTGGAATGCATGAGGCCCTAGGTTTGATTTCTCAGCACCACATAACCAGAAAAAGCTGCAAGTGTTGCTGTGGCTCAAGTGGTAGAACTCTAGTCTTGAGCTGAAAAGCTGAGGGACAGAGCCCAGGCCGAGTTGAGGCCCCATGACTAAAAAAAAGAAAAAAAAAATCTAACATAATAACTTAGTCACTGGCAACTCATGCCTTTAATCCTAGCTCCTCAGGATGCTGAGACCTGAGGATTGTGGTTTGAAGTCAGATAGGACAGAAAAATCTGTGAGACACCATCTCCAATTATACCAAAAAAATTGAACTGGAAGAAAAGGTATGGTTCAAGTGGCAGAGTGAAAAAGTTAAGGAACAGTGCCTAGGCCCTGAGTTCAAGTTCTAAGTTCATTACATATATATGTAGTATCAAAGGGATTTCCTAATAAAACCAGTATAAAAGTGCAAAAGACAGAAACCAAGAATAACTGTAAATGCTGGGAGAGAATACAGTTCTATATTTCTCAAGCTATGTTGACTTTCTTTTTTTTTTTTTGTAGGTATGGGGCTTGAACTCTGGGCCTGGGTGCTGTCCTTCAGCTCTTCAGTTCAAGGCTAGCATTCTACCACTTGAGCCACAGTGCTACTTCCAGTTTCTGAGTGGTTTATTGGAGATAAGAGTCTCACAGACTTTCCTACCCAGGCTGGCTTTGAATGTGATCCTTAGATCTCAGCCTCCTGAGTAGCTAGGATTACAGGCGTGAGCTACCAGCGCCTGGCTATGTTGACTTTCTTATTTGTCCTTTTATCCAGATATTCAATTTTTTTGTCCTGTTGAGAATACAGCCAACTACTAACTCACTTCCCAATGACTTCTAATCAGGAACGTATAGTGTTACAAACAAAAATAAAAAAGACAGTGATTCCCTTGAAAAAAGTTAAGTGTGGATCTTCAATTAAAACTGAAGCTTTAAAACCCATCTTGGCTAATAAAACAACAAAATCCATTTAAAAAATTCTTACTCTGTGGGAATATACAGCGCCTATATCAATCTTGTATGGATTCATTTTCTGCATCTCCTTCTCCAGTTCATTCTGATTGTTGAAGGACTGGTAGCGGACGTAAATATCATCTTTCAGTGTGAAGGAAAACTCACGGTGTTGAAAGTAATTCTTTACCACTGGAAAATAAATGGACATTTTAGTTTATTTGATAGTTCCTTCGGTTTAGGAAGACTTAAAAAAAAAACAAAAAAACGGTCGTGGGACTTGAACTCTGGGCCTGGGCGCTGTCCCTCAGCTCTACAGCTCAATACTAACTAGCATTCTACCACGTGAGTCACAGTGCTACTTCCAGTTTCTGAGTGGTTTATTGGAGATAAGAGTCTCAAAGACTTTCCTGCCTGGACTGGATTTGAACCGTGATCCTTAGATCTCAGCCTCCTGAATAGCTGGCATTACAGGCTTGAATCACCAGCCCTTGGCTAGGAAGACATTTTTAACGATCCTTTGCATCCAACACCGTTCTACTGGAGAAAATAGATAGGTCTCAGTCCCTGATTTGAAAGGCGCTTACCATTCCACCCTGGCTAGGGAAAAAAGAGAAAAGGAGGACAAAGGGATGCAGTACTTTAAATATGCAATGTCACCAGCCTCTCCTCGGTGGGTACTAAGAGACGCTGCTATAAGAAATAAGAAATGTCTCCTCTCGGGAGGGTTTTTTGGGACCCCGGGGCAGATCCCGCCTCTGAAGGTGGCCAAGTAGTCCCCTTGTGGCTGGCCACAGGCGGGTCGTAAAGTCACTCTCTGCCCTTCTGCACCTCAGAGGTTATGGGACGCGATGAAGACCGAGCAGGAGAAGCATCAGGCATAAAAGACTGGCGCCGAGGAGACGCTTCACCTAGTCATCTGAGGACCGTAGGCCCGGAGCCCTCCACACTCCCGCCCCCACTCCCCATCCCAGGTGCAGCCTCCATTACCTCCGCCATAGTTGAGCCAGCGATAGTACTGGGCGTAGGGAAAGAGCCTTCGGTAATAAAGCTTGAGTAGCTCCGGCAGCTCTGCAGGATCAAACGACTCCATGGACAACAGAACTTGACCCAAACTGGAGTAACCCAAGAATTGGCGGGAACCCCGCCACGCTAGACCGCCACTGCGCAGGCGCACTGAGGCTAGGGCGCTCCGGCTGCAAGGGCCGCAGGGAATTGTAGTTCTTTTCGCCTACAGCAGGTGCCGGTCTCCACTCACCTTCCTTCTCGGGTGCTGGAAACCTATACATTCCAGGAAGAACGTCTTCTCTGGGATGGACAGATCTGTAGTATACTGACGTACACTAACTACTAAAATAAAATAGATGTTATATGCAAGTCTTAGGAATGTTTTAAAGAGCTTTAGGAAGATCGTGATTCATAGAATTACTAGATCAAATATTGGGAATAAATGAAGAATTGAGAAAAGGAAAGCTAGCCGGGCTCTAGTGGCTCACGCCTGTAATCCTAGCTACTCAGGAGGCTGAGATCTGAGGATCGCGGTTCAAAGCCAGCCCCCGCAGGAAAGTCCATGAGACTCTTATCTCCAATAAAACCACCAGAAAACCGGAAGTGGCTGTGTGGCTCAAGTGGTAGAGTGCTAGTCTTGAGCTGAAGAACAGAGGGACAGCACCCAGGCCCAGCAGTTCAAGATCCATGACCGACAAAAGAAAAAGAAAAGAAAAGCTATTTATTCAAAATTTGATATTGCTAAAGAGTCAGGCACTGCCACTTGAATTTGTTAGAAACTCAAAGGAAGGCAGAGAGTGGATAAAAAGTTGTGCTCTGCTAGAAGGCTGTTGGCCTTGAGGGCTCTCTAGGCTAGGGGTGTGTGTGTGTGTGTGTGTGTGTGTGTGTGTATTATTTTTCTTTGATTGGACCAAAATTGGAAGTAAGGACAGGATTAGGAAAACTGTTAATTAGTTCAGGGCCCATTATTATGGTCAATATTGTTTTCTCTCTACATCATCCCTAGAGAGCAGTCTGACTTTTTTTTTTTTTTTTGGTCAGTCATGGGGCTTGAACTCTGGGTCTGGGCTCTGTTCCTCAGCTCTTCAGCTCAAGGTCAGCTTTCTATCACTTGAGCCACCGTGTTACTTCTGGTTTTCTAGTGGTTAATTGGAGATGAGTCTCACTGGACTTTCTGCCTGGGCTGGCTTTGAACCATGATCCTCAGATCTCAACCTCCTGAGTAGCTAGGATTACAGGCATGAGCCACCATCGCCCTCCTAGTAGTCTGACTTTCTACAGGTTTGGCTTATGGCAGACTAGCTTCTTGGGCTGTTTATTATAGGCAAGGAAGTTGATCTTCTTGAGTGGTCATTGCAGTGCATGTGTGTGTGTGTGTGTGTGTGTGTTATACATGTATTTAACTTTTTTTTTTTTGTCGGTCGTGGGGCTTGAACTCTGGGCCTGGGCTCTGTCCCTCAGCTCTTCAGCTCAAGGCGAGCGCTCTATCACTTGAGCTACAGCGCCACTTCTGGTTTTCTGGTGGTTTATTGGAGATAGGAGTCTCACGGTCTTTCCTGCCTGGGCTGGCTTTGAACCGAGATCCTTAGATCTCAGCCTCCTGAGTAGCTAGGATTACAGGCATGAGCCGCCAGCGCCCGGCTGTATTTAACTTTTTTGAGCTAGGGTTTCACTATGTAGTCCATGCTGGCATTGAACTCAATAGCCTCCTGCCTTAACCTCCCAACTTCTGGGTTTATGGGTTATGTATCACCATGTCTTTTTTTTTTTGAACCTAGGGCCTGCGCACTATTCCTGAACTCTTTCGCTCAGCTCTACCATGTTGAGCCACAGTTCCATTTCCTGTTTCCTGGTGGCTAATTGGAGATGAGTCTCACTGGACTTTCTTGCCCAGGCTGGCTTTGAACCATAACCCTCAGATCTCAGCCTTCTGAGTAGATAGGATTACAGGTATGAGCCACTGATGCCTGGCATTGTAATAACCAGCAGGGCCCAGATAATCAGCAAGGCTCTGTGGTCAGGCCTGCTGGAGGGGACGGGGCATCAAGAGGTGAGCCTCACCCCCAGCCTGGGCAGGAAAGTCCATGAGACCGGCCACGGGGTGGGGGTGGGGTGAAGGGGCGGGAATGGGGTATCTAGAGTCTGAGGAGTGCTGGAGGGGCGTGTCGTGCCTCAGAAAGAGGCGGGACATGCTAATGAGGGGGTGGGGTGTTGAGGCCCATATGGCGAGCTATCAAGAACTGATTGGATAGTGGGCAGCTTGAGGGAGGGGCATGAATAGCAGTTGGAAACAGTTCTGTGGGAGTGGGGGGAGGGGTGCGGCCTATATATAAGGTCATTTGGCGCCTCCTCGAGGGGCCATTTGGGACCTTCCTCTAGAGAGGCCTGTGGAGAGACCCTTCCCCAATCCCCCCACCGCCAGCAGAGCAGGGCAGGCCTGTGGAGAGTGGAGAGGCCTTCAGAGAAGGAGGAAGGGAAGAAAGGGAAAAGCCTTACCCTTTGGGGCTTTGGAGCTTTGGAGGTCTGAGATTTGGAGGTTTGCAGACGGATTAATTTGTGGTTTGCAGACCAGCTAATAAATAGGTCAGGGCTACCCATTGGAGGCTTGGAGGTTTGGTGGTCGAGGCTGCTCTTGGTTCTGGGTATCTAGCTCAGGACAAAGTAGTCGCAGGCACCCTTTCTGGTGTAAATAGTGTAAATAAATTTGTCTTTAACCGTGCCTCAATGGATCGTCTCGCTCTTTAGAGGTCATAATTGCATCTCTGCTTTTTGTTTTTGTTTTTACTTAAATAAATGGGGATTGAACCCAAGGAGCATAAAGGATTTTATTCTTTACTTTTGGCTGCATAGCATTTCTTTGTGTATATACACAATATTTATCCATGTATCATTTATGTTGCTTCCGTTTCTTTGCTATTTATATAGTGCTGCAATAAACATATAAGAGCAGATATCTCCAATACACTGATTCCCTTCTTTTTATATACACTCAGTAGGTAGAACTCTAAACATATAGTGTTTTTTTGTTTCCTTTGGCCAGTTCTGGGACTTGACCTTCAAGGCCTGGAAACTGTCCCTGAGCAGCTTTTTTTTTTTTCTTCTTTAATTTTTTTATTGTAAAGATACTATACAGAGGGTTACAGTTACATGAGTGAGGTAATGAGTACACTTCCTCTTGAACATTGTTACCCCCT
>NW_012267219.1:2062104-2064444 GCF_000151885.1 Dipodomys ordii
ATACTTTTTTTCCCCATAGAGGTTGGACATTTATTTATTTATTTATTTATTTTTTTGTCGGTCGTGGGGCTTGAACTCTGGGCCTGGCGCTGTCCCTCAGCTCTTCAGCTTAAGGCGAGCGCTCTACCACTTGAGCTACAGCGCCACTTCCGGTTTTCTGGTGGTTTATTGGAGATAGGAGTCTCACTATCTTTCCTGCCCAGGCTGGCTTTGAACCGTGATCCTCAGATCTCAGCCTCCTGAGTAGCTAGGATTACAGGCGTGAGCCACCAGCGCCTGGCAGGTTGGACATTTATATTTGAACCAAAAATATATAATTGTTCCTTTTTCTCGTCAGCAACATTAGTTTTTCGTGTGTGTGTGTGTGTGTGTGTGTGTGTGTGTGTGTATGTGAATGTGTGTTGGTCCTGGGGCTTGAATCAGGGCTTGGGTGCTGTCCCTGAGGTTCTTTGCTCAAGGTTAGCACCGTATCTCTCTAGCCATAACTCTACTCCCAGGTTTTTTTTTTTTGGTGGTTATTTGGAGGTAAGAGTCTCATGGGCTTTGCTACTCAGGTTAGCTTTGAATCTTGATCTTCAAATTTCAGGCTCTTAACTAGCTAGTATTACTATTGTGAACCACTGGTGCTTGGCGTGTGTGTGTGTGTGCACGTGTGCATGTGTGTGTGTGGGGGGGGTGTGGGTGTGTGTACTCAGGGCCTGTGTGCTGTCCCTTAGCTTTTTTTTTTTTTTTTAACTCTACATTAGTGCTCTACTATTTGAGCCATACCTCTACTTCTGATTTTTGGTAGTTAATTGGAGATAAGTCCACAAATTTTCCTGCTTAGGCTGGCTTTACATTGCAATCCTTATTTCTCAGCCTTCTGAGTAGCTAGGACTATAGGTGTGGGCCACTATCCCCAGGCATGTGTTTGCTTTTATTACTTGTGCTTTTGAGGTCCTATCCAAAAAATAAATTAAAAAATCTTTATATTAGATAGGGACGTGTGGCTCATGCCTGTAATCCTAACTACTTAGGAGGCTGAGATCTAAGGATCACTGTTCAAAGCCAGCTTGGACAAGGAAAGTCCAATGAGACTCTTATCTCCAATGAACCACCAGAAAACTGGAAGTAGCTTTGTGGCTCAAGTGGTAGAACACTTGCCTTGAGATGAAGAGCTCAGGGACAGCACCCAGGCCCAGAGTTTAAGCCCCATGACAGACAAAAAATACATACAAAAAAAATCTTTGTATCAATATCCTGCAGTGTTTTCTTTAGGTTCTCTTCTAGTAGTTTTATAGTTGTTTTTTTTTGGGGGGGGGTCGGGTCGTGGGGCCTGAACTCTGGGCCTGGGTGCTGTCCCTCAGTTCTTCAGTTCAAGGCTAGCACTCTACCACTTGAGCCACAGCGCCACTTCTGGCTTTTATTTTTTGCTTATGTGGTGCTGAGGAATCGAACCCAGGGCCTCATGCATGCAAGGCAAGCGCTCTACTACTGAGCCACCTTCCCAGCCCCAGTTTCATAATTTTTTGTTTTTGTTTTTTTTTTGTTGGTCGTGGGACTTGAACTCTGGGCCTGGGCACTGTCCCTGAGCTCTTCAGCTCAAGGCCAGCACTCTACCACTTGAGCCACAGCCCCACTTCTGGTTTTCTGGTGGTTAATTCGAGATTCGAGTCTCACAGACTTTCCTGCCCAGGGTGGCTTTGAACTGTGATTCTCAGATCTCAGCCTCCCGAGTAGCTAGAATTACAGGCATGAGCCACTGGTGTCTGACGACTTTTAGCTTTTTTGCTAGTTCATTGGAGCTAGGAGTTCCACAGAATTTTCTGCCCAGGCTGGATTTGAACTGGGATGTTCAGATTTCAGCCTCCTGAGTAGCCAGAATTACAGGCATGAAGCATCAGCATTCATCTTGAGTGATTTTTACATTTAATAAAAGATATGTCTAGTTTATTCATCTAGTTTCCCCAGAACCATTTACTGAAGAGATTGTTTTTTCGTCAGTGTATGTTCTTGGCAACTTAAAAAAAAAATCAGTTGGCTGTAAATGTGTGGATTTATTTCTGGGTTCTCACTTCCATTGCATTTAGAGTCCTATTTTTATAAATGGTCTGGCCATGATCTGTTTGTATATTTAGTCTCTCAAACAGAATACCCAGGAATACTAAAATATGAATTAGAAGAAGGTTATAAAATCATAGAGCACTTTACAAACATGAAGGAAGCCTGTATTCCATTGTTGTGCAGATCTTCCAAACAGTTTTGCTATGTTAATAGTTAGCTCCCTGGGCTGGTAATGTGGTAGAGTACTTATTTAGGATGCATGAAGCCCTGGGCTAGGAAGGTGGCTCAGTGGTAGAG
>NW_012267219.1:2065719-2070707 GCF_000151885.1 Dipodomys ordii
CCCCCCCCCAAAAAAAATATAAATAAATAAAAAAGTTGGGAAGTGGAGAGGGGGCTCAAGTAGTAGAGAGCCAGACTTAAGCAAAAGTCCTGAGTTCAACCCCAGCACTGACACACACACACAAACACACACACACACACACACACACAGATACAGAGACAGAGAGAGAGACAGAGATAGAGAGACAGAGAGACAGAGAGAAATTAGAACCTCTAGTAAACTACTACTAGTCTGATTCTGAAAATATGTATGTATGGTCTCCTAATTCCTGTGGACTAAGTGTCCAAATAGGCCCTAGTCATCTGGCATCCTCCACAAAATGCAGTTTTCCAACTTCCTGTTTGGGTAGGGTGAATTACATTGCTGGGAAGGGAATAGTATAGTGGGTGATTTGCTTTACTTTTTTCTAAATCTAAATCTGCATCCCTTGCAACTTCTTTGGTTTTATTTGCATTTTTAGAAGAATTTGGTTATGGGGCTGGGAAGGTGGCTCAGTGGTAGAGCGCTTGCCTTACATGCCTGAGGCCCTGGGTTCGATTCCTCAGCACCACATAAGCAAAAAGAAAAAAGCTGGAAGTGGCACTGTGGCTCAAGTGGTAGAGCGCTAGCCTTGAGCTGAAGAGCTGAGGGATAGCGCCCAGGCCCAGAGTTCAAGCCCCACGAACGGACCAAAAAAAAAAGAATTTGGTTATATAGCAAAGACTACCTTGAACTTGGGGTCTTTTGCTTCAGTCTCCTAAGTGCTGAGATTACAGGCATGTTCAGTTCCCAGAGACTTCTGTTGTTTCTGTGCTGGGTATTGAACTTAGGGCCTTATGCATATCAGGCATAAATACTGTACCTCTGAACTGTAGCTCCAGCCTATCCCTGAGATTTTGTGTGTGTGTGTGGGGGGGGGGGGTACTAGGGCTTGAACTCAGGGCTTGAGTTCTGTCTCTGAGCTTTTTGCTCAAGGCTAGCCTTCTACCACTTGAGCCACAGCTAAGCTTTTTTTTTTTTTCTGGTTAATTGAAGATAAAAAATCTTATGGACTTTCCTGCCTGGATTGACTTTAAACCATGACCTTCAGATCTCATCCTCCTAGTAGTTAGGATTACAGGCTTGAGCCACCAGTGTCCTGGACTTTAAAATGGAGACTCCTCAGCTTTCTTGTTACTGCCTTTGGAAACTGACTTGTTTGGGCTTTTTAGAAGTTCTATATTTAAATTGCAGGCTTTTGAATCAACACATTAAGAAGCTTAGACATAAGGAGAGAAAGCAAAGGAAGTTCTATTTATTCAGTTCCTGTTACCAAAACGAGTCTTGTTTTGCCAGCTTCACATATGCCTATCACTGAAGAAAGGAGTTTTGCAAAAGCAAGTTTATTCAAGAGGTAGCCAAATGTGAAAAGGTGGGGATCTTCTCAAGGCTAAGGTTAGGATATATATGGGATAAAAGAACAGGATGGTGTGAAGCATGGGGAAAACATTAAAGCTGAGAAAAATGAAATAATCAAAGTAATGTATATGCACAAATGTCAGGGAAGGTAGCTTTAGCTCTTTGATGTCAAAAGGTCACCATCAGAAAATTGGGCAGGCCGAAGTGAAGCATCCGTCGCTTCAAAAGTTTTGTGTTATTTATTTATTTATTTGTTGTTATTGGTCAAGAAGCTTGAACTAAAGGCCTGGGTGCTGTCCCTCAGCTCTTTTGCTCAAGGCTAGTGCTCTACCACTTTGAGCTACAACGCCACTTCTGGTTTCTTGTGGCTAATTGGAGAGAAGAATCTCATGGACATTCCTGCCAGGGCTGGCTTTGAACTGCAATTCTCACATCTCAGCTTCCTGAGTAGCTAGGATTACAGGTGTGAACCACCAGTGCCAAGATGGAACTACTACATTCCTAAAAATAACTTAGATAATGATTATAATCATGACCTATACATCAGATGTGTTACCTACACCAAAAGTAATGGGAGTAGATTGCTTAGAGGTATGACTGCTCAAGTTGGTGATAAAAGTAATGAAAAGCAAATGAAAGCTGAGAAAGAGTCTGCGAGACTCTGATCTCCTATTAATCACCAGAAAACTGGAAGTGTACTGTTGCTCAAGTAGTAAAGTGGTAGTCTTGAGCAAAAAGAACTCAAGGACAGTGCTCAGGCACCAAGTTCAATCCCATGACTGACCAAAAAAAAAAAAAGGAGCAAGTGAAGCCCTGGGGTTTATTCAGGTTTTCCTTAGGTTTTACTCCTACTGCATGCTTGCTATGATCTGATATGTCTTCTCAAAATTCCTATATTGAAAGCTAATTGCTGATGAGACGGTATTAGGAGATGGGGCTATTGGCCTTAGGTCTTGAAATCTTATTTAATGGGATTGGTGCCCTTATAAAATGGGCTTCAACGGGGCTGGGAAGGTGGCTCAGTGGTAGAGTGCTTGCTTTGCATACATGAGGGTTCCATTCCTCGGCACCACATAAGCAAAAAGAAAAAAGCCGGAAGTGGCTCTGTGGCTCAAGTGGTAGAGCGCTAGCCTTGAGCTGAAGATCTGAGGGACAGTGCCCAGGCCCAGAGTTCAGTCCCCAGTGGGCTTCAATGGGCTTCAAAGAACTGTCATCCCCTTCCGTCACAGGAGAACACAGAAGATATCACATAGCTGTGTGCAAGTGGCTCATACCTGAGTTCTCATAGCTGAGAACTGGCAAAGCTAGCCTAGACAGAAGAGTCCTTGAGACCCATATACCTCTCCAGTTAACTATCAAAATGCTTGACTGCTGGTGTGGCTCAAGTGGTAGAACTCTACTGAAATTTGTGTGAAAATGTGAGGTCCTGACTTCAAGTTCCTATACTGGCAGAAAAAAAAGCACCATGTACAAACCAGAAAAGCAGACAGTGAATCTCCTGAATGTACTAGCACCTTGACCTTGCCTACATAACTGTGAAAAAGAAACTTTTGTTGTTTATGAGCTCATCAGTGGTATTTTGTTATTGCAGCTTGATGGACTAAAACAATGGATGATTTACTTAACATGTATTTTCTTATTAAGAAAAGTGAAATGATAATAGCTTTTGCCCAGCTACCAAGTATTGTTTTAGGGATTTGTTCCTCATTAGAATTCTATGTAGTAAATACTAATATTCCTACTTTCCACATGAAGAAATAGCAGAGAACTGAAGTAAATTTGACCAAGGTTACTAAAGAAGTGAGAATGAAGTAAATTTGACCAAGGTTACTAACCAAGTGAGAATCATTAGATGGAAAATCAGCCTGGCTTCATAGTCTCTCTAATTCCAGAATTCCATGCTGTGTCTACAAGTGGTTGTTGGGAGGTTCACTAATTAAGGAGTTACTGCAGATAAAATCTGAAGTGAAAAGCTATTCCTTACCAGTGTTTTCTGGCATCAAAGCCTCTATTCTAATTGCCACTAGGGGGCACTATTGCCACTCTTTTGTTTTCTTGTTGAAGTTTCATCCTAGAGCTGCACAACCTTGAAGCCTATGTTACCTGGCAATACTAACCTCTATCCTTTCAGGGTAAAGATATCAGCTCTAAGTCTCTCTTCTCAAGTTCTTTGAACACTTGGACCCTTTCTCAGTTCAATTTCTGGATGTTTTTAGTATTTAACTGTTGGGAGCAGTTGGGAGCTGACAGTAAAGCTCAAAGGTCATCTTGACCCCTGTGCTCGCTTGGAGACACATACAAGGAACTGGCTTACTTAAAAAACACCAGGTGCCCGGGATTGCTTTACTATGTCTGCAGAGTTTGTTTTTTTGGATCCGGTCGTGGGGCCTGAACTCTGGGTCTGGGCACTGTCCCTCAGCTCTTCAGCTCAAGGCTAGCGCTCTACCACTTGAGCCACAGCGCCACTTCCGGTTTTCTGGTGGTTTATTGGAGATAGGAGTCTCATGGTCTCTCCTGCCCGGGCTGGCTTTGAACCGCGATCCTCAGATCTCAGCCTCCTGAGTAGCTAGGATTACAGGAGTGAGCCACCAGCTCCCGGCTTGTCCCAGGACTTCGTTTGCTCAAGGCTAGCACTCTACCACTTGAGCCACAATGCCACTTCTGGCTTTTTTTGCTTATGTGGTACTGAGGAATCGAACCCAGGGCTTCAAGAATGCTAGACAAGCACTCTACCACTAAGCCACATTCCCAGACTGGAAATTTACACCAGGGCTGGGAAGGTGGCTCAGTGGTAGAATGCTTGCCCTGCATGCATGAGGTCCTGGGTTCGATTCCTCACTACCACATAAGCAAAAAAAGCCAGAAGTGGCACTGTGGCTCAAGTGGTAGAGTGATAGCCTTGAGCTGAAGAGTTGAGGGACAGTGCCCAGGCCCAGAGTTCAGGCCCCATGACTAACCAAAAATAAATAAATAAATATAAATAAAAAACTTAAACTGTAACCTAGTAGGATATTTTCTGAATCTGCTAAACTATCAGACTAACAATAATCCTAGGCCACACTAACAACAGAAAGTGGCTACTGTCTGAAGTTGAGTAGACAGTAATCTGGCAACTGTCTTTGTAGTAGTTCCTTGTAGATTAGATTGTGAAGGCCACTGTCCAAATTCCTGGGCTGGCAGTCTTTACTGGTAGTTACACGTGGTAGTAGTTATCATGTGTAAGGACTTTTTTTTCTTTTTTAAATCACCTCTTGGCTTTAGTCATTTGTATAGGGTAAACACAAAAGACATCATTTTCACTTTTATGAAATTTCTCATTTAAAGAGACTACTCTTTTTCCCTTTTAATTGTCTATATATGACTTTTATGACAAGTCCCACTCTCCAATTAGACAAGCCTCCCAAGTAGCTAAGATCATTGGCATAACTCTCTGGTGACTTTTTTTTTTTAACCAGATTTGGTTTTAAAAAATTTTTTTTTTATTGTGAAGATGCTGTATAGGGTGGTTGTGAGGCTTGATCTCTGGGCCTGGGCGCTGTCCCTCAGCTCTTCAGCTCAAGGCTAGCACTCTACCACTTGAGCCACAGCGCCACTTCTGGCTTTTTTCTTTT
>NW_012267219.1:2070974-2073376 GCF_000151885.1 Dipodomys ordii
GCTCTACCACTGAGCCACCTTCCCAGCCCCTGTACTAAAAATTTTAAGCTTAGATTGTAATGGCCTTTCCCCAGCACAGCAGTTTTGGGAGAAAAAGAGAGCAAAGAGCTTTTGCCCAAGTTAAATTGAAGGATCCTTTAACAGGTGATTGGCATGGGCCCCATCCGGTTTTAACATGGGGCCGAGGACATGTTTGTGTTTTTTTCGCAGGAAGAAAATAAATCCCGCTGGTTGCCTGAACATTGCGTTAGGATTCTTTGTGGAGGCTCATTCAGATGACACAAACGCTGACACATTGGGCTTACGTGCCGGATCCCCCGATTGTGCACCCTACAACTTGGGAGGGAGTTGAAGTACTCATTCACGTCAATAGAGCAGCATACAGTACAGCCCCAGATCCCTTCATCCAGCACACCAAGATGGGAAATATCTCAGCTTCAGGAATTAAAACTCCTTTATGCTTTACCACCAGCTCTAAAGGCTTCATTCCAAGCTGTATTATAATGCTATCCATGACTCATCAAATTTGGATCCTGGACAAAAATAAAACGTACAATATACAGATGACATCTTTGCCAACTGGGCACCCAGTTTATACAAATTCTACTCCCCTATATGATACCCTGTTACATTAATTCTTCACAAATAGTAGAATCTACAGGAGAACTTCATCCAATAAGGTGCAGGCATAAACAACCATTTGTTACCATTATTTCAGGAACTAATTCTCAGTTAATGGACTGGTCTGGAGCTAATCTTACTAATAAGTACAATCTTGGACTGTGGTGGATGAATGGGCATCCTCAACATCATGTTTGGATGCTGGTGGCTGCACTCAACAACATAACCTGGCCCAATTCATCCTTTTTAAAAAAAATTATGAGTTGTGTATCACCACCCCATGTCATTATGTATGGATCGTTTAGTATTTCTGTAGGAGCTAATTATTTTAATGTTACCTGCTCTAATTGTTCTTTTACTAATTGCTCGTATAGCAGCATAACTAAATCCATACTTATTGTTAGACAACCATCTTTTGTTATGCTGCATGTAAATATTTCTAAAACTTGGTATAAAGATTCTGGCATTCAGGTATTAAGACAATTGAAAGAACAAATGCGCCCTCGTCGATTTATTGGGCTACTTGTAGCTGATGTTTTGACCTTTATTTCGTTAGCTGCCTCCGCATCGGCAGCTGCTGTGGTTCTAACACAAAATGTACAAACTGCCCATTATCTTAATCAGCTTGCTCAAAATACTACACAGACTCTACACTTTCAAGGCCGGGTTTATGACAAGGTAAAACAAAAAACTAAAAGCATTATATGATTCAGTATTATCTTTAGAAAAACAAGCCCTACCTCTGGACTCTAAAGTGGCAAAAACTGCTAAAAAACTGTTTAAACAATTTCAACGCTATATCCCTTCCCTGACTTATGTTAAAGGATTACTAATGTCATTGGTTGGCCTGGGAATGCTTTTGCTGATGGTTTTTCTTTTTCTTTTTTTGTTTGTTTGGTTTTTTTTTGGGTCCGGTCGTGGGGCCTGAACTCTGGGCGTGGGTGCTGTCCCTGAGCTCTTCAGCTCAAGGCTAGTGCTCTATTTTCATTTTGGCTTATGTGGTGCTGAGGAATCGAACCCAGGGCCTCAGGCATGCAAGGCAAGTGCTCTACCACTGAGCCATCTTCCCAGCCCTGCTTATGGTTTTTCTAGGCCTTCCTTGTATTATACGTACACTGCAAAATTCTCTTATGAGTTTAGCCAGCCAGCTACATAAAATCAAGCTCCACATAAAAGAATACCCCCCCGCCCCGCCCCAGGAAAACTACAGCCAGTCTGACCAACCTAAGACAGGGCCTTCAGCTTTGCTCTAAAAAAGTTCCCGATGACGGGTAAGACAGACGAGACAATCCACCCAACTTAAGACAAGCGGGTTCACTTTAAACAAAGCGGGTTCTTTAAACAAAGACAAGGGAGATGTTGGGAGCAGTTGGAAGCTGACAGTAAAGCTCAAAGGTCATCTTGACCCCTATGCTCGCTTGGAGGCACGTACAAGGAACTGGCTTACTTAAAAACATCAGGTGCCGGGGATTGCTTTGCTGTCTGCAGAGTTTGTTTTACTTTCTACCAGTTAACCTTGTCTTGTTTTACTGTACTCAGTTTTTACTGAAATTTTCCTTGTTTTTCAAGACTATTGTAACGTTATGTTGCCTCTTGACTTCTAATAGAATATATTAGGAAAGTTAAAAATAAATGGTGCTGTAGTCTTGAGCAGCAGACCTCCCGACCCCATCCTTTGTCTTTTTTTTTTTAATTTTTTTTTGGGTCCGGTCGTGGGGCCTGAACTCTGGGCCTGGGTGCTGTCCCTCAGCTCTTCAGCTCAAGGCTAGCGCTCTACCACT
>NW_012267219.1:2081951-2084545 GCF_000151885.1 Dipodomys ordii
TCCCTCCCTCCCTCCCTCCCTCCCTTCCTTCCTTTTCTCTCTCCCTCTCTTCCTCTTTTTAAAAAAATTTTTTAGAAGCCGGGCGCTGGTGGTTCACACCAGTAATCCTAGCTACTCAGGAGGCTGAGATCTAAGGGTCATGGTTCAAAGCCAGCCCAGGCAGGAAAGTCCGTTTGACTCTTATCTCCAATAAACCACTAGAAAACCGGAAGTGGCACTGTGGCTCAAGTGGTAGTGTGCTTGCCTTAGAGCTGAAGAGTGCAGGGACAGTGCCCAAGCCCAGAGTTCAAGCTCCACAACTGACAGAAAAAGAAAAATTGGGACTGGGAATGTGGCTTAGTGGTAGAGTGCTTGCCTACCATGCATGAAGCCCTGGGTTTGATTCCTCATTGTCACACAAACAAAAATATCCAGAAGTGGCATTGTGGCCCAAGTGGTAGAGTGTTAGACTTGAGCACAGAGAGATTCAGTTCCTGAGTTCAAGCCCCAGGATTGACAAAAACAAACAAACAAACAACCAAAAAAACCCAACAACAAAAATAAAACAACCCAATTTTTAGAATTGTGGTACTAGGGAATGACCCAGGGTCTCTTGAGTGTTAGGCAAATGCTCTACCACTGAGTTATATCCCCAGTCACTTTTTAATTTTTTTTTTTTTTAATTTTTTTTGGGTCTGGTCGTGGGGCCTGAACTCTGGGCCTGGGCGCTGTCCCTCAGCTCTTCAGTTCAAGGCTAGCGTTCTATGACTTGAGCCACAGTGCCACTTCCGGCTTTTTTCTTTTTGCTTATATGGTGCTGAGGAATTGAACCCAGGGCCTCATGCATGCTAGGCAAGTGCTCTACCACTGAGCCACCTTTTTTGAAAATTTTATTTTGAGACACATTTTCGTAAATTGCTCAGGCTAGTCTCAAAATTTTGATCTTTCTCTTTCAGCCTTTGAGTAGTTAGAGTTACTAGTGTGTATGTACTACCACAACCAGTGATAGCTGTTCTCTTTCTATTGAAGGACGTACCTTGGCAATGTGGCTCTACTTTGTGGTCCTCGTGGGTCTGTACTACCTGCTGCGCTGGTACCGAGAGAGGCAGGTGGTGAGCCACCTCCAGGACAAGTATGTCTTCATCACAGGCTGTGACTCGGGCTTCGGGAACCTGCTGGCCAGACAGCTGGACATGCGAGGCTTGAGGGTGCTGGCTGCATGTCTGACGGAGAAGGGGGCTGAGCAGCTGAGGAACAAGACGTCAGAAAGGCTGGAGACCGTGATC
Organism: Dipodomys ordii; assembly: GCF_000151885.1. Lineage (NCBI taxonomy): Eukaryota > Metazoa > Chordata > Mammalia > Rodentia > Heteromyidae > Dipodomys > Dipodomys ordii. The sequence goes on from NW_012267219.1 coordinate 2,083,217, forward strand.
CTAGATGTCACCAACACAGAGAGCATTGCTGCAGCCACCCAGTGGGTGAAGGAGCGCGTGGGGGACAGAGGTATGAACAAAATCTTTTCTTCTTTCATTTAGTCAGGGAGATACAAAAGATTAGAACTAGAGGCATGACTCAGCAGTAGATTGCCTAGCTTGCAAGCTCAAGGTCCTGCCCTTCAGCAGAAGTTAAAAGGTTGTTTTTATCATTTGAAGGAATGTCATGATGCATTGCAGTGTTTCATTTCCTTAACAATGCTCTCATGGAAAAATGAGATCTATACTTTTTTTTGTTGTTGTTGGTCTTGGGGCTTGAACTCAGGGCCTGGGCCCTGTCCTTGAGCTCTTCTGCTTAAAGCTAGTGCTCTAACACTTTGAGCGACAGCACTTTTTTGAGATCCATACTTTTGAGGTTGTCATCTGACCTCAAAGTGTTAAGTTGAGGTCTTGTGAAAATTTTGCTCTGGGGCTGGGAAAGTGGCTCAGTGGTAGAGCGCTTGCGTTGCATGCCTGAGGCCTGGGTTCAATTCCTTAGCACCACATAAGCAAAAAGAAAAAAGCCATGGGGGGGAGGGGGGAGGCTGGGAAGGGATGTGAAGGGTAAACCAAAGGAGGAGGCTGCAATGCTTGGTAAGAAATGTACGCATTATCCTGCCCATGTAATTGTAACCCCTCTGTACAGTATGTTCACAAATAAAAAATTAATTAATTAATTAATTAAAAAAAAAAAAAGAAAAAAGCCAGAAGTGGTGCTGTGGCTCAAGTGGTAGAGCGCTAGCCTTGGGCTGAAGAGCTGAGGGACAGTACCCAGGCCCAGAGTTCAGGCCCTACAACCGGACCCCCCCCCCAAAAAAAATTTTTTTTTGCTCTGGCCTTATACCAGATCCTCTTGAGAGCCTCTTTCTGAATGGCTAGGAGTATAAATATACACTGCCATGCTGGGCTTTAGATACCATTCTTTTTGTTGTTGTTGTTGTTGGTCAGTCAGTCATGGGACTTAAATCCAAGGTTACTGTTCCTGAACTTTTTGCTCAAGGTTAGTGCTCTATCACTTTGAGCCACAACTCCACTTCTGGTTTTCCAGTCGTTAAATAGAGAGAAGAAACTCAACGCCTGTAATCATAGCTACTCAGGAGGCTGAGATCTGAGGATCCTGGTTCAAAACCAGCCTGGGCAAGAAAGTCCATGAGACTCTTTTTTTTTTGGGGGGGGGTCCGGTCGTGGGGCCTGAACTCTACTCTGGGCCTGGGCGCTGTCCCTCAGCTCTTCAGCTCATGGCAAGCACTCTACCACTTGAGCCACAGCGCCACTTCCAGCTTTTTTTTT
>NW_012267219.1:2084595-2086467 GCF_000151885.1 Dipodomys ordii
GCCTGAACTCTGGGCCTGGGTGCTGTCCCTCAGCTCTTCAGCTCAAGGCTAGCGCTCTACCACTTGAGCCACAGCACCACTTCCGGCTTTTTTTTTGTTTGCTTATGTGGTGCTGAGGAATCGAACCCAGGGCCTCATGCTTGCAAGGCAGGCACTCTACCACTGAGCCACCTTCCCAGCCCCCCATCCTTTGTCTTATGTCTTTATTTTTCTGCAGCCTCGCCCCCTAATTCAGGATTCCCTTTCATTGCCGGCAGGCTCCAGCATTTAACAGAATGATTTAGCCAGGTGCTGGTGGCTCATGCCTGTAATCCTAGCTACTCAGGAGGCTGAGATATGAGGATTGTGGTTCAAAGCCAGCCTAGACAGGAAAGTCCATGAGACTCTTATCTTTAATTACCCACCAGAAAACTGGAAGTGGTGCTGTGGCTCAACTGGGAAAGCGATAGCTTTGAGCTGAAGAGCTGAGGGAGAGTGCCCAGGCCCAAAGTTCAAGCCCCATGACTGCCAAAAAAAATAAAAATAAAAAATAAAAGAAAGAAAGAAAGAAAGAAAAGAATGGTTTAGGGAAGGGAATGTGGCTTAGTGGTAGCATGCGTACTAAACATCCATGAGGCCGTGGGTTCCATTCCTTGGTACTGAGAAACCTAATGAGAGAACAAGAGTAACTCTATCTTGCTCAGGCGACGTTTTATGTTTCATTTTTTGCCTTTGTTCTAAGTACTGTTGACCAAGGTGTTTCTGAGAAGTGTCATTATGCAAAGAGGTATTATTAAGTTAAAATAACCCGAACCTGTACAAATTATGGGAAAGAGCTATGTGTACCATGATTAAGTCAGGTGTTTGCCCCTGAGTGACTTAGGGCTAAGAGTTTCAGTTAAAACTTTATAATGTCCCAACCAACAGGTTCTTCAGAGCTCAGGATGAAACATGCCATGCATATTGTTGGACCATGTGTGACTCATAACCATTTGTAGTTAAGCTATAGAACAAGGATATTTTTCTGTAAAGGTCAACCAATCATATTTGCCCAGCTTAGCTTGCTTTAAATGTTAACCAATTATGTAATTTCTTATGTAAAAGTTCTTTCTCTGGGTACTACAATACCACATAACATAAAATGAACAATAATAATAAAAAGAATGGATTACTGTATATGTATGGTTCATTCAGCATTTTTTTTATTATCTATTTAATGAGATGTCTTGTTATGTTTTCCAGGCTGGTCAAACTTGCAATCCTCACATTTCAGCCTCTGATTGAATTACAGGTATGGACCACCATTCCTGTCTAGTATTTCTATAATTCATTCATTTATTCTACAAATAATAAAGGAGCATATAACAGGTAATTTTAGAAATCAACTCAACCAGATTAAGCAACACCTAGCATTACTTCTGGGTATGTTTGGGAGGGTGTTTCCAGAGGGTATTACTGAATGAATAGGTGGACTGAATGGGGAAGAGCCATCCTCCCAGTGGGCGGGATCATCCAATCAACCATAAAGTCCAGAAAGGTCAGTTGGTTGGAAGGTATTTTCTCCTTTTTGGAGCTGAAACACTTTTTCTCCTACCCTTGAATATCCAAACTGTAGGCTCTTGGACTTTTGGATTCCAGGACTTAGACCGGTGGCCTCCTAGGTTCTCCAGTCTCTGGGCCTTAGATTAAGTGAGAGTCATACCATCCGACTCCTGGTTCTGAGGCCTTGGACTTGAACTGAGCCACGCTACTACTGGCATTATAGGAGACGACTATTGTGGGATTTCTTTCTCAGTTTCTACAATTGTGAGTCAATTCTCTAGTGTATCTTCTCTCATCTATCACTTTCTATATATCTGATTCTTTTTCTTCCTTCCTTCCTTTTTGCCAGTC
>NW_012267219.1:2086517-2088160 GCF_000151885.1 Dipodomys ordii
TTTTTGCTTATGTGGTGCTGAGGAATGGAACCCAGGGCCTCATGCTTGCAAGGCAAGCACTCTACCACTGAGCCACCTTCCCAGCCCCAAGTCCAGGAGACTCTTATCTCCAATTAACCAACAGAAAACCAGAAGTGGTTCTGTGCCTCAAGTGTTGAGGGACAGTGCACAGACCCAAAAGAAAAAAAAGAGAGAGAGAGAAACTCATAGGCTTTCCTGGAACTCTGGGCCTAGGCACTGTCCCTGAGCTGGAACTCTAGGCACTGTCCCTGAGCTGGAACTCTAGGCACTGTCCCTGAGCTCTTCAGCTCAAGGCTAGCACTCTCTACCACACAGCCACAGTCCCACTTCTGGTTTTCTGGAGATAACAGTCTCATGGACTTTTCTGTCTGGGCTTGCCTTAAACCTTGATCCTCAGATCTTAGCCTTCGGAATAGCTAGGATTATAGGCATGGGCCACCAGTGCCTGGCATTTAAAAAATTTTTAAATGACAGTACTGGGGCTTGATGAATCAATATCGATCTGTTATTACCTAAAACCTATAGTTTCCATTAAGGTTTGGTTTGTGTTGCTTGCTTTGGTTGGGATAAATGTGACATGTATCTGCCATTGTAGCATCATATAGACTGTTGTGATGTGCTAAAAATCCCTGTGTTCGGGGCTGGGAAGGTGGCTCAGTGGTAGAGTGCTTGCCTTGGATGTATGAGGCCCTGGGTTTGATTCCTCAGCACCACAATGAGCAGGAAAAGCTGGAAGTGGTGCTGTGGTTCAAGTGGTAAGGTGCTGGCCTTAAGCTAAAGAGCTGAGGGACAGGGCCCAGGCCCAGAGTTCAAGCCCCATGACCGAAAAAAAAAAAGAAAAAGAAAAAGAAAAATCCCTGTGTTCCACATGCTTATCATCCCAACACTGGGCAATCTTTATTTCCCCATAGTTTTTCCTTTTAAAGAATGTCATATAGTTGATATAATATTACATGTAGTCTTCAATTAGCTACTTTCATTTAACTACATGCATTTAAGATTCCTCTATGCTTTGATATATGGCTTGATTTATCTTTTCCTTGTCCCATAATATTTCATTGTATATATGTACCTGTTGATAAATTCCAATTCTTGACAATAGTGAATAAAATTTCTTTTTCTCTGCCTCTCTCACTTTTTTTTGTGGGTCATGAGCTTGAACTCTGGGCCTGAATGCTGTCTCTCAGCTCTTCAGCTCAAATATTGCACTCTACCACTTGAGCCACAGTGCCACTTCCGGTTTTCGGAGTGGTTTATTGGGAGATAGAGTCTCATGGACTTTCCTGCCTGGGCTGGCTTTGAACTGCTATCCTCAGATCTCAGCCTCCTGAGTAACTAGGATTATAGGCGTGAGCCACTGGTGCCCAGCTTCACACTAAATTTTTTATTCCATGTTTTCTGCAACTATTTTTTTTACTACTGAAAGTAGTATATTTGCTTAGTTTTTCAGAAATTTTTTTTTTTGGGTCCTGTCGTGGGGCCTGAACTCTAGGCCTGGGTGCTGTCCTTCAGCTCTTCAGCTCAAGGCTAGCACGCTACCACTTGAGACATAGCACCACTTCCAGCTTTTTTTTTTTTTCTGCTTATGTGGTGCTGAGGAATCGAACCCAGGGCCTCATGCA
>NW_012267219.1:2088655-2089936 GCF_000151885.1 Dipodomys ordii
AAAATACTGTACAGAGGGGTTACAATTACATGGGCAAGATAATGAGTACATTTCTTATCAAGCATTGTAGCCTCCTCCTTTGTTTCCCCTTCCCATCCCATCCTCTCCCCCTTAACACTCCCCCCCTCCACCAAAGTTGTAAAGTTCGTTTTCAACATAACGACTTGTAAGTCTCATTGTTGCAATGGGTCCACCTGTATCCCTATTTAAATTTTAACCAGATGTGTGTGTGTGTGTGTGTGTGTGTGTGCACGTGTGTGCACACATGCGTGTATTGGGGTGGTGGGGCTTGGATCTTTCAGCTTTTTTGCTTACTGCTGGAACACTGATACTTGAACCACAGTTCTAGGTTTTTGCTGGCTAATTGGAGATAAGATACTCTTGGATCTCTCTGTACTAGCTGACTTTGAATCTCTATCTAGAGTTCAAGCTCCTGAGTGTTAGGAAGATGGATGAGAACTGAAAAAGAATAGGCTGGATTAGGCAGTCAACAGGCTAGCACTGTTTATTGACAGCAAGGGGCACAGATCTTTCTGCAGGTTTGGAGGTTGTGCGAGTGACTGGATTTGGGGCCAGGCTTAATAAGGAAACAGAAAATAAAAAATAGGCAATAGTCTCTTGGGGGCCAAGGGCAGTATCCTAGGCTAGGCCCAGAGTGGAATGCTCTGCCTGGAGCCAGGTGGGGTGGAATTTCAGCTAAACCAAAGTTGGAGTGAAGTGCCTGCAGACAAGCATGTGGTACACACCTGGTGCTTTGCTTGACCTGGAGGAATAAGGCAGGAATCAATCCTATGAGTAGCTAGGGTTACAAGTGCGGACCACAGATGCCTGGCCCTACCAGACTTTTACTAAGTAACTACATATTCCATGGGTTCCCTTGCTATTCATAATCCTAGCCTGCAATCCTAGCTACTCAGGAAGCTGAGATCTGAGGATCACAGTTCCAACAAAGCCAGCCTGGTCAGCAAAGTCTGTGAGACTCATTTTCAGTTAACCTGCAGAAAGCTAGAAGTGGAGCTGTGGGTCAAGTGGTAGAGTGCCAGTTTGAGTGAAAAAGCTAAGAGACAGTATCCAGATCTTTCATTCAAATCCACTTGAGCCACAGTGCCACTTCCAGGTTTCTGAGTGGTTTATTGGAGATGAGTGTCTCACAGACTTTCCTGCCTAGGCTGGCTTTGAACTGTGATCCTCAGATCTTAGCCTCCTGAGTAGCTATGATTATAGGCATAAGCAGCTTCCTTGCTTCCCTCCCTCCCTCCCTCCCTCCCTCCCTCCCTCCCT
>NW_012267219.1:2094344-2098935 GCF_000151885.1 Dipodomys ordii
TCTGCTTATGTGGTGCTGAGGAATCGAACCCAGGGCCTCATGCATGCAAGGCAAGTGCTCTACCACTGAGCCACCTTCTCAGCCCCATTTTTCAGAAATTTTAACTGCTTATTTATCAACTTATTAACATCTTTCTCCAAGGCCCTTGGAATGTTTGAATACCAGTTTAATGAAGAGAGTATCTTTTCTTTTTGGTGGTATCAGAATTTTAATTCAGGGTTGTGTGCATGCTCAGCTTGGTTGCTCAGCTGGTGCTCTACTACTTGAGTCATATCTTCAGCACTGCTCTTTGTTGGCTAATTGGAGATAGAGTCTAGCAAACTTTTCTGCCCAAGCTGGTCTTGAACTGCAATCCTCCATGTTGTAGCCTTCTGAATAGCTAGGATTACAAGTATGCACCAAGTATGCTGAGATCAGACTCTGTTACTTAGGAGACTCTTAGACTTTTTTTTTCTTTTCTCTTCCCTTTCCCTTCCTTTCTATTTCTTCTGAGTGTATATATATTGAATTCCAATTTCACATTGGTTGGCAAGTTCTGTCAAATCAAAAGCCAGCAATCTAGCTGTGCAGAAATCAGAAATGGAAGATTAGTAGAAGGCCAAGGCAAGCCTTGCAGAAGAGTTGGTGAAATATTATTTTACAAAACAAGCTGATTTCACTAACACATGAGTATGGAATCCCAGGTATGGGGCAGGAAGAGGGAAAGATAAGAAGGTCTTGGTTTATGGCCAGCCCTAGGTAAGGTGTGAGACCCTATCTGAAGAATAAGCTAAACAAAAAGGGCAGGGATATGACTCAAGGGGTAGAAAACCTGACTAGCAAGTGCCTAGTCCTAAGTTCAAATCACAGGACCACCACTCAAAAAAAAGGAAAAAAAATCCAGTAATTAGTTTTTGATTTAACTTATGTGTATATATTTATCAGTACCAGGGCTTGAACTCAGGGAGAGCTTTTATACCCAAGTTCTAGCACTCACTTGAGCCACATCTCTACTTCTGGCTTTTTTTTTTTCTGGTTAATTGAAGGTAAGAATCTTACAGATTTTCCTACCTGGGCTGGCTTTGAACCATGATCTTCAAATTCCAGCCTTCTGAGTAGCTAGGATTACAGGTATGAGCCACTGGAACCGCACTGATTTTGGATTTTTGTTGTTGTTCTTAACTCATACACACACTTAAATACATTAAAATTTTTCTTCTTTCTCTACCATCTGTAGTTGTTATTAGCAGGAAAAAAGGTCAAGGTAAACATTGTCATTTTTTGTCTGAAACACAAGTTCTGATCTGAATTTTATTATTTTAGGGCTTTGGGGCTTGGTCAACAACGCAGGTGTTTACCAACCAATGGCCTACCTTGAATGGCAGAAGTTTGATGACTGTATGAACATCCTCAACGTGAACCTTCTTGGTTTGGTACAGGTGACCTTGAGCATGCTTCCCTTGGTAAGGAGAGCAAAGGGGAGAATTGTCAATGTCTCTAGCATGTTGGGAAGAATTGCTACACCTGGAGGATTCTACTCTATGTCCAAGTTTGGAGTTGAAGGGTTTTCAGATACACTAAGGTAAGGAAAATATAAACAACTATTATTATTATTTATTTGTTTATTTTGTCAGTCGTGGGGCTTGAACTCTGGGTCTGGGCACTGTGTCTGAGCTCTTCAGCTCAAGGCAAGAACTCTACTATTTGAGCCACAGCACCACTTCCAGTTTTCTGGTGGTTAATTGGATATCAGAGTCTCATGGACTTTCTTTCCTGAGCTGGCTTTGAAGTTCGATCCACAGATCTCAGCCTCCTGAGTACCTAGGCATGAATCACTGGCGCCCAGCTTTATTATTATTATTTTGATGACATTACTGGGGCTTGAACTCAGGGCCTAGGCACTGTCCCTTAGCTTTTCTCTCAAAGCTGGTGCTCTACCACTTGAGCCACACCTCCACTTTGGGGTTTTGGGTATTTATTGGAGGTAAGGGTCTCACAGTCTTTGCTGCCTGGGCTGACTTCAAACCTCAATTCTCAGATCTATCTCCTGAATAGCTGGGATTCTGGTATGAGCCACCAGTACCCCGCTCATTCCTCTCCTTTCTTCACATGAAGATTTGGCCTTTATCCTTCCAGGCTCAGCTGAATGTCTTCTTCCCACTGAAGCTTGACTGTCTTGAAGATCTATTTGCATTTCCTATCAACTTCCATAACTCCTTCAGTCCTCCTCTTCCTCTTCCCCTCTTCCCTTCTGCTTCTTTCTACTTGTGCTGGAGTCAAACCCAGCTACACCTGGTTCTGTAATTATTTTGAGTTATATTGTGCATACCTATTGAGTTTTTCCTGTTGTGAGTTTTTGAGGTGAGGGACTGATTGGAGATTGTGTATATGCTTGTTATAATAAATGTTGACTTATTATTATTATTAGTCTTCTTTATACCTCCAGTATCTACAACTCTGGATACTTAACTCTTCATTTAAAGAGTAGGAGTATGGGCTGGGTAGGTGGCTCAGTGGTAGAGTGCTTGCCTTGCATGCATGAGGCCCTGGGTTTGATTCCTCAGTACCACATAAGCAGAAAAAAGCTGGAAGTGGCGCTGTGGCTGAAGTGGTAGGGTGCTAGCCTTGAGCTGAAGAGCTGAGGGACAGCATGCAGGCCCAGAGCAGGCTCCACAACTGACCAAAAAAAAAAGAGTAGGTGTATGCTGGGCACTGGTGGCTCATACCTATAATCCTAGCTGCTTAGGAGGCTGAGATCTGAGGATCCTGGTTTGAAGCTACCCCAGTCAGAAAAGCCTGAGAGTTAACTCCAGCTAACCAGCAAAAAGCTGGAAGTGGAGGTGTGGTTAAAGTGTTAGAATGTCATCCTTGACTGAAAAAACTCTAGTGAAAGTGTGAGGCCCTAGTTTAAGCTTAGCTCCTGTGTTGCGGCGCGCGCGTGGGCACACACACACACACACACACACACACACACACACACACACCCGAATCACAAATGATTATGGTGGCTTAGTGGTTGGTATAATATTTCAATTGCTAGCTCTAAGAATGTTTAACTTTTTTCTTTCTATTTTTTCTTCAAAATTTTCAGTAAATGTGTCTTTATAAAGATATTTTTATTATGTTTTGTGTTTTCTTCCCTAAGAACAGTGAAATAGTGATACTTTTTACTTCAAAGGAATTAACTTGTGGAGTTTCATTTCAGGCGCGAAGTTAAAGGTTTTGGAGTAAAAGTCAGCATAATTACACCTGGTAGCTTCAAAACAGAAATGACCAATCTGCAGTTGTCACTGGACAGACTGGAGCAAACCTGGAAAGAAATCCCTATGCATATTAAGGAATCCTATGGAAAGCAATTTTTTGACTGCCGTAAGCTTTCTTTCTTCTTTCTTTCTTTATTCCTTCCTGCCTTTCTTTCTCTCTCTCTCTCTCTCTCCCTCCCTCCCTCCTCCCTCTCTCTCTCTCTTTCTTTCTTTTTTTTTTTTTTGGTTAGTTGTGGGGCTTGAACTCTGGGGCTGAGTGCTGTCTCTGAGCTCTTCAGCTCAAGATTAGAGCTCTACCACTTGAGCCACAGAATCACTTCTGTTTTTTTGTGGTTAATTTGCGAGAAGAGTTTCAGGGACTTTCCTGACCAGGCTGGCTTTGAACTGTGGTCCTCAAATCTCAGCCTCTTGAGTAGCTAGGATTATAGGCGTGAGCCACCAGTGCCTGGTTTAGCTGTTTTCTTTTGATAGAGTTAATGGACAGTGTTGTATAAGAAAGGAAAAGATAAGAACTGGAGACTTTGGGCTTGGCATGTGGTTTAGTGGTAGAGTGCTTGCCTAGCATGCATGAAGCCCTGGGTTCGATTCCTCAGTACCACATAAACAGAAAAAGCTGGAAATGGCACTATGGCTCAAGTGGTAAGACTAGCCAAAAAAAAGAAAAAAAAGACTGGAGACTTGGCACACATTGTAGAGTACTTGGCTCTCAAGTGTGAGGCCCTGACTTCAAATCCAAGTATCATTAAAAAAAAAAAAAGTGTATTCCGGGGATTGGTGGCTCATGCCTGTAATCCTAGCTACTCAGGAGGCTGAGACTTGAGGATCATGGTTCAAAGCCAGCCCGAGCAAGAAACTCCCTGAGACTCTTATTTCCAATAAACAACCAGAAAACTGGAAGTTGCACTGTGGGTCAAGTGGTAGAATTCTAGCCTTGAGCTGAAGAGTGCAGGGACAATGCCCAGGCCCAGAGTTCAAGCCCTATGGCCAACAAAAAAAAAAGAAAAGAAAAAAAATTGTGTGTGTATGTGTATGAAAGAGAAATTGATGGAAATTCACTGCTAGATCCTTGAGAACAATGTTCCTTTACCAAAGTCTGCCTAAACAGGAGAGGCTTAAAAGGAGAGGTGTCATTGCTGAGTGCCTCTGGCTCTCAGGAGGCTGAGATCTGAGGATTTTGGTTCAAAGTCCAGCTTTGGCAGAGAAGTCCATGAGATTCTCATCTCCAGTGGATCACCAAAAAGCTGAAAATGGAGCAGTGGCTCAAGCTGTAGAGTACTAACCTTGAGCACAAAAGCTCAGGGAGAGCTACAGGCCCTGAGTTTCAAGCCCCAGGACACATACACACACAC
>NW_012267219.1:2099085-2103102 GCF_000151885.1 Dipodomys ordii
AACAAAGTTGGAGGCTGCAATGCTTGATAAGAAATGTACGCATTATCCTGCCCATGTAATTGTAACCCCTCTGTACAGTATGTTCACAAAATAAAATTAAATTAAATTTAAAAAGAAAGAAAGAAAGAAAGAAAAAAAGTCTCAGTTGAGAAGGACCCAACATTGAGGCTGCTATGAGTTGTTTGCTGAACTAAACTGCAGTTTTTTGTTTTTTTTTTTGGGTGGGGGGGGTCCAGTCATGGGCCTGAACTCTGGGTCTGGGTGCTGTCCCTCAGCTCTTCAGCTCAAGGCTAGCGCTCTACCACTTGAGCCACAGTGCCACTTCTGGCTTTGTTCTTTATGTGGTACTGAGGAATCGAACCCAGGGCCTCAGGCATGCAAGGCAAGCGCTCTACCACTGAGCCACCTTCCCAGCCCTAAACTGCAGTCTTCAGTGTTGGCTGTCCTTTTTGTAACAAAGAGCTTGACCATAGACTATTTCTTTTTGTTTTTGTTTTTGCCTGTGCCTTGGATTCGGGGCCTGGACACTGTCCCTGAGCTTCTTTTTTTCAAGGCTGGCACTCTACCACTTGAGCCATAGCAACACTTCCAGCTTTTTCTGTGTATGTGGTACTGAGGAATTGAACCCAGAGCCTCATGTATGCTAGGCAAGCACTGTACCACTAAGCCACATTCCCAGCCCCTAGAATGTTTCTTATTGTGGAAGGAGGGAGGGCATAAGTTGGTGAAGACCAGCTTTGTCCTATTGGGCATGGTTGGGCAGGTGGTACTGGTCACAGAAGCCTCAAAGGTATGGGATCCCTCAATTTTATGAAATAACATAATTGATGGCCTATAGAAATGGAAGCTGGTGCCAGTGGTTTTATACCTGTAATCTTAGCTACTGAAGAGGCTGTTTGGAGCCAGCCAAACTGGAAAGTTCTTAAGACTGTCACCTGTAAGCACCAAAATGTGAGAAGTGGAGTTATGGTTCAATTGATAGAGTGCCAGCCTTGAGCAAAAAAGTGAAGGGATAGCTCTCAATTCCTGAGTTCAAACTCCATAGGCACAAAAAAAGAAAAACAAGAAGAAAAAGAAAGAGAGAAAGAAAATAAAAGAAAGCGATTCCTTGGGTTAGGTTTGTGGGGAAAAAATGAGAGTGACTCTGTGTGTGTGTGTGTGTGTGTGTGTCTGTGTGTCTGTGTGTCTGTGTGTATGTCTGTGTCTGTTTGCATGCATGTGTGGGCGCATGTGTGTGCACGTGCACCAATCCTGGGGCTTGAACTCAGAAACTAAGCTTTATCTTTGGGCATTTTTGTTTATGGCTGAAATTCACTTGAGCCATATCTTCATTTCTGGCTTTTTTGTTGGGTAATTGAAGATTTCCTGCCCAGTTTGGCTTTGAACTGTGATCCTCAAGTCTCATCCTCCTACTCATGAGTAGCTAAGGTTACAGGGAGGAGCCACCAGCACCCAGCCTGCACTTCTGGCTTTGTTGTTGTTGTTGTTTTTGGTGGTTAATTGGAGATAGAAGTCTGTCTAGGGGCTGGGAAGGTGGCTCAGTAGTAGAGTACTTGCCTTGCATGCATGAGGCCCTGGGGTTGATTCCTCAGCACCACATAAGAAAAAGCCCGAAGTGTTGCTGTGGCTCAAATGGTAGAGTTCTAGACTTGAGCTGAAGAGCTGAGGGACAGTGTCCAGGCCCAGAGTTCAGGCCCACTACTGACGATTAAAAAAAAAAAAGTCTGTCCAGGTTGGCTTTTAACTTTGATCCTTATATCTCAGCCATTTGAGTAGCTAGGATTATAGATAGACATGAACCACTGGTGCTTAGCTTATACGTGTTAGTGTGTGTTTGCAGTGCTGTAGATTAAATCCATGGGCTTCCTAAAGCTAGGCAGGTGCTTTGCCACGGAGCTACATTCCCCATGCCAGAGGGTATATTTTGGGGTTCATGAAAATATTATTTTCTTTCTTTTCTCTCTCTGTGTGTGTGTGTGTGTGTGTGTGTGTGTGTGCGCGTGCGTGTGCTTGCGCCAGTAATGGGGCTTGAACTCAAGGCCTTGTGCTCTCACTTGGCTTTTTTTTCTCAAAGCTGGAATTCTATCATGTGAGTCATACCTCCACTTCTGTCTTTTTTGCCGGTCAATTGGAGATGAAAGTCTCAAAGACTTTTCTACCCAGGCTGGCTTCAAACAGAGATCTTCAGATCTTAACTTCCCAGTTCATTGATGAAAAATTTCTGCCAGGCATTGGATGGCTCACACCTGTAATCCTAGCTATTCAAGAGGCTGAGATCTGAGGATTGCGGTTCAAAGCCAGCCCAGGCAGGAAAGTCCATGAGACTGTTATCTCCAATTAACCACCAGAAAATCAGAAGTGGCACTGTGGCTAAAGTGGTAGAGCGCTAGCCTTGAGCTGAAGAGCTGAGGGACAGCACCCAGGCCCAGATTTCAGACCCTATGACAAAATAAAAAAGTATACAAGGTGGGCATTGGTGGCTCACACCTTAATCCTAGCTACTCAGGAGACTGAGATCTGAGGACTGAGGTTCAAAGCCAGCCCGGGCAGGAAAGGCTATGAGACTCTTATCTCCAATAAACCACCAGAAAACCAGAAGTGGCGCTGTGGCTCAAGTGGCAGAGTACTAGGCTTGAGCTGAAGAGCGGAGGGACAACGCCCAGGCCCAGAGTTCAAGCCCCAGGACCAACAACAACAATAAAAAATGTATACAACAAATTCCAATGGAAAAGATCAATTCATATACCTGTGTTGTTTCAATCATACTTTATGTTTTGCAGTGATGGAGTTGAGGTTTTGACACTGTTATCTTTCTTGCATACAGATTACAAAACGGTTAAGAAAGGCCTTTCCAATTGTAGCTCAGATCTGAACCTGGTCACTGACTGCATGGAGCATGCTGTAACGTCGGCACACCCTCGTACTCGATATGTGGCTGGCTGGGATGCTAAGTTCATATTCATACCACTCTCTTACTTGCCTACATCACTGGCAGACTACATATTGACCAGCTACATGCCCAAACCAGTTGAGGCAACCTAACAACAACAAACCTGATTCAGTTGTTCTTGGAATGAAGAATAAATCGGAAACTTGTTGGTGTCTCAGTAATCCAGTGTGTTTTTGTTTGTTTTGTTTTTGCCAGTCCAGGGGCTTGAACTCAGGGCTTGGGCACTATCCCTGAATATCTTTTCTTGCTCAAGGCTAGCACTCTGCCACTTAAGCCACAGTACCACTTCCAGCTTTTTCTGTTTATGAGGTACTGAAGAATCAAACCCAGGCTTCATGAATGCTAGGCAAGCACTCTACCACGAACCACATTCCTAGCCCAATCCAGTCTGTTTATGGTAATATATTTTCTTGCCTAAACACATTTAGCTAGCATCCTGTTTGAGTTCCAGATAGCCATAGTTTGCTACATTTAGGTAATGGATAAGTATTATTTTACCTAGTGTTAAGATGAGAATGTTTCCAACATGTACTATTCTTTCTTGCCTTATTTATTTATTTCCTTTTTTGGTTGGTAGTGGGGCTTGAACTCTGGGTCTGGGTGCTGTCCCTGAGATTTTCAGCTCAAGGTGAGTGCTCTAACACTTGAGCTACAGAGCCACTTCCAGTTTTCTGGTGTTTAATTGGAGATAAGAGTCTCACAGAGGGCTGGGAAGGTGGCTCAGTGGTAGAGTGCTTGCCTTGCATGCATGAGGCCCTGGGTTCAATTCTTAGCACCACATAAGCAGAAAAAGCTAGAAGTGGTGCTATGGCTCAAGTGGTAGAGCGCTTGCTTTGAGCTGAAGAGCTGAGGGACAGCGCCCAGGCCCAGAGTTCAGGCCCTGTGACTAGAACCCCCCTCTAAAAAAAAAAACAAAAAACAGTCTCACAGAGGGCTGGGAAGGTGGCTCAGTGGTAGAGCGCTTGCCTCACATGCATGAGGCCCTGGGTTTGATTCCTCAGCACCACATAAGCAGAAAAAGCTGGAAGTGGCACTGTGGCTCAAGCCTTGAGCTGAAGAACTGAGGG
>NW_012267219.1:2103477-2117294 GCF_000151885.1 Dipodomys ordii
TACCACTTGAGCCACAGCACCACTTCCGGCTTTTTTCTTTTTGCTTATGTGGTGCTGAAGAATCGAACCCAGGGCCTCATGCATGCAAGGCAAGCTCTCTACCACTGAGCCACCTTCCCAGCCCTCCTGGCTTGTTCTTTTGCTTGAGCCATGCCTTGAACATAACTTTCTACTAGTTATTTTGGAGATGTAGTTTTGTAGACTGTTCTACCCAGTCTGGTTTTGAATTACTACTCTCTGGATTTCAGTTGCTAAGGTTACATCATTAAGCACATAAGCACATGGCTTAATGATGTTATTATTTTTTTTATGTATATGAAGAATGCTTCTGTGCTGTGCCCTGATTCAGGGACTACTGAGAATCATGTAAGTATGTTTATCCTTCCTTGAAATGAATCTGACTACAGATATGTTAAACCCAGGGCCTTATGTTGTTAAATAATATAACTAACTTTTTCTTCTTTTTTCCAGCTCTTATTTTTCAATATATTTCTCTATAATTTAAAAATAAATTGTTTGCCAGGTGCTGGTGGCTCATGCCTGTAATCCTAGTTACTCAGGAAGCTGAGATCTGAGGATTGCAGTTCAAAGCCAGCCAAGGCAGGAAAGTCTATGAGACTTTTTTTTTTTTGGTTTGTTGGTTGTGGGGCTTGAACTCTGGGCTTGGGCGCTGTCTCTGAGCTCTTCAGCTCAAGACTAGTGCTCTAATGCTTAAGCCACAGAACCACTTCCGTTTTTTTTTCTAGTGGTTTATTGGAGATAAGAGTCTCTTGGACTTTCCTGCCTGGGCTGGCTTTGAACTGCAATCCTCAGATCTCAGCCTCCTGAGTAGCTAGGATTATAGGCATGAGCAATGGGCGCCAGCTCTAGGAGTCTCTTATCTCAAATAAACCACTCAGAAAACTGAAGTGGTGCTGTGGCTTAAGTGGTAGAGCACTCACCTTGAGCTGGAGACAGCGCCGAAGCCCAGAGTTCAAGGCCCACAACCAACCAAAAATAAAATAAAAAATATATATTTAAAAATCAATGCATATGATTAATTAAGCTCAATTAATTTATTTGATATTTAATATTAATTAATACTAATTAATATTCAAAAGCTTAGTTTGAAAAGAGGCAATTTATCCTATCCTTCAAAGCAGATGCTCTCAACTTTAGCTTTTGTTTGGTATTTAACTCTGAATTGCTAAATAATATATTTATCTTTTTAAGTTCTATCTACCTATCTTCCATTTATTTATTCATTTATTTTTGGTTTGGAACTGGGACTTTAACACAGGGCCTTACCCTTTTGTTGTTGTTTTTTTTCTCCTCAAAGCTGGTGTTCTACCACTTGACACTTGAGCCACACCTTCATTTCTGGCATTTTGGTGGCTGATTGGAGATAAGAGTCTTTTTATGGATTTTCCTGTCTGGGTGGCTTTGAATTGCAGACCTCCGATCACAGCCTCCTGAGTAGTTAGGATTACAGGCACAAGCCACAGATTCCTGGCCCTATTTTTTTTTTTCTGGTGGTTGTGCAACTTGAACTCTGGGCCTGGGCACTGTCCCTTTAGTGCTCTACCACTTGAACCACAGTGCCATTTCTGGCTTTTTCTGTTTATGTGGTACTGAGGAATCGAACCCAGGACCTTATGCATGCGAGGCAAGCACTCTACCACTGAGCCACCTTCCCAGCCCCAAAAGTGAAGCAAAGTTGTTTTTTGTTTTTGTTTTTTTTTTTTTCTTCTGTTTTTGTCAATTGTGGGGCTTGAACTGAGTGCCTGGGTGCTGTCCCTGAGTCTCTTTGTGTTCGAGGCTAGCGCTGTACCACTTGAACCATAGGACCACTTCCTGGCCCTATTTATTTTGAGACAAGATCTACTGCAGGCAGGCCTCAAATTCATGATCCTCAACCTCCTAGGTACTGGGGTTACACATATGTACCACCACACCACATCCAGGGATAGAATGTTTGTTTTTCTCTTCTTTCTTTCCTTCCTTCTTTCCTTCCTTCCTTCTTTCCTTCCTTCCTTCCTTTTCTTCCTTTCTTTCAAGCTTTCTTTCTTGTTGGTTGTGGGGCCTGAGCTCAGGGCCTGGGTGCTGTCCCTGAGCTTTTTGCTCAAGGTTAGTACCCTATCACTTTGAACCACAGTGCCACTTCCAGGTTTTTTGGTGGTTAATTGGGGATAAAAGTCTCCTGGACTTTCCTGCCAGGACTTGCTTTGAACCAGCCTCCTGAGTAGCTAGGATTACAGGTGTGATCCACTGGCACCCAGCTGAATTCTTTCTTTCTTTCTTTCTTTCCTTCCTTCCTTCCTTCCTTCCTCCTTTCTTTCTTTCATTCATTCATTCTTTCTTTCTTTTTTTCTTGCCAGTCGTGGGGCCTAAATTCTGGGCCTGGGTGCTGTCCCTCAGCTCTTCAGCTCAAGTCTAGTGCTCTACCACTTGAGCCATAGCACCACTTCTAACTTTTTATGCTTATGTGGTGCTGAAGAATCAAACCCAGGGCCTCATGCATGCAAGGCAAGCACTCTACCACTGAGCCACCTTCCCAGCCCCTATATTTCTTGATTAACTAATTTCAGACATTAATCAACTTAATATTGATTAACTTCTTTTTATAGCAAGAAGAAATTTTTCTTTACATTCTTTCCTATAATTTTCTTTGTTCCTCTTGCATTTTTATTACAATTTTTATTACATTCTCCATTATGTTAATAGCATTTTCATTATTGATATGTTCATATTGCTTATGGTTTAGTCAAATATTTTTCCTTTGTAGTAGTTGAAAATAATTTTCTATTGAATGTTGAAGACATTGCTCTTTTTTTTTTTTCTGATAAGACTCATTAAGAACCCAAATCAAAAGCCAGGCACCAGTGGCTCAAGTCTGTAATCCTAGCTACTCAGGAGCCTGAGATCTGAGGATCACAGTTCAAAGCCAGCCTGGGCAGGAAAATCTGTGAGACTCTTATCTCCAATAAACCACCAGAAAACTGGAAGTGGCACTGTGGCTCAAGTGGTAGAGTGATACCCTTGAGCTAGAAAGCAGAGGGACAGGGCTTAGGCCCAGAGTTCAAGCCCCATGACTGACAAAAACAAACAACAACAAAGAACCCAAATACTATTCTGCTTTCTGACTCTGTGTTTATGAGCCGTCTTTGTCCCCACTCTAGGGAAGCTTTTGAATTCTGTTATTGCAAGTATTCTAAAATTCTCCAGTGGTAGAGTCCAGGTAGGTGAATCTTCTATTCACTTATTGTGTTGGATGTTCAGCACAAGCCTCAAGGCAGGAGAGAGATCAGAGAATTGTTGAATTGCTGAGTAGGTAAAGAGGGAACTGGAGGTGTGATTCAGATAGTAGAGTATCTGCCTGGTAGGTAAAAAGATTTGGCTTGGTGTATAGTGGAAGGATTGGCTATAGATAGTAGTAAAACTACTTAAATATTAGTAGATATCTTATCTTGTCTGAGTTAAAATGTTTGAGTGGCTTTTTCCTCCAGCTTGTCACCTCAAGCTTGCAAGATGGCAGCTGCAGAGCCAGACATCACATCAATTCTCAAACCAGATTAAGAATCCAAAAAGCTTAAGAGAGAAAAGATGATGTCTTCACTTATCCTCCTCTATGGGGAAAGCAAAAGATAGCTCAAAAATCCTTACTATTGCTGCATGCTGGTGGCTCATGCCTGTAATCCTAGCTATGCAGAAGCATGAGATCTGAGGATCATGGTTTGAAGCTAGCCCAAGCAGACAAGTCCACTAGACTCCTATCTCCAGCTAACCAGCAAAAAGCCAGATGTGGGGGTATATGTGGCTCAAATGGTAGAGCTCCAGACTTGTGAAAGCCCAAGGCTCTCACAAGCCCCAGTACCAGCAGAGAAAAAAATAGAATAGGTTGGGCGGCCATATACAGTAAGTTGTTACCTAAATCAGGACAGTTTGAGATGTGAAAAGTGACACTTTTTTTTTGAAAAGTGACACTATTAATCATTTACATAGGGATAACAACTGTAAACTGACATTGTCCTAAGTAAATTGGCATATCTAACTTTAATTAATCATAAGCTACTTCTTTTATTTTGTTTCATACTTTTAGAATTTCTATAGCAATACCAATAAATGTACTCCATATATTTATTGTATTGTATCATATTTTTATTTCTTGTTGGTTGTAGAGCTTGAACTCTGGGCCTGGGCACTGTCCCTGAGCTCTTCAGCTCAAAGCTAGCGCTCTACCACTTGAGCCACAGCGCCACTTCCAGTTTTCTGGTGGTTAATTGGAGATAAGAGTCTCATGGACTTTCCTGCCTGGGTTGGCTTTGAACTGCGATCCTCAGATCTCAGTCTCCTAAGTAGCTATGATACAGGCATGAGCCACCGGTGCCCAGTTACTCATATTTATTTATAGTGCTTTTTTTTTTAAGGAAAAAATATAATCAAAGTACTTTCTTCTGTGCTGGGAATGTGGCTTAGTGGTAGAATGCTTTCCTAGCATGCATGAAGCCCTGGGTTCAATTCCTCAGTACCACAGAGAAAGCCAGAAATGGCACTGTGGCTGAAGTTGTAGAGTGCTAGTCTTGAGCAAAAGAAGCTCAGGGACAGTGCTCAGAACCTGAGTTCAAGCCCCAGGACTGGCAAAAAAAAAAAAAGTAATTTCTTCTAAGGTTTATTTATTTATTTATTTTTGGTCAGTTATAGGGCTTGAACTCTGGACCTAGGCACTGTCTCTGAGCTCTTCAACTCAAGGCAAGTTCTGCCACTTAAACCACAGTGCCACCTCTGGTTTTCTGGTGGTTAATTGGAGACAAGAGTCTCACAGACTCTCCTGCCTGGGCTGGCTTTTGAGATCCTTAGATCTCAGCCTCTTGAGTAGCTAGGATTATAGGCATGAGCCACCAGTGCCTGACTGGTCTATTCTTTTATTATCTTTTTCAGGTAACATATTTTTCCTCTTCTTTTGTAATATGACACAGGTTTATAATTCAAATTCTCGGGGCTGGGAAGGTGGCTCAGTGGTAGAGTGCTTGTCTTACATGCATGAGGCCCTGGGTTCGATTCCTCAGCACTACATAAGCAAAAAGAAAAAAAAGCCGGAAGTGGCACTGTGGCTCAAGTAGTAGAGCGCTAGCCTTGAGCTGAAGAGCTGAGTGACAGCGACCAGGCCCAGAGTTCAGGCCCCATGACCGGACCCCCCCAAAAAAAATAATTCATATTCTCACATTCTGAAAGATGTCTTCTTAAATAACTTACCACTCAGATTAAGAAAGTGCAGTAATCTGGAATTAACCTCATCTAAAGATGTAATAACCAGTTACTGTAACTGATGCTCACTGTAAGGAAGCTGTATGAAAGAGGTATAAAGAAACCAGTTGTGTGATGCAGGGGATGAAACTGATTGGATAGGGTGTAAGTGTGTGTGAAGATATGAGTGAAGTTTCCCAGGTAACTGATATCAGCCAATAAAAAAGAAAGAGCTCAGTGTAAGATAACATCTTGACATGTTTATAGCAAGAAGCTGAGAATTCATAGCAATAGTCACTAACTAGGTAAATGTTAAAGATGTATAGTTTTTAGAAACACTGAAAAGAAATTTGTATCTTTGTCCAGATGGCTGTCAGCCTTATTAAAGATGATAGCTGGGTGCCAATGATTCACACTTGTAACTAGCTACTCAGGAGGCTGAGATCTGAGGATGATGGTTCAAAGCCAGCCCAGGCAGTGCAGTCTGTGAATTGGAACTCTGGCTCAAGTGGTAGAGCATTAGCCTTGAGCAAAAAAGTTCAGGGAGAACACCTAGGCCCTGAGTTCAAGCCCCAGGACCAGCATTTAGAAGGTGATATGAACCATTAGTTGTGGCATCAAATGCCAATCACTTTCAAGATATGGAAGATTCAGAGTTATAACGAAATTGTAGAACCCGGTTCAGATACTAACATTGGCATTTTAAAAAATGAACACAAGCTGGGCGCCAGTGGCCCACGCCTGTAGTCCTAGCTACTCAGGAGGCTGAGTATTTTTAACTTTTTTTTTTTTTTTTTTGACTGGTCGTGGGGCCTGAACTCTGGGTCTGGGCGCTGTCCCTCAGCTTTCAGCTCAAGGCTAGTGCTCTACCACTTGAGCCACAGCACCACTTCTGGCTTTTTCTGCTTATGTGGTGCTGAGGAATTGAACCCAGGGCCTCATGTGTGCAAGGCAAGCTCTCTACCACTGAGCCACCTTCCCAGCCCTATTTTTTACTTTTTAAAAGATGGAGTCATCTTACTATGTAGCTCAGGCTGGCCTGAAACTTGCTGTGTTGTCCAGGCTGACATTGAACTAGTTATTCACCTGCTACCACCTCCCAGACATAGAAGAATTCAGACACTCTCCACCATGACTTGCTTCTTCATAACCGCCTTCTCAGTTTCAAAATGGAACTTCTACTTCTGTGTGATTTAGTTTTATGAGGAAGAAAGAAGTATTCCATTACAGAAGACAAAGCCTTCTGTCTGAGAGCACACTCTCCTTACCTATTGTAGTCACTTCTCATTAGTTGTGGTAGATATCATAAGGAACAAAGTTTTCCCAAACTTTAATAGCCTTAAGTTTTAAAATGGCTTCTAGATGGCATGTACCACACTGTCAGTTCAAGTTATAAAGATTTAAAAGGCATAGGAAAGCTATGACAGGACATAATGATTTGAAGGCATGAGCTTGCAGAAATAAAACGACATGATCCTTACCCATCATTATCCTGAGTCTAGACTTGAATTTCTAATGATGCCTGTATTTGTCCCTTGCAGTAGGTCTCAGGGGGGACTGCCAAAACAGATTGTTCCTGCACATAATAGTTGCTTAATAAATATTCATTGAATGATAAAGCAGAGACTGCCACTTCCTGTCCTTATCTGCATGGAAAGCTGCTGATTGAGATGTGCTGCAGGTTTCTGGCGTAGGTGGAAATGGTAATAAAATAGTACATGCAGGATACAGAAGTAACTAGAAAAAAGACCTTGAAAAACTTCTGATGTAGGACTGGGAATGTGGCTGAGTGGTAGAGTGCTTGCCTAGCATGCATGAAGCCCTGGATTTGATTCCTCAGTACCACATAGACATAAAAAGCTGGAATGGCGCTGTGGCTCAAGTGGTAGAGTGCTAGCCTTGAGCAAAAAAAAAAAAAAAAAAAAAAGAAGCTCAGGGACAGTGCCCTGAGTTCAAGCCCCAGGACTGGCAAATAAAAAACAACAAACAAAGCCCTGGATTTGATTTCTCTGCACCATATATAAACAGAAAAAGCTGGAATGGCGCTGTGGCTCAAGTGTTAGAGCGCTAGCCTTGAGCTGAAGAGCTGAGGGACAATGCCCAGGCCCAACGTTCAGGCCCCACAACTGACAAAAAAACAAAAAACAAAACAAAGCAAACAAAAAAAAACCCCAACAACAACAACAAAGCACAAAAAAATAGTGCTGGGAATGTGGCTTAGTGGTAGGAGCTAGCCCTGAGTTTGATTGCTTAGTACCACATTAACAAAGCCAGAAGTAGAGCTGTAGCTCAAGAAGTAGAGTGCTAGCTTTGAGCACAAAGAAGCTCAGAGGTAGTGCCTAGGCCTTGAGTTCAAGCCCCAGGACTGGCAAAATACACACACACACACACACACACACACCCCTAAAAAACAGGGCTGGGAATGTGGCTTTATGGTAGAGTGCTTGCCTTGCATGCATGAAGCCCTGGGTTCCATTCCTCAGTATCACATAAACAGAGAAAGCCGGAAGTAAAGCTGTAGCTCAAGAGGTAGAGTGCTAGCCTTGAGCAAAAGAAGCTCAGGGATAGTACCCAGGCTCTGAGTTCAAGCCCCAGGACTGGCAAAAACAAAACAAAAAAACCCCCAAAAACCAAACACACACACATATACACAAAACATAAAAAAACACACAAAAACAAAACAAAATACAACAAAAACCTTCTGGTGTGATTATGTAACCAAGCTGAGGTCTCAGTGTAGACGCAAGGAACTCGGATATCCTTTGAACTTAAGTTTCTTTTAGTTTTATATTTCCAATTGGCATTTAGTGAACACAACTGAGCTCCCCTGAGGGAGGCACAGGGGCTGCGGAGGCCAGGAAACAAGAATCTTGCCTTTAGACTGGCCAGAATTTAGGATGCAGTGAGCTGCCACCCGTGTGGGGCTGAAAATGTGGGGTTCAGAGGAAGGAGCCACGGCCCAGAGACTGGAGGAGAAAAAGAATGAATTTGGGAGAAAGTTTCTCAGAGACAGTACCAGGTGAACTTGGTCACCCAAGTGAAGTAGGATTATGTTGATTTTGTGTGTGTGTGTGTGTGTGATTTTGTGTGCTATATAAACAGCAGTTGACGAGGTATGAAGTAACTGGGGAAACAATAGGGTATTGTTGATACTCAATTGTAAGGATCTGAAATAGGTAAAAGTGAAGTCTTGACACTGAAAACAGAGACTAACCCATCTCTCAGGAGGTTGAGGAAAATGACATAGGAATTCAGTCCCCACAGTGAAGTGGGAATGAGAAAGAGAAATTCTGACTGACTGAGTTTGTGTGTGTGTGTGTGTGTGTGTGTGTGTGTGTCCGTCCGTGTCCAGTTACTGGGCCTTGAACTCAGAGCCTTGGGCTCTTAGATTTTTCACTCACGGCTGGCACTCTACCATTTGTGCCACACCTCTACTTCTGGCTTTTTACTGGTTAATTGGAGATAAGAATCTCAAGAAGTTTTCTTCTTCAGGCAGGCTTTGAACCACAGTCCTCAGATCTCGGCCTCCCAAGTAGCTAAGATTACAAGCATGGGCCACCAGTACCTACCTAAAACTGCTTTTATGCAATCTATTGCTTTTCTACGCCAGGGCGAAGTTTAATTCTTCTGCAGCAGCCTTGGGCCCACTCTCAAGGTCTATCTCTTTCTTTTACTGAGCTCAGTGGCCTTTCAGGGCTAGCTAATTCTGTCACCATGACCATTAGTCCAACCTGGTCCCCTCTCATATCAATTTTCAGAAATTTAATAGCATAAACTTTTACAAAATGCAAATAAAAATTTGTCAAAGAACTTGCTAGGTGAACCTTAAGAAGCTTGAGTAGTCAATAAGTCCAAGACTGAAGGATGACTACCTAGGATAGGCTTTTAAGAGAATGATCAGCACACATCCTTGATAAAAATCTGAAGTTGATGGAAACTTGGGGAACATTTTGACTAACCTAGATAGTAAAAGCAAAATCATAATGCTTTCCCTGTTTCCACGAAATGAGATAGGCTAGGGAAAAAGAGAGACCAGGGAGGATTCAGATCAGAGGGAAGATATGAGGAAAGAGACTAGGTAATTAAGATAACAACACAATGAGGTGACTAGTTTTTGGACAATAGAATTTAGTCTAGATTATTAGGTAAACTGCATAAAAACAAAACAATACAAAACAAGTGATTTCTCACATGAAAGCTTTGGATCAATTTCCAGCTATGCTTTGGGTAAACTGCTATTTGGGTAATATATTTGCAGAATCCCCTCAGTTTCCTCACTTTTTTCTCTGTTCTAAGGGAAGAATACAGAGTGTCTTTCTTAACCACTTGTGACCTCCTTGACTGGATATTTTCAGGGGTTGGACTTGAATTCAACCCTGAACTTCAAACATTTGCAGGTATTTGGAGATGTTTTTTGTTGTTGGAAGTAATTAGTCCAACCCTAAGCCAAATTCCTTAAACTCTCAGGTGAGCTCCATAACTGACTCTGCCCTGACCACTGTGAACTAGATAGAAGATCTCTTTCTCTTTCTGTCTTTGGAAGGACTGCTGAGGCCCCAGTCTATGTTACCCTAATAAATACTTTGGATAAAGCACCAGGCATTTACTGCTTTTTTTTTTTTTCTTGGTTGTGGGTCTTGAACTCTGGGCATAGGCACTGTTCTTCAGCTCTTCAGCTCAACGCTAGGGCTGGACCACATGAGCCACAGTGCTATTTCTGGTTGTTTGAGTGGTTGATTAGAGATAAGAGTCTCATGGACTTTCCTGCCTAGGCTGGCTTTGAACCGTGATTGTAAAATCTCAGCCTCCTGAGTAGCTAGGATTATAGGCGTGAACTACCAGCACTCAGCTTAATGATTCTTGCTTTGGAACTTAGTGCTTCTCTCTTTGGAATTCCAACTGGCAATGGTCTTGCAGGTTTTGGGTGCTCCTTGGAGGGAACTTGCTGTCATGGTTTTTTCATAGGATGGTTCCAGTTTTGGGTTTAGTGAGGAAACAGTATTGCAGGATGGTTTCTGGGTTGTTTTTTTGTTTTACTGTCGGTTGCAAAATTGTTTGATTATTGTTGTCCTTCTTTATTATTTTGTTTGGCTGAACTGGGATTTGAATTTAAGACCTCATACTTGGCAAGTAGGCATTTTATCACTTGATCCACTCCTCTAGCCCTTTCTGCTTTGGTTATATTTAAGATAAGATCTCACTTTCTGTCCAGGCAAACGTGGATCATGATCCACCTATTTATTCTTTCTACCATAGCTGGGATAACAGGCATGTATCACTGTACCTAGCTTTTTCCTGTTGAGACAAGGTCTTAGACGTTTTGCTTATGCTTGCCTTAAACTCATTATCTTATTAATCTCTGCCTCTTGAGTAGCTAGGAGCACTGGTGCCTGCCTTGTTATTTTTTGAGATAGGCTCTTACTAGGTAGCTCAGGCTGACTTTGAACTTGCAATCCTCCTGTCTGGTCCAGCTGAGAGCTAGAGTTGAGAGATATGGAGTTGTTTTACTATTAAGTAATGAATCAAAGACTTCCCTGAAGATCTAAGGGAAAAATATCAAATAAGTAATCCAAACCATGTGTGCTAATTGCCTGCATAATTTCTCTTCCTTTGCAGAGAAAGGCATACAAGCCTTGACAATCCTGCCCTGTCTGCCCAAAGATGTTCAAGGAAGAGAACTCTGGGAAATAGATGGAGAGAACAAGGTCTAGGTAGCTGGAGAAGATGTGTTAGGAATTACTCAAAGGCACAAGACCAGAAATGGGCTTCCATCCCACATCTGAAGGAACTGAAGGCAGAGGCTGGTACTGGGCTGCCTCCTCTTCTAGCCTTGCAGACCTCCTCGGCAGCCATGCCATAGCTGCTTGTTTCCATGCACATTCAAGCTCTTTTATTTAAACTCTCCTTTGTGTGTTTGTACAGGCTGTTCCCTCTGTCCAGAACATCAGAACCCCCTGCCAGTTGTTACCCACTTCTCTGTTTGCAACTTAGCTGCTCTGGGAGCCCTTCATTGGCTCACTGCCTAAGGGAGTTGAAGTGACTTTCTCATTGATTCTAAACAAACAACAGTCTTCCTTTCTCCCACAGGCATTTGTTGGACACTTGGGACAGGCCTTGGGCCAGCGTCCAGAGAAAGTTTTGCTGCTTCCTCAGAGCTGTGATTTCAGGGACTAATCATTAACTCTCACAGGAAAAGTTGGCTTTTGAGCTACCCCGAGCCCAGATAGATTCAAGCAGTGAGATTTTGCAAGTTATTATCCACCTTGTCGCCTTTATACTGGTCTTGGACAATTTAAACAGATGAACATAATAATTGTTTCTCAAACATCCAGTTGAATAACAGGCATTCTAGAGGAGAAAGAACCCAGTGCCAACAACAGTAGTGGAAAAGAGGTTCTGATGTCTGGAGCTTGAGTTCAGTGCAAACTCCTCCCAAGACTCTATGAGCAGCACCTGCATGCATGTGGGAAGGCTAGGTAGGGTAGGAAGAGTATGTTCATAGTATATACAGTACATTGGCAAATCATCCCTCCCAAAGTACTATACAACAAGGGTATATTTCTGAGAGAAAAGGGTGCTGAGAATTTTGTCAGGAGTAATTCCTTAGTAATTCAGTGAAGTGTCTAGAAAATCCTAGTTGACAGAACTCTGGTAAAGGGATAGGCTATTTCTCAATTCCTCTCTCTCTCTCTCTCTCTTTTTGGTCAGCTGTGGGGCTTGAACTCTGGGCCTGGGCGCTGTCCCTCAGCTCTTCAGCTCAAGGCGAGCGCTCTACCACTTGAGCTACAGCACCACTTCCAGTTTTCTGGTGGTTTGTTGGAGATAGGAGTCTCACGGTCTCTCCTGCCCGGGCTGGCTTTGAACCATTATCCTCAGATCTCAGCCTCCTGAGTAGCTACTATTACAGGCGTGAGCCATCAGCGCCCGGCTTTCTCTCTCTCTCTCTCTCTGTCCCAGTTCTGGGACTTGAATTCAGGGCCTGGGCACTGTCTCTGCACTTCTTTTTCTCAAGGCTAGTTAGTGCTCTACCACTTGAGCCACAGCTCTACTTCTGGCTTTTTCTGAGTGGCTTATTTGCAATAAAAGTATCATGGACTTTCCTGCCCAGGCTGGCTTCAAACCACAATCTTCAGAGCTCAGCCTCCTGAGTAGCTAGGATTACAGACATAAGCCACTAAGCACCCGGCTCAAAATGAGTTTTTTTTTTAATTGCATTATTAAGGAGTTGTACAAAGGGGTTACAGGTATTGAGTGAAAGATTGACCCCCTATCCTATTGTCCCAGGTCCATACAGATGCAAGGCAAAATCCCAGATCTATGGTTTGAAGTACAGGCAGGGCAATCCACCTAAGCCCAGCTGTAAACATCCCATTGTGGGCCTAACTGAAAGGCCCCCACCCTTCTTGACCTAGTGGCTTTTTCATGAACCTCTGCCTGCTTGCTGGGACCTCCTATAAAAACCCAGCTCCTGTCCCAACTTTTTGGCACAACCTCCAAACCAGCAGGATGGTCTGTTCCTCTTGCTGTTCCTCAATAAACAGTCCTCTCCTGTTGATGATTGAGTCTGACCTATTATTTTTCCGTTCTCCTCCGTTTTCCTAACATTGAGCACAATGCTTTTCGGACAATGTTACCGCTTCCTTCACTTTCCCCCATTTTCCCCCTCCCATCCCTTCCCTTAAGGTTCATAGTCTACATTGAATATATTGAATACCATGACTGCATTTCTTCACCTTTCTTCTGTGTGTGCTTCATGTATATTTATATACTTACATATATAGACATATAGACATAGATATTAATACTTTTTCTGTGCTGATACTGAGCTTAAACTCAGGGCCAGCGTGCTGTCCCTTAGTTATTTTGCTCAAGGTTGGGGCTTTGGCTTGGCCCACTTCTGTGCTGGTTAATTGGAGGTAAGAGTCTCCAGGAGTTTTCAGCCTGGGCTGGCTTCAAACTTTGATTCTCAAATTTTAGCTTCCTGAGTAGCTAGAATTACAGGTGTGATCCATCAGTATCTAGATTCCTGATATATTTTAGTGTATGCTAATTGTTCAAAATAGTTTGAGTGATTTTTCACACATGCATATGCAATCAGTGAGTTTTATTTTGCTAGCTTCATTCATAGCTACAATGTATTTTGTTTTTCCTCCAGATGTGCAAATATTATATTTTAATGAGAATAACCCTCTCTAGGGGCTGGAAAGGTGGCTCAGTGGTAGAGCGCTTGCCTTACATGCATGAGGCCTTGGGTTCGATTTCTCAGCACCACATAAGCAAAAAGCAAAAAGCCGGAAGTGGCGCTGTGGCTCAAGTGGTAGAGCACTAGCCTTGAGCTGAAGAGCTGAGGGACAGCGCCCACGCCGAGAGTTCAGGCCCCATGACCAGCCCCCCCCCTGAAAAAAAAGAATAACCCTCTCTATTGCTTTCTCTTTCCCATCCCTTCTCCATTCTCTTATTATTATTTTTTTTTGGGGGGTCTGGTCGCGGGGCCTGAACTCTGGGCCTGGGCGTTGTCCCTCAGCTCTTCAGCTCAAGGCTAGCGCTCTACCACTTGAGCCACAGCGCCACTTCCGGCTTTTTTCTTTTTGCTT
>NW_012267219.1:2119889-2129873 GCF_000151885.1 Dipodomys ordii
GAGCTGAGGGACAGCGCCCAGGCCCAGAGTTCAGGCCCCATGACCGGACCCCCCCCCCCAAAAAAATATATATATATCTATTTTTCTGTGTCTCTCTCTCTGATGTTTGGACTCAGGGCCTCTGCCAGAATCAGTCAGGTCTTCTACCTCCTGAGTCACACCCCTTGAATCTTAACTTGTCCTTTTCTAAAAGGCAGTGATCACACATTGTGCCGAGTTTGCATATCTATAGCATCATGCTTTTTGTAATAACCAGAGGAGGGCTGATAATCAACGTGCCCCCAGCCCCTCCATCAATGTGACTTGGTGGCCCGGCCTGCCCAGGGGGCATTGAGAGGCTGACATCAACACGCCAGGGGGAGTGCCGCCGGAGGGGCGGCCATGCCGCTGGAGGGGCTGGACATGCCACTGAAGGGGGGCTTCCCCCGATATGGCCGAAAGGGGCGGAGCGTGCTACGGGAGGGGGTGGGGCGCCCAGCCCCACATGGCGAGCTGTCAAGAAGTGATTGGACAGTGGGCAGCTTGGGGGAGGAGCATGAATGGCCATTGGAAAACCCTTAGGGGGAAAACAGTCAGGAGGGAGGAAGGAGGAGCAACAAGGAAAGTAGTAGGAGCCGAAGGCGAGAAGGCAGGTGGGGAAAGCCTGCCGGAGGCAGAACAAGCCTCTAGAGGCCATTTGGGGCTTCTCGAGGAAGCCATTTGGGGCCTCCTTTGGAGGTCATTCGGGACCTCCTCTGGAGGCCATTTGGGACCTTCCTCTAGAGAGGTCTGTGGAGAGGCACCTCCCAGAGCAGAGCAGGGCAGGCCTGTGGAGAGTGGAGAGGCCTGCAGAGAAGGAGGAAGGGAAGAAAGGGAAAAGCCTTACCCTTGTGAGGTTTGGAGGTTTGCAGACCAACTAATAAAGGTTGCAGGGTCAGGACTGCCTATTGGAGGCTTGGAGGTTCGGTGGTTGAGGCTGCTCTTGGTTCTAGGTTTCTAGCCCAGGACAATGCAGTCGCAGGACCCCTTTCTGGTGTAACTAGTGTAAATAGCCCTCCTTTCACTGTGCCTCGATGGATGATCTCTCTCTCCGTGGGTCATAAGTGTTTCACTTTATTTTAACACTTCAAATACAGCCCATACCAATAACTAACTCTTAGGCCTAATTCTACTAAGCGTGTCCCACACCCAGGGGAGCTTGGGTGGCATGTCCCTTGGTCCACTTGGTCCGCAGGTCCAGGGTAGTCCATTGAGGGTGTCCTCCGGGCTGCTTGGAGTTGCTGAAGGGAGTAGCGGCTGCCTTGCCCGGCAGGCTCCGGTGGAAGGTCGGTCTGATGTGGAGTCACCCTGCTCAGGGAGGTCGTCTGGCTGGGTCTCTGCTGCCCTGGGTTTTTATATGTTTTAGGCTGGCCCTTTATTTCTGGCTATGTCTGATTATCAGGGTTGCCTTGGTGACAGCTTCGCTTCTAGTCAGGTCTGGTTATCGATGAGGGCATGGCTGGTTTGCCTCTGGCTGAGTCTGGTTATGAATGAGGGCTGGTTGTCTTGGTGATGGCTCTTCAGGCTCACTAGGTGTGTTCTTTTTTGTTTGTTTGTTTGTGGGTATAAGGCTTGAACTCTGGGCCTGGGAATGTTGCTGAGCTCTTCAGCTCAAGGCGAGCACTCTACCACTTGAGCCACAGAGCCACTTCTCCTGGGTGTGTTCCTTATCTACCCATTCCAACTTCTAACTCCTAACTCCTAATTTTACAGCTTAACAGTTTATATTATTTCACAGCACACATACATTCAATATATTTCTATTCAATAGTTCAATATTCAATATCATGTCAATATTTAATAACACACTATGTCAGTATTCAATAACACACTATGTCAGTATTTAATAATAGTACTCAATAACACACTATATCGATATTCCATAATATTCACTACACATATGCTGTATACCTTCATGTTTGCATAATTCCTAGCTGTGTGACTGTAATAGGGACTTAAAAGCCGAATTGCTAATAGCACTGACTCTCCACTGAGACATACAGCTATCTGATGAGTAACGGAAAAACAAGACAAAAACTTGATGTCTCTGCCTACTTTCTAGCATGTCTCCTTTTTCTATCTTCAACCTTGGGTCAGATTCCTGTTCTGCTCTAGGTGTGATATGCCTCCATCCTGACTTCCTGACTTGTTGGTCTGAGTCATTCTCTCCCACATTCATGTTGATTTTAGAAACAACAGGCTGAAGGATAAATATCTTGTGACAAGAGTCAAAACTACCCTTCAGGCAGCAGCAACATTCTCATTATTGACAAGGCCCTGGTTGTACAAGGCCCTGACACTTGCTAGACAACCCCAACACTACTGATTAGCCCCTGGGAGAGACAGACTTTCTGTCACTAGATTGCTGTTTTTCTTTCCCTCTGGCCACACATAGAATAAATTCCTTTCCTGACTTTATTATAGTATTCATTTCTTTGACTGGCCTGTTGGGACAAATGGCTGGACTTGGTCCACTGGGAACTTCAGAGTTGGGCCTCTGGTCTGGAACTTTGGTAACATTACCAGTCATAACCAGTTAGTGTTCTTGTAGCCTTTTTCTCCTTCGCTTCCTTCCTCTCCTCGCCCCCCTCAAAAGATCAAATGAGATTGATGCTGTTAGTGAGATATCTATTTTCCCTTTGTAAGACTTGATACAATAATGACTTATTAACTAATGTCTTGATAGTCTACCAACTGGGTGAGGCACATCCTTGTGCTTTCAAAGTCTTCTCTTTAAACCTCTTGTATCTGGAGAAGAAAGCACAGGGCATTAGTCTGGGAAACAGGGCCAATGATTGTTACTGAATTCCTATAGTGGGGCTTTGTTTCTGGTAGTGACTTGCAGCTAACCTGAACTAAGGAAAACTTTGGCTTTTAGTTGATTTTAAAAATCACTAGTTTTGGAGCTGGGAAGGTGGTTCAGTGGTAGAGTGCTTGCCTTGCATGCATGAGGCCCTGGGTTTGATTCCTCAGCACCACATAAGCAGAAAAAGCCGGAAGTGGCGCTGTGGCTCAAGTGTCAGAGCACTAGTCTTGAGCTGAAGAGCTGAGGGACAGTGCCCAGGCCCAGAGTTCAGGCCCCACGACTGACAATAAAATAAGTAACTAAATAAAATAAAATCACAAGTTTTAGTTGGGCACTCTTAGTGGCTTACATGTATAATTCTTAGTTACTCAGGTACCTGAGATCTGAGGTTTATGGTTAAAAGCCAGTTCAGGCAGTAAAGTCTGAAGACTCTTCAAATAACCACTAAAAAAGCCAGAAGTGGAGCTGTGGCTAGTGGTAAAGCAAAAATGCTTATGGACAGTGCCCGGGCCCTGAGTTTAAGCCCTAGTGGAAGGTCCACTCCTGGATGGCTAGCAGACTCTACCCTCCTCACAGCAAAGTCTCTGCCCAGTACCTGCGTTACCTAGGCAACTGGCACACCTGGAAGAGGTCACATCTGCGTCTGCTGAGGTCGTATCTGGATTCAATGTGGCCACACCTTTTCTTGCCCCTACCCTAGATAAGCCCTAGCCCAGGGCCAGAGGCTCAGTTTCCCAGCCGTGAGGAGTACTAATATGGCCTGGTGCCAGCTAGAATGATGAATAAACCTACCTCTTACCTGAATACCATGTGCATGTTGTGGTTCTTACTCAGCAACCACCTCTTCTTATTTAAAACCTAACACCTAGGACACACACACATGTACACGTGCACGCGTGCGCGCACACACACACACACACACACACACACACACACACACTAGTTTTATGCCAGGAATAATGGAACATGCCTGTAATCCTAGCACTTGAGAGGGCCAGGTGAAGATAATCAGTTTAAGACTAGCCTGGGATACCTAGTGAGACCCAGTTTCACACACACAAACAGATGAAAATCAATCATTTTAGAGTCACACAGATAATTTGTACCTTAAACTTAAGGTCAGATTTCTGCTCAGCTATGTAAATAGATATGTTAATCATTTAAAAAATATTAGCCTGAAATTGATCATGCAAAATTACCTAATCTCTCTTCAAGTCCAAAGGTACTAAGAGTAACTAAGATAGTTCCAGAATTTACAACACTCTGTTCCACACCATAGTACTTGTCACAAAGTGTTTACAACTTACCTAAGATGAAGTATATATTAAACAAGTAAATTGTTCATGATTAGAGAATGCTATGGGTTGGATAGGTATCCCCCGAAGCGCTATGGTTAAAGGCTGAATTCCCAGAACTCAGGGCCTCACCTTCTCACATGCTCAAGGCTGATGCCTTATCACTTGAGCACCAACTCCACTCCTGGCTTTTTGCTAGTTAACTAAAGTTAAGAATCTCATAGATTTTTTTCTGCCAGGGCTTGCTTTCAACCAGAATCCTCAGATCTCAGCCCACTGAGTACCTAAAATTACCGAGGTGAGGCACCAGCGCCCAGCTTTCGCACCAATCTTTTGACTGGAAGGGAGAAAAATCCAACTGAAAATGGCTTAGGCACAGAGGGAATGTATTGGCCTACATAGCTGAAAAGTTCAAGGAGCAAGAAGAATGGAAACCGCAAAGATGTTGCCATGTAGGTCACCAGCCAGAATGGAGAACAAAGCCAACAGAAATGGCAAGATAGCTAGCGGCTGGTATGCTGTAACCAAATAGGAGAATAGGGCAGATATTTCACAAGTCCTAGCTAGTACACACAGGACAGGTTTGGCTTTGCTGAAATGTACATTGGGTGGCAAATCAAAGCATTTTTGTCCCAGTACCAGTGGTTCATACCTATAATCTAGCTATTGGGAGGCTAAGATATGAGGATCACAGTTCAAAGTCAACCTGGGCAGGAAAGTTCATAAGACTCTTATCTCCAATTAACCACCAAAAAGTCAACAGTAGTAGAGCTGTTGCTCAAGTGATAGAGTGCTAGCCTTGAATGAAAAAGCTAAAGGACAATGGCCAGTCCCTGAGTTCAAGCCCCAGTATTGGCATGGAAAAAAAATTGCATTCCTGATTTTGTCCAGAAGCATTCCAGTTCAGCCAGGATGAAATGCTTTGGAAGAAATCTAAAAGGCTCAACATCTTAGAACACAGATTTCTGTTAAAAAAACAAAAACAAAAATAAAATCCAACACAAAACCATTAAGGAAGAGAAAGCCCAGATAGGGCCTGGAGACGAAGCTTAGTTAGCACCGCTTAGTAGAGTGCTAGCCAGTGAGCAAAAGTGTCAGGTACAGAGTTCAAGTCCCAAAAGGGAAAAAGAAAAGAAAGCCCAGAATGATTCAGGACCTTAACTTGTGTTGTTAAAACACTGTTTCTCCTCATTCCAGGGATCCTTTCTTGGAGTATCCATGTCATTCTCAGTTTATTTCATCTTGAGTTGTCAGGATGGCCCGCAGCACTTTGTTTGCTAATTGTTCCAGCAGAAACCTTGCCTGGGTTGATTGTCTTCGTCTATTCTCAAACCAATCACTCTATGGATAGAAATTGATACCCATTGTGTGCTTTTTGTAATAGTGAAAACATTTTTGAGTGTTGGATAGCTCACTGTTCAACTGACAAAATCAGGGCTGGGGGTGTCACTCAAATGATAGAGCACCAACCTAGCAAGTGTGAGTTCCTAGTACCACTAAAGAAATCATTTTCTAGCCTCTCGTCAAACCATGCATAGTGACTGCATTCTGGCAAGTGTTTTGTTAGCAAAAGTGAGTGCAACTTGTAACTCACATCCTTGAAAGAAAAGAGTACATTTTCCTTTTCTTATTCTTTTTCTCCCTCTTTCAGTTGCTGGCAAGGACCCTTGGTGACAAGCCATTTTGGAACATGTGAATGAGAGCAGCACCAGGAGACAGAAAACAAGAAGATGTGAGGATCTGGACTTCTGATGTCTGGAACACCTTGATGACTTAAGTTAAACTGCTGCCAGACAAAGAAGCCTTCATCATTATTCATCTCCATACTGATGCTTTAGGTCTTCTCTAACCATGTTAATTAGAAGAGGTAATTGTCCTGTCTATTTGATTGTTAAATTATGGTCTAGTACTTACTTGAGAATTCTCTCTTTTCCATTTGCATAATTTATAAAAATAGGCATAATATTCTCTCTCTCTCTCTCTCTCTCTCTATCTATCTATGAGTCATGGGGCTTGAACTCAGGACCTATTTTTACCCAAGGCTGGTGCTCTACCACTTTGAGCCACAGCACCACTTTTGGTTTTCTGGTGGTTAATTGGAGATGAGTCTCATGGACTGGGCACCGGCGGCTCATGGCTGTAACCCTAACTACTCAGGAGGCTGAGATCTGAGGATAGTGGTTCAAAGCCAGCCCAGGCAGGAAAGTCTGTGAGACTCTTATCTCCAATAAACCACTAGAAAACCGGAAGTGGCACTGTGGCTCAAGCAGTAGAACGCTCGCCTTGAGCTGAAGAGCTGAGGGACAGAGTCCAAGCCCAGAGTTCAAGCCCCATGACCCACAAAAACAAAACAAAACAGAGTCTTATGAACTTTCCTGCCTGGGCTGGCTTTGAATTGTGATCCTCAGCTCTCAGCCTCCTGAGTAGCTAGGATTACAGGCATGAGCCACCAATGCCCAGTTAGGCACAGAGTTCTTTTCTTTTATTCCTTCCTTTTTTTTTTTTTTTTTTTTTTTTGTGCTAGCCCAAGGGCTTGAACTCAGGGTTAGGACATTATTCCTGACATTTTTTTTTCTTCTTCAAGTCTATAGTACTCTACCACTTGAGCTATAGCTATACTTCTGGCTTTTTTTGTGCTTAACTGGGATAAGGGTCTCATGGATTTTCCTGCCCGGACTAGCTTTGAACCTTGATTCTTAATCTCACCATCCTAAGTAGCTAGGATTGCAGAAGTGAACCACTGGCAGCCAGTGAGTATTTAGTTATTGTTATGTTTTGTTTTTACTTCTAAAATACTAGCTGGTATGTAGATATATTGCTGGAGATTGAATCCAAGGCATCTCATATGATTGGCAAACACTCTATCACTAAGTCA
This sequence comes from Dipodomys ordii, assembly GCF_000151885.1. Taxonomy (NCBI): domain Eukaryota; kingdom Metazoa; phylum Chordata; class Mammalia; order Rodentia; family Heteromyidae; genus Dipodomys; species Dipodomys ordii. The sequence continues at coordinate 2,126,884 of NW_012267219.1, forward strand.
CATTCCCAGCCCACTTTCTGCTTAATTTTTAAACTGGTATCTATTTCACATACTGTAAAATCCAATCTCCAAAGTGTATAGTTCAGTTGTTTTTTAGCTTATTTCAACATCGAGGAAACATTACAATTATCTGTCTTCCAAACATTCCATCTACCCAGGAGAGAACTCTGTACCCATCAGCAGCCTCTCCTTATTCTTTGCCTTAGCCTTAGGCAAATATTAACTTACTTTTTATTACTATGGACTTGGATTGCCTTTATATTTCATACAAATGGAAGAATTAATATTGACCTTTTATATCTGGTTTCTTTCACTTAGTATATTTTCAAAATTCATCCATGTTACAATATGGATCATTGTTTCCTTCCTTCTTTCTTTCTTTCTTTCTTTCTTTCTTTCTTTCTTTCTTTCTTTCTTTCTTTCTTTCTTTCTTTCTTTCTTGTCAGTTATGGGGCTTGAACTGAGGGTCTAGGAGCTGTCCCTGAACTTTTTCACTCAAGGCCAATACTCTACCATTTTGAGCCACAGCTCTACTTCCCATTTTCGTGTGGTTAATTGGAGATAAGGATCTCGGGGAGTGGTGGGAAGGTGGCTCAGTGGTAGAGTGCTTGCCTTGCATACATGAGGCCTTGGGTTTGATTCCTCAGCACCACATAAGCAGAAAAAGCCTGAAGTGGCGCTGTGGCTCAAGTGGTAGAGTGTTAACCTTGAGCTGAAGAGCCGAAGAACAGTGTTCAGGCCCAGAGTTCAGGTCCCACAACGGACCAAAAAAAAAAAAAATCTCACTCCCTTTCCTGCTCAGGCTGGCTTTGAACCAAGATCCTCACTTAGATCTCAGCCTCCTGAGTAGCTAGGATTATAGGCTTGAGCCACCAATGCCAAGCTATTGTTTTTATTTTTTTGAGAGAGGGTATCTTTATGTCCCAGGTTGATCTAGAACTGTATAATTCATGCTGGCCTTGAATGACACAGATTCTCCTGCCTCAAGCTCTCGAGTATTGGATTACAGGTGTCAACTACCATGCCTGGTTCGTTGTTCCATTTTTTTTTTTCAAATTTTTTAAATTGTGATTAAGTGGTTACCTAATTTCCCAAATTTCACAGTATTGTGCGGTAGTGATGCTCAGTTAAAGTCACAAACACATTCTAACTTTCCTGGAGCAAATTGTCTATCACGGTCTATAACATTTATGAGTTCTATGAGCTTTGTGATACCGTTATTTCTTTCACATTGGGTGATATGTACATTTCTTTTGTTTTGCATAGCATCAGCTGTTCCCTCTTTCCCACTTGTTCCCTCCCTCCCATCGCTGTCATTGAGTTGCTTAGTTCATTTTGATCAATGTCCAGTGCAGCTGATGGGTCCCGCTGTTATATGTTTTTGCCTGATTCCCTCTAGTTCTGTGTCGTCTTCCTGGTTCCCCTCTGATATACACATATATACCATTCATGTGATCAGCAGCATGGGTTATTTAAAGTTCTTTTTTTTTTTTGCTTTTTTTTTCTTTTTGCTTATGTGGTGCTGAGGAATCGAACCCAGGGCCTCTGGCATGCAAGGCAAGCACTTTACCACTGAGCCACCTTCCCAGCCCCAGCATGGGTTATTTAGTAGTGATTCAACCAGATGAGTGGAAGTCCTTTGTTTCTTAAGTCCTGCTAATTTTGTCGTATCTCCTAACATTTTGGATTTAACATCCACTTATCAGGGAGACCATGTACCGTTTGTCTCTTTGCTCTTGGCTTACCTTGCTCAACATGATTTCTTCTAGCTCCATCCATTTCCCTGCAAATGCCATTATTTTGTCATTTCTAATGGCTGCATAATTTTCCATTGTGTATAGATTCCACAATTTTTGGCTCCATTCATCTGTGGTGGGACATCTGGGTTGTTTCCATATCCTGGCTATTGTGAACAGTGCTGCAATAAACTTGGAGATGCATGTGTCCTTGAATACTGGTTCCTGCTGTTCAAGTTAGATGCCTAGAAGTAGTATGACTGGGTCATAAGGGAGGTCAATATTTAGCTTTTTGAGGACCCTCCAGACTGCTTTCCAAGTGGTTGTATAAGTGTACATTCCCACCAGCAGTGTAATAGGGTTTCTTTTTCTCCGCATCCCCTCTAGCATTTGTTGTTGGCTGACTTGAGGATGTGGGACATTCTGACTGCTGTTCCATTTATTTTTACGTCTGAATTATGTATGTCATACGGACATGTCACATTTCACTTATTCACTCATCAGTTACTGGACATTTGGGTTGTACTTTTTTTTTTTTACCATTATGAGTAGGCTACTGTGGATATTTGTGCACAGGTTTTATGTAAACATATTTTTGGCTCTCTTTCAATACCCAGGGGTACTAACTTTAGAATAACTCTATGTTTAATTTACCAATTGTTTTTCCAAAGCAGCCATGTCATTTGGCCTCATTAACTTCACTGTATATATTATTGAGCCAAATCTCATAAAATTAAGATATGTTTGTGGTGTTTAATTTTTTGGCAGTGAAGGCATTCTTTGGCTTTGGATTTCATTCTTGACTAGATAATAGTTCACATATTATTTTAATACTTTTTCTATGGTTGGATATTTTTTATTTTGGTATGTTCATTTTAAGAAATTGTAGGAAGTAACCTACTCTGAGTTTAATATTTGAGGGCATATGATCAAGAAATTTACTACATGTAGGTATGGAGAGAACAGGGCTCATTTTCAATGTAATGCATTTTTACAACAAATAAAACAAAGATTTCATTCAGGGAGCTTATACATATTCATATAAGAAAACACTTTGGAGTTGGGCACATTTCCAAGCATGCTCAATTCAAGATATACATCATGGAACATGCTCAGTTTAAGGTCATAGTTCAAGAAGAAAAAATGGTAGACCAGGGGCTGGGAAGGTGGCTCAGTGGTAGAGCACTTGCCTTGCATGCCTGAGGCCCTGGGTTCAATTCCTCAGCACCACATAAGAAAAAAGCCGGAAGTGGC
>NW_012267219.1:2129923-2132392 GCF_000151885.1 Dipodomys ordii
TGGCGCTGTGGCTCAAGTGGTAGAGTGCTAGCCTTGAGCTGAAGAGCTGAGGGACAGTGCCCAGGCCCAGAGTTCAGGCCCCACAACTGGACCAAAAAAAAAAAAAAAAAGAAAGAAAAAATGGTAGACCAGAACTCTTCTGGATACATTTAGCTTGTGTTATAGATGGCTGATGCTACTTTCCCCCAAAAGTTTTAGCTGCAGCCAAAACAAAGGACATTTTGAGAGTGAGTTAATATAGGAGTTTGTTCCTAAGGGTGTCTGCCACACTTAACTGCTAACAATATGGTCATCCTAATTACTGCAATGATTCTCATCTAGGGAAAAAGCCTAATTTCCCGAGTGTGTAAGTATATCGCAATGACCAAGGGTATAATGATCAGTTAATACCTAAGAAGAAAACCAGAAAACCACACAAGTTATTTTAGTTGAAAGAATTTAAAGAACTTTTAAAATCAGTAACTGGGAGAACAAAATCTGATTTTATGGAGGTAGAAAATAAAAGGAGGGCTGGGAAGGTGGGTCAGTGGTAGAGCGCTTGCCTTGCATGCATGAGGCCCTGGGTTCGATTCCTCAGCACCACATAAGCAAAAAGAAAAAAGCCGAAAGTGGCGCTATGGCTCAAGTGGTAGAGCGCTACCTTGAGCTGAAGAGCTGAGGGACGGCACCCAGGCCTAGAGTTCAGGCCCCACAACCAGATCCCCCCACCCCTTCCAAAAAAAAAAAGAAACTACAAGGAGCGTTGCTACTCAGGACTAGGGTTATTTGAATCTCTATACTCCAAAGAGAGTCCCCTAAAAAAAAAAAAAGGAATTAAGATACTGGCTGGCTGATATAGGTGCTTCAAGAACTCTCTAGAGACACAGAATCTTCTTATTGTTGTGGCAATATGGTTATTTGCTCACAAGTCTGTCCACTTTGCAACAAAACAATTGGGAACACTGGTTACATCACCTGAACTTTGGATGTCCTATTTACATTGCATTTAGGAGATTGAAATGAGCATCCTGCTTCCTCCCTGGGGACTGTGCTGCTACCTGTGGAAGGTGGTGCCTTGCAGGATGCCAGTCACTTCCTGGTAGGCCCAAGAACCCCAAGATATTTGGGGAACTTGAGAAGGCCAAGAAGTGATCCAGTTCTACAGGAGTGACAGGCACAGTCTGATAGCAATCCCCAGGCCTCGCTTCCTGCCGGGAGAGGATTTTTAAAACTCTAATCTGCCCTGGGTGTGGTCATACATACCTATAATCCAAGCATGTATGAATCAGAGGCAGAGGCAGAGACTGGATACTCAAGGTCAAGTAAGTTCTAGATCAGTTTGCATTATATACAGAGAAACTGTTGCCAAAAGAAAAAAAACTCAAAGCCAAACAGAAACAAATAAAAAAAACCAACCCTCTAATTTGAGGTTGAGATCAAATATTACACTTAGGAATCATTCTCCTCCTTCTCCTTCTCTCTCTCCTCCTTCCTTCTCCCTTTCCTCCTTCTCTCTCTCCCTCTCCCTCTTCCTCTCCTTCTTTCTTTCCCCTTCCTCCTCCGCCCCCCCCCCCACATCCTTCTTTTTGTTCCACTAAGGTTTGAACTCAGGTGTCTGTGCTTGCAGGTTTTACTTGCAATGCTTTACCTCTGAGCCATAACTCCAGCCCTTTTTGTTTTAGTTTATTTTTCAGATTTGCCTGGGGCCAGCCTCAGACAATGATCTTCTGGCCTAAGCCTTCTACCACCTAGCTTGTTTTTTATTTCTTGGTGGTGTGTGTGTGTGTATGTGTGTGTGTGTGTGTGGTACTGAGGCTTGAAATTAGAGCCTGGTGCTTGCTAGGCAGGTGCTCTACAGTTGAGCCATGCTTCTGGAATTGTTTTTCTGTGGTTAACTTTGAGATAGGGTCTGCTTTTCAGCCAAGGTGTGTGTCTGAGCTGTGATCTGGGTATACTAGGTTTCCTATCATACAAGTGCTCATGTCCAATTCCCCGGTTGATATAAGAGTCTTATAGACTGAAAAATCTGGACAGATTTCCATTCAATCTATCTGCACTAGCTCAGACCCTTCTGGTTTAGTCGCATGTGCTGATATCAAAGTGGCTGTCTGCCTTCACTGAACCTAAGCAAGCCAACACATAAGCCCCCAGAAGCTTTGGGTTTTAAGCTCCCCATGTAAAACTATGACCATGTAAAGCTATGATCAAATAAATACATAGTTTTTCTCTGTTTAATCTAAAAGGAGTATTGATGAGGGACATTTATAATGGACAAAGAAAGGACCATCTCTTTTCTGTCCTTAGCGGCCCAAGAGTAATTTGGTAGCTTATTAAAAAATAAAAAAAGGGGGCTGGGAAGATGGCTCAGTGGTAGAGTGCTTGCCTTGCATGCCTGAGGCCCTGGGTTCGATTCCTTAGCACCACATAAGCAAAAAGAAAAAAGCCGGAAGTGGCGCTGTGGCTTAAGTGGTAGAGCGCTAGCCTTGAGCT
>NW_012267219.1:2135952-2143649 GCF_000151885.1 Dipodomys ordii
CTTTTAGCATGAATGAATGTTGAATTTTATCAAAGGCCTTTTCTGCATCTGTGGCAATAATCATGTGATTCTTGACCTTGGCTCTGTTGATATGCCTCCAACTCATTTTTAAAGCATATATGTGCATTAAGAAAAATCTGGAGCCAATGAATCAACAGATTAACCTTGGGTAAAAAAGCGCTCAGGCACAGTGTCCAGGCCCTGAGTTTAAGCCCCACAACAGACAGAAAAAAGAAATCTGTATTATTGTCACAAAAATATAAATAATGGTTCTCTCTTAGTAGGAGAATTAAGTTTATTATTATTTGTGTGACTGTGTGTTTAATGTCTTACAATGTGCATGAATTACTTACCTGATAGGGAAAACAACAAAAACACATGTATATGTATATACACACATACACACACATATATATTTTTTTGCTTGTACATTAATTTTTTGTTTGTGTAGTATTGGGGTGTGAACTCAAAGCCTCAAGCTTGTTAGGCAAACACTCTTACCACCTCGACCCCAATCTTTGTTCATTAGTTACAAAGTGAATGGTAACATAAAGAAGGGGAACTATAGCATTTATTCCACCAATGAAGCTTACTAAAATAATAATCAAGAGGAAGTGGCGGTGCGAGGGCTGCTGCACAGCCAGCAGAGCCGCGGTCCGGATGGCAGCGCGTGCCCAGGGCTCCCGGCCGGCTCCCGGCCTGCCCCGGCCCGCCAGCCCGAGCAGCCCAGCCCGCGGCCCTGGAAGCTGCGCCAGCAGCCCTCGAGCAGCCTCAGTCCGGAGGGAACGCCCACAATCCGCCACCTCCTGGCGGACGGGACCTGTCAGGACAAGGCCTTGGTAAGCTACGAGGACTCGCCCTCCCTCGTCTGGGCCACCGTCCCTGAAAAGACCTTCGTCAACATCACGCCAGCTGACGTTGGTGTCCTGGTTGGCAAAGACCGGTCAAGTTGTTTTTTGTTTGTGTTTGTGTTTTGTGGATGGGCTGACATGTAGGGGCCAGAAATGCTCTGGGATCCGGGATTCACTGCTACAAGACGGAGAATTCACCATGGATCTTTGTGCCAAGAGTGCTGGCGGAGCCCCTACCTTCAATGTCAGTCACCATCACCATGACTGCCAAGACGCTAGTCCTGCTGATGGGTAAGGAAGGTGTCCATGGCGGCTTGATCTACAAGAAATGTTATGAAATGGCCTCCCACCTTCCGCGTTCCCAGTACTGACCTTGTCCATCCTTTCCCCTCACCACTCCCCACAGCTTTTGTACCCCCTTCCCTTCCCATACACACACATATACCATTTTTATTTTGGGGCTATTATCCAATTTCCCTTATTGCTGCCAAAACCACATGGGCTGGGGGCAGGGGCTGGATGGGCAGATACCTCCCCCCTACCCATTCCCCTCCTGTGTGTGGTTGGAAAACTTTTTTTTTTCTGAATAAAAAAAGACCCTACTAATAACAAAAAAGTGATGATCAAATCCTTCCTTTAATCTGTCTGTTCAGGAACAACATAAACTAGGTCTTTATAAGGGAAGATATGCTGATTAATACCCTCTTTCCTTCTAGAAGTAAGTTACTCTGTAGCATTCATCCATCCCACAGACATTACTGAGTGCTTGCTGTGAGTAGAGCATTGTGCCATTAGCGCAATGAAAAACAACCACCCTCCCTCTACAATAAGGGTGCAGAAGATGAGGGCTGATGGCAGTGTCAAATAATCAGCATGCAGGCTGTGGGAGGTGGGAGGTCAGCCACCTCACTTGGGAGGGGCTATGGAGTACTTCCTGAGTAGATGCTCTGTAAAGAAAACAGAAGGGGCTGGGAATGTGGCTTAGTGGTAGAGTGCTTGCTAGCATGCTTGAAGCCCTAGGTTCGATTCCTAAGTACCACATAAACAGAAAAAGCCAGAAGTGGCACTGTGGCTCACATAGTGGAGTGCTAGCTTTGAGTACAGAGAGGCTATGAATGGGACGGAGCCAGACCCCCAGTTCAAACCCCAGGACTGGCAAAAAAAAAAAAAAGAGAAGAGAAGGGCAGGGCACTAGTGGCTTATGCCTACAATCCTAGCTACTCAGAGAGCTGAGATCTGAGGATCCTAGTTCAAAGCTAGTCAGGGCAGGGAAAGTCTCACTAAGACTCTTATCCCCAATTAACCACCGAAAAACCAGAAGGAGCTGTGGCTCAAAATGTTAGCTCACTAGCCTTGAGTGAAAGAGCTCAGGGATAGTGCCCAGGCCCGGAATCCAAGCCCCATGACTGACAATAAAATAAAAAAAAAAAAAAAGAGAGAGAAGGGTGTGTGTGCAACCCCAGTACTGAGGAGGCAGAGTCAGGAAGATTGTGAGTTCAAGATCTGCCTGGGCTGGGTACTATAATCCTATCTACTCAGGAGGCTGAGATCTGAGAATCAAGATTCAAAGCTTGCTCAAAAAAAAAAAATCTATGAAAAGCTTATCCCCAATTAACCACCAAGAAACCAGAAGTGTAGCTATGGCTCAAATGGTAGAGTATAAGCCTTGAGTGAAAAAGCCGGAGTACCAGCACATTTAAGTGCATACACACACACACACACACACACACACACACACACACACACAGCGGATGGACTTTGTTTTACCCAGTAGCAATGTGAGGAGACAAAACATCACTGTCCCCATGTTACCCTGTGACATCTGGGAAGTGACATGAGCCTTCATGACATTGGTCATATCACATGGCAAGAAAGTAAAAAGTAGCTTTAACAGCAGACCCACTCAGTATAGCCCATTCTATTCACCCATCCACTCACTCATCCATCCATCCATCAGTTACATGAATGGAATAATCCATTCATAAGAGTAGAGTCCTAAGGCAGGCATTGGTGGCTTACCCCTGCAATCCTAGCTACTTAAGGGAATGATATCTGAGGACTGTAAAGTCTGTGAGACTCTTGTCTCCAGTTAACCAAAGTGCTAGAAGTGGTAGAACACCAGCCTTGAACAGAAAAGGCTAATATAGGACAGAGCTCAGGCCCTGAGTTTGAGCCAACACACACACACACACACACACACACACACACCAAACCTCAATTATTTAAATATGTGTTAATTTTCAATTTGGAAAAAATCCAGTTTTTGGAGTTTCTTTATATGTTTTAATTTTTGTGTGTGTGTGTGGGGGGGGGCCTTGGGCTTGAACTTTGGGTCCTGGGTGCTGTCTGTGAGCCTCTTTGTGCTCAAGGTTAGTGTTCTACCACTTAAGCCATAGCACCACTTCTGGTTTTTTCTGAGTAGTTTATTAGAGATTAAGAGTCTCATGGACTCGGGCACTGGTGGCTCATGCCTGTAATCCTAGCTACTCAGGAGGCTGAGATCTGAGGATCACGGTTCAAAGCCAGCCCGGGCAGGAGAGACCGTGAGACTCCTATCTCCAATAAACCACCAGAAAACCGGAAGTGGTGCTGTAGCTCAAGTGGTAGAGCGCTCGCTTTGAGCTGAAGAGCTGAGGGACAGCGCCCAGGCCCAGAGTTCAAGCCCCACGACCGACAAAAAAAAAAACAACAAAAAAAAGAAGAGGCTCATGGACATTTCTGCCCAGACTGGCTTTGAACCTTGATCCTCAGATCTTAGGTTCTTAAGTAGCAAGGATTACAGGTGTGAGCCACCAACTCCTGGCTATGATTTTAATCTTTTAAAATTTATTGAGACTCTTTTAGAGCCTAGCATATAATCAGTTCTAGAGAATGTTCAATGCATGCTTAAAAAGTAAGTGTATTCTGCTGCTGGGTAAAGTGCTCTAAGGTCAAAATAGTTCCAGTCTAGTCTTCTATGTCTTTATTAATTTTCTAATTGTTTTATCACTAATCAAGAGAGGAATGTTGATATCTCTGTAATTATTTATTGTTATATCTATTTTTCCTTATAATATCTTTATTTAAATTATGTAATTTGGGGAGCTATCATTAGGTGCCTATATTATAATTTTTTGTTTTTGGTTGGTTGTAAGGCTTGAACTCAGTTTGGGCACTGTCCTTGTGCTTTTTCACTCAAGGCTAGTATTCTATAACTTTAAGCTACAGTGCCACTTCCAGTTTTTTTTTCTTTTTTGGGTCCGGTCGTGGGGCCTGAACTCTGGGCCTGGGCGCTGTCCCTCAGCTCTTCAGCTCAAGGCTAGCGCTCTACCACTTGAGCCACAGCGCCACTTCCGGCTTTTTTTTCTTTTTGCTTATGTGGTGCTGAGGAATCGAACCCAGGGCCTCGAGCATGCAAGGCAAGCGCTCTACCACTGAGCCACCTTCCCAGCCCCCACTTCCAGTTTTTTAGAGGTTAATTGAAATGTCTCACAGACTGTCCTGCCCAGGCTGGCTTTGAACCAAAATCTTTTGTGAATATTGTGAATATTGACACTTTTTTTGTATGTACAGATTTGTTGCTTAAGTGCTCTACCACTTGAACCATACCTCCCTTCCCAGCTTCAAGCAAAAATCCTTGGATCTTAACCTCCTGAGTAGCTAGGATGGCATGTGTAAGTCTCTGACACCTAGCCTTGACAATTTTATCATCAGAAAATGTCTCTAACAATATTACTTTTCTTACATCCATTAATATTGAAGGGTTAAAGTACTTGAGGCAGTGATCATTTGTTGCTTGTTTCAGAGCAGAGCAACACGTGGTGCTAAACCACCTGGTTGTGTGCCTTTATACCACCTGTAAATCCTTAGCTCTGGGCTCTCCTCCTAGGCTCCGCTGTGTCTGTGTTGGAGTGTAGGATGAGGCCCAAGCTGCAGCCCGTCTAAATAAAACCTTAAAACAGCTGTAAAGTCTGACTCTCAGTGGTCTTCTTGGTGGGGGTCCTGCAACCTGGGCACAACATATTAGTGGGGGCTCATCTGGGATCCCCCCACAGACCCCCGAGACCTCAGACTCCAAAGGTAAAACAGCGCTGTTTTCGTTAATTTGTCTTGTCTTGTCGTTTGTCTGTCTGTACTTTTGTTTTTCTTTGTGAGGACTGCCGCTCCGATTTATATTGTGTAAAGGGTTGTCAAAGAGGAAGCGCTTGCACGACAACCCTAGAGGAAATGTGAGACGTCCCAGATCCTCTTGTGGGGCCGGGGTCCTTGAAACCCCACCGTGTGAATTGTGGGGCAGGGATCAGTTCAGTGTTGGGCTGGAACTGACCAAGAGAGCCTCCTAACTGAGGCCCAACTTGCCCACTGTGGGTCTGCTCCTTCTGCTGTGGGGCGTGGGTGTGGAACCCCGCTGTGACAGGAGTCAGTGGACCAATTCGGGAGATCTCCACTTCGTAAGCTTTTTTCGTAACTGTCAGGCCTGCGTGTATTTTGTTTGTACTGTTTGTTTTTTGGAATTTGTCTTGTCCTGTCGTTTGTCTGTTTTACTTTCATTTTTCTTTGTGAGGATGGCCGCTCTGATTCGTAAAGGGTTGTTGAAGCGGACGAGCTTGCATGACAACCCTGGAGGAACTGAGAGACGTCCCAGATGCTCTTGTGGGTCGGGGGTCCCTGAAACCCTGCTGTGTCACAGATGGCAGCAGTTTCATTTGAGAGGGACCTAGGAGTTGGCTCAGATGATTATGTTTGCTTATATAAATCAAGCTGCACCAGACATAAAGCAAAAGTTGCAGGCTGTAGATAGACTTGGTGAAACGTCTATTAGGGATCTAGTAGCTGTGGCGGAAAAGGTTTACAATAAGAGACAGAGGAGCAAAGACAGGAAAGGAAGGACAGAGAATGTAAAATTGAGCGTGAAAAGAGACCGGGCCAAGGAAAAGAGGCCAGACTTGTTGGACTCGCCACTATCGCATGCCGAGCTTACCTGGTTCACAGATGCAGCAGTTTCATTCAAGATGGAAAAAGATATAGCAGTCACCACGGACACTGAGATAGTGTGGGCAGAAGCACTCCCCCAGGGAACGTCTGCACAAAGAGCACAACTAGTGGCACTAGCAAAGCCCTACAGATGGGAAAAGGGAAGAGACTAAACATTTACACAGACAGTCAGTATGCTTTTGCCTCTGTACATGTCCATGGAGCCATTTACCAAGAGAGGGGGCTGCTGACAGCTGAGGGAAAGACTATTAAAAACAAACAAGAAATTTTAAGTCTCATCCGGGCCTTATGGGAACCAGCAAATATTGCCATTATGCACTGCCCTGGCCATCAAAAGGGAACTGATTCTATAACCAAAGGAAATAACTTGGCTGAGCAGGCAGCTAAGGAGGCAGCCCTCCAGCCCAGAGTGGAAGTACTGACTCTAGTAGACCCAGGGCCACGAGCTTTGCCTCCTGAGCCTCAGTACTCCCAAGAAGACTTGGAGTGGATAAAGAAAATTCCCATGGCCTATAAACCCCCAGACAGAGAAGGAAACAAAGACTGGTGGAAAACTGGTGAGGGGAAATTTATCTTGCCACAAAGATTGGGCAAGGGGATTCTTAAGAGAATCCATTGGGCCTCTCACATGGGAACTCGAAGAATGCAGGACTTGCTCCGACACTCAGAAGTAAAAATTAGGCAAGGAAATCAACTCATTGAGGACATTGTTAAAAATTGTAAAGCCTGTCAGCTCACCAATGCCCCCAATCAACCGGTTACAAAAGGAGCTGGCCTCCGTGGAGATAGGCCAGGTTGTATTGGGAAGTAGACTTCACAGAAATTAAAACTGGAAAATTTGGATATAAATATTTGCTAGTTTTTGTAGACACCTTTTCAGGATGGGTTGAAGCCTACCCAACAAAGCATGAGACTGTGAACGTTGTGGCTAAGGAGATCCTGGAAGAAATCCTACCCAGGTATGGCTTCCCATCCACCATCGGGTCGGACAATGGACCGGCCTTCGTCTCAAAAGTAAGTCAGGGAATAGCCGCGGCACTGGGGACGGATTGGAAATTGCACTGTGCTTATAGACCCCAGAGTTCAGGGCAGGTAGAAAGAATGAATCAGACTCTTTTAGAGACCTTAACTAAATTGGCCTTGGAGACTGGCGCAGACTTGGCACTCCTTCCTTTTGCCCTGTTCAGAGTAAGAAATTCACCCTATCAGCTTGGCTTTACTCCTTTTGAAATAATGTATGGATACCCTCCACCCATTATCCCTAGCCTTCAGACTGAATTGCTTGCTGATTTGGATGATACTGAATTTCTGTGTAAGCTTGACTATTTACAGCTGGTGCATAAGAGTATATGGCCCCAGCTTAGAGCATTATATGATTCTGCTTCTATTTCTACCCCCCATTCGTTTAAACCAGGGGACTGGGTGTTTGTTCGAAGGCACAACTTGAGATCTCTGAAACTACGGTGGAAGGGACCTTACATGGTGCTACTGGCTACACTCACTGCCCTTAAGGTGGACAGCATTGCTGCTTGGATCCACTGCTCCCACGCCAGACTGGCTGACCCCTTTGCCCTGGACAACCGTGGGAAAACATGGGAAGTTTCCAAGCATCCTACTCAACCACTCTTCATACGCCTCAAAAAAAGAAAAATGGACTGATTGTTATTGGTATTGTTGTTTAATAGTATGGTTAAGGTCAGAGAGGAACTATACCCGTTCAAGATCAAAAGCTGTTGGAGGGGCTAGGAAGGTAGCTCAGTGGTAGAGCGCTTGCCTTACATGCCTGAGGCCCTGGGTTCGATTCCTCAGCACCACATAAGCAAAAAGAAAAAAGCAGGAAGTGGCCCTGTAGCTCAAGTGGTAGAGCGCTAG
>NW_012267219.1:2143699-2171009 GCF_000151885.1 Dipodomys ordii
TCTACCACTGAGCCACCTTCCCAGCCCTCTCTATGTCTTTTGAAGAAACTAGAGATAACACCCCAACGTCACCCCAAAAAAGGATTGCTTGGCACCACTGCCACAAACTCATAATTCTGATTGATCTTCAGGGGATCTATGTTTAATTCTCATAACTAATTGCAGATGAGAAAACAGAAAGGTTGTATAACTTGCCCAAAGCTAGTAGATAAGCTGTACATTGGCAGCCTAGAGTTGAGCTTACCCATGATTGAAACTTGCTTCTTGGGCATGCTTATGCAGCCAAGGAAGATAGATAAAGAAAACTGGAGGGGCTGGGGAGTTGGCTCAGTGGTAGAGTGCTTGCCTTGCATGCCTGAGGCCCTGGGTTTGATTCCTCAGCACCACATAAGCAAAAAGAAAAAAGCAGGAAGTGGCCCTGTAGCTCAAGTGGTAGAGCGCTAGCCTTGAGCTGAAGAGCTGAGGGACAGTGCCCAGGCCCAGAGTTCAGTCCCCACGACTGGACCCCCCCAAAAACAACAACAACCACAAAAAAAACAAACCACAAAAGCTGTAGGAGTTTAGTTTTGGGCCGGAGCCACAAGATTGTGTCTCAGGACCATAAGTCAAGGGGAATGAAGGGTTGAAGTACTGGAGGCAGTGATCATTTGTTGCTTGTTTCAGAGCAGAGCAACACGTGGTGCTAAACCACATGGTTGTGTGCCTTTATAAGACCTGCAAATCCTTAGCTCGGGGCGGCTTTCCTCGTAGGCTCTGATGTGTCGGAGTGTAGGACAAGGCCCAAGCTGCAGCCCATCTAAATAAAACCTTAAAACAGCTGTAAAATCTGACTCTCAGTGGCCTTCTTGGTGGGGGTCCTGCGACCTGGGCACAACAATATATCAGATGAAGCTCTTTGACAATTCCTGTTTTTATAATGTATCTTTTTCAATACCTTTTTTTTTGGGGGGGGTCTGGTCGTGGGGCCTGAACTCTGGGCCTGGGCGCTGTCCCTCAGCTCTTCAGCTCAAGGCTCTACCATTTGAGACACAGCACCACTTCCAGCTTTTTTCTTTTTGCTTATGTGGTGCTGAGGAATCGAACCCAGGGCCTCATGCTACTGAGCCACCTTCCCAGCCCCTCTTTTTTAATACCTTTGCTTGAGGTCTATGGCTTTGGATCTAAACAATGTTTCTTATATATGGTATACAGTTGGGTCTTGGTTTAATATCCATGCTCAAGATTTCTAACTTTTCTAGTCCATTTAAAGCAGTAAAATTACCAGTGTGGTTAGCTTATCTCTTTCACTTTTGCTATTTATTTTCTATAAATCTCATATCCTTTTTGTTCTTGTTAACTGATAGTTCCTATGTTTAAACACTTTTTAGTATACCATTTTAATTTTTCTGTTGATTTGTAACAACTTTTATGTGTTACTTTCTTCAAAATATACAAGGAGCTCAAGAAATTAACCTTCTCCACAAAAAAGAAGTAAGAATGGCAAATAAACACATGAGGGAACGTTCAGTATCCCTGGCCAGAAAAGAAATGCAAATCTAAACAACATTGAGATTCCATCTTACCCTACTTAGATTGTACAACATTGATCATTTGAAAGATTAACAAATGTTAGAGGGCTATGGAGAAAAGGAATGTAAACTAGTACAATGACTATGGATGGCAGTTTGGAGATTTCTCAAAACATAACCTGGGCTCTAAGCCACCCCAAGTCAATAGAAAACAGAAATAAAATGATAATAGAATAACATTTACTAAAGTCAATGTCTTAATCTATTTACTCATATTAATTCATTTACTCTTCCTAACAATTCTATGATATGGATAATATTATTATGTATTTTTCATCTGAAGAAAAAAGGATTAAAACTTTGCTCCAGGTCACACAGTTAATAAATGGTACAGGGAAATCTAAATCTAGGAAGTCATGGGGCTTGAACTCTGGGCATGTGCACTCTACCACTTGAGCCACTGGAGCCACTTCTGGTTTTCTGGTTGTTAACTGGAGATAAGAGTCTCACGGAGTTTAATGCCTAGCCTGGCTTTGAACTCCGATCCTCAGATCTCAGCCTCCTGAGTAGCTAGGATTATAGACACGAGCCACTGGTGCCGGGTGATTTTTACCTGTCCCCCCCACAATCTATCTACTTATCTATCCATCCACTCATCCATCCTTTGAAAGGCAAACATGGCTTGTTATGCAAAAGCAGCACCACCAAAATAAGCATTTAGTCAGAGAATCCAACCTAATAGCTTTTCATGGGTCCCTCCTCTAAAAAAGTCAGAGATCATCGAGGTGTTTGCAGCTACTTGTCAACAAGTTCTCTTTGATTTCTCAATTAAAGTCTCTGGATGATAACCATACACAGAGACCTAGAATCCTAGAATTTAGGTGGATTCAGAACAGACGTAGGACATGTGGGAGAGATTAAGAAAACAAATCCCTCTCTATATAAATGTGGTGACTCTAATGCATAGAAGTCAAAAGTTCCAATTCTCTACCTTGGCCTATGAGTCCCCAGTTCCATTTTTTGACTCTACCTCTCCTTGATATGTGTGTTATCTCATGTGTGATTTACCTTTGCTCCTTGGGAAAACATTTATTCCCACTTTATTGGGAAAGATACTAAATCATGAGGTATTGGATGACTTGCCCAAGGCCACAAAGAGTGGAGCCAGAACTGTATCTCAGCTATCTGGACTCCCATTGCACCAGCGAGTCACAGCTACGGGCAAAGAGATGAAGAGGATGTTAGAATCTAGTCAAAAATGCTCAAGTGGCCAGACTCCGATGGCTCAAACCTGGAATCCTAGCTACTGAGAAGGTTGAGATCTAAGAATCAAGGTTCAAAGCCAACCTGGGAAGGAATGCCCATGGGATTCTTATCTCTAATGAACCATCAAAAAGCTGGAAAAGTAGCTGTGGCTCAGGTGGTAGAGTACTAGGTTTGAACAGAAAAACAGCACCCAGGCCCTAAATTCAGGTCCCAACATTGGCACAATACATAAATATTTAACTAGGTTCAAGCAATCTGGGGTGAAATCAAATTTCCATCAAAAGGATTTGGGATGACCTATGCAAGAGAACTTTGAAAAGGTGTGATGTGTGGTACAAAGATTTCTTATTTCTTTGTTATTGAATAGCTTATACTTGTATTGGGCTTATGCGTAAGGCCACATAATCATAGAGCACCTGTTAGAGTATTTTAGACTTTGCCAGAAAACCACACAGACACACAGGTACAGTGAACAAAGAAAGGTTTATTGCTGGGAAAGGGGCTGGCAAGACCTCTTCTCACAAGGGAGATGTGAGAAGAAGTCCCGGCTATTGTCTGGGGTGACCTATATAACCTAAGAGATTTAGGAGGGGCTAGAAGGGGCTAGGAGGCGGAGACCCTGGTGTGGATGACGTGAGGACCAGGGGCTTCATCATGGTGGACTAGGATTTATGGCTGCTGCCCAAGTAGTAGATAAGGGGCATGCTGCTGCCCAGACCTGAAGGTCACTCTAAGGGACTCTTGTTGCCTTATATGGTGGTAGCTGCCCCAGAGAAGTGCCATCCCAAGGCAAAGGGGGCTGGAGGCTGATTATTTACTGCCTTTACTAAATGGGCCTGGTGTTGCCTAGGAAGGGAGCAGGCTAAGCTGTGGAGAGGGGAGGAGCATGCTAAACTATGGGAAGGGAGCTCACTAGGCTAACAGCATGCCTAAATAGACTTAGCTACTGTCTTACTTTCAGAGCACTGTTCCTTTGCATCAAAGTGGTGAATTAGGGACAAGATTTGTTGCTGGACACTGGTGGCTCATGCCTTTAATCCTAGCTAATCAGGAGTCTGAGATCTGAGGGTCGTGATTCGAAGCCAGCCTGGAAAGTCTGTGAGACTATGGATGAAGTGGTAGAGTGCTAGCTTTGAGAAAAAAAAAAACAAAAAAACAAGATTTTTAATGGGCTGGTTGTGGTGATGCATTCCTATAATCCTAGCTATTCTAGAAGCAGAGAATTGAAGCCCAATGTCAGCCCAGACAAAGGTAGCATGTGACTCTACTTCAAAAACAACAGATTTAAACCTTGCCTAGCAAGCTGGAAGCCTTGAGTTCAATCATTGGTATTGAGTTCAATCATTGGTATTGAGAATGAAATAAAGTAACAAACAAAGCAAAGCAAAACATTGTAAGTGGGTGTCTTTCTCTGTCTCTTTACTTTTTTGCTGGTCCTGAGGCTTGAACTCTGGGCCTGTGCACTGTCCCTCAGCTCTTCAGCTCAAGGCAAGTGAGCTACCACTTGAGCCACAGCGCCACTTCCAGTTTTCTGGTGGTTTATTGGAGATAAGAGTCTCACGACTTTCCTATCTGGGCTGGCTTTGAACAGCAGTCCTTAAATCTCAGCCTCCTGAGATTTACAGGCATGAGCCACCAGCATCCGGCTTCTCTGTCTCTTATTTGAAAAGTTGGTATTATCTCCAGGAGTTTGCTATAACAATGATCTTTCTGTTTTGGTGATACTGCTCACTCTCCTCAGGCTGACATCTGACCCTTGATCAGTTCCTCCTGAGAACATGCAGGCAACAGCCTCAAGCAACACAAGCCAACATCTGCTCACAGGAGTCACATCTTTTGAATAAGTGGTCTTTGACTCAGATGGCTCAGCATCACCTACCTCTCCCAGAACAGGAAGTAGTAGAGTGTCCTGCAGGTGCTTCTTCCTTCTCTTCAGTAGGAAGACAAGCTCAGATCTTTCCTTTCCCTGACAAATTTGGGAGGAGTCAGCAGTTCTCATCTCTACTACAAAGCCCTCAATTCTGCTTTCAGAATTGAAGCTCATTTTCATCCCCTGATCCACGTCAGAAATTTCCCACAGGAACATTTTATTTGCTATTCTGAGTTTTTTTCCCCCCCATGGCTATGATCAGCATATAAAATTATTTCTGAACCAGGTGCCAGTGGCTCATGCCTGTAATCCTAGCTACTCAGGAGGCTGAGATCTGAGGATCACAGTTCAAAGCCAGCCAGGGCAGAAAAGTCAGTGAGATTCTTACCTCCAATTAACCACCAGAAAACTGGAAGTGGCGCTGTGGCTCAAGTGGTAGAGTGCTTGCCTTGAGCTGAAGAGCTCAGGACAGTGCCCAGGCCCAGAGTTCAAGCCTGACAACTGACAAAAGAGAAAAAATTTCTGTTATGTCCATATGTCTGCTGCCCAATTCCTCTCTTTATGAAAATACAAAGTCTATGGACAAGGGCTCTGTGCTATCTCCTATTGTAACACTAGAATCTAGAACTGTGCTCTTAGGGTTGGATATGATGTGACTCCACAGGCTCCACATGGGTCAAAGGCTTGGTCACCTGCTGGTGGTGCTACTGAGAGGTGATTAGATCACAAGTACAAATTTAATGGATTGATTCATTGATGAGTTAGTTCATCACTGATAGGCTATTGGGAAGTGGAGCCTAGTAGGAGGAAATGGGTTTCTGGGGGTATGCCCTTGGAGAATTTATCTTGTTCGCAGACCTTTCTTCTTGGCAGCAGTGAAGTAAACAGCCTCTTTTATCACATGTTCCCCCAATCAGGAAGTTCTGCCTCACCACAGAATGAAGCCAGATGGCCATGAACTGAAGCCTTTGAAATCATGAGCACAAATAAATCCTTCTTCCCTCAAGCTGATTTTCTCAGTATTTTGTTTTATCAACAAGAAGTGACTAATACACATGTCTGATACATAAAATGATCACCATAAGTTCTCTTGGCTGACTGATGAAACCCATCCCTGATTAAAATCTATCAGTAGGAGACTAAAGGTGTAGCTCAGCGGTAGAGTACCCACCTAGCAAGTGTGATACCTCAAGCTCAAACCTCAATATAGCAAAAAAGAAAAATAAAATCCATCAATGGCTAGACCTTAAAATTGTATGATAATCTGATCCATCTTATCATTCTTAGAACAACCTGTTAAATATCTCACTCTAGGGAAAGTATTGAGTTAGCTACTTACTTGAGTGGAAAAAAGGGGAATGGAAAACCAGGAGGAAAAAAGTATAAACAGATATCTCAGAATATCGCCTACCTATAATTTCCACTAGAAATATTTTATGTGCTCCACAAATCAAATTTATGTCTATTTACTCATCTATTTATCTATCTGGTGCCAGTTCTCAGCTGTGAACTCAGGGTCTGGACTGTCTCTGAGCTTTTTCATTCAAGGCATTTGCTTTACCACTTGAGCCATTGTTCCACTTATAGCCTTTTGGTAGTTAATTGGAGATGAGAGTCTTACAGACTTTCCTTTCCAGGCTGGCTTCAAACTATAATTCTCAAGATCTCAGCTTTCTAAGTAGCTAGGTTAATAGACATAAGCCACTGGTCTGTGGCTTCAAATTTATTTATTTATTTATTATTTGTTGGTCATGGGACTTGAATTTTGGGTTTGGGTGCTGTCCCTCAGCTTTCCAGCTCAAGGCTAGCACTCTACCACTTGAGCCACAGTACTACTTCCGGTTTTCTGGTGGTTTATTGGAGATAAGAGCTTCATGGGCTTTCCTGCCCAGGCTAGCCTTGAACCGTGATTCTCAGATCTTACTTCCTGAGTAGCTAGGATTACAGGCATGAGCCATTGGTTCCCGGCTCAAATTTATTTTTGATCTCATTTCAACACTTTCCATAGCATACAGGTTTGAGTTTTTAGGATTTTTAGGTATGTGTGTGTGTGTGTGTTTGTGTGTGTCTGTGTGTCCATGCATATGCTAGTATGGGACTTGATTCAGGGTCAGGGCACTCTCCTTTATCTGACATTTTAGCACTTGAGCCACATCTCTGTTTCCAGCTTTTTGGTAGTTGATTTAAGAGTCTCATAGACTTTCCTGCCTGAGCTGGCTTTGAACCATGAGTCTCAGTTCTCAGCTTCTTGACTAGCTAGAATTATAGGAATGAGTCACTAGCACCCACTCAGATCTGAGGTTTCTTTTGTTTTTATTTTTTAAATTCCATTTTCTTAGTAAGCATTGTGATAGATGGCTCCACATCCTTACTCTGTCCCATGATGAACTGAAGCAATTCAGGCAACCCTAACCCTTGTTAGTGATTGGTTGAGTAATGGATATGCCTAAGCCAATAAAGGTCAGTGGGATTCAAGGAGCATCTAAATGAGGGTTCAGGGAAAACACCTTTTTCTTTTCTTTTCTTTTCTTTTTTGTCAGTCGTGGGGCCTGAACTCTGGGCCTGGGCGCTGTCCCTCAGCTCTTCAGCTCAAGGCTAGCGCTCTACCACTTCTTTCTCCATCTCTTTTTTTTTTTTTTGTGAGCCTCTTGTGTGAAGGTTTGAATTCAGACCCTTGTCTTGATAGAAAGGCATTCTACCACCTGAGCCAAATACTTAGCTGTTTTGGCCTTTATTATTTGTTGACTAGAGTCTTGACTGTACACTCAGGCCACCCTGGACCACGATCCAGTTATTTATACTTCCTACATAGCTAAGATAATAGGCACACACTACCACATACATCTGGTGATTGAGATGAGGTTTTCTTACAATGCTCAGGCTGGCCTTGAACTGTGATCCTCTTGATCTCCATATCTCAATAGCTAGGATACAGGCATGAGCCGTGAGCCTGGCTCCTTTCTCCATGAATGCCAGAAAGGCTCTGGGGAATGAGGAAGCCTAGAATTCCCATTGCCACAAGTATTCATGCCCAACTGTGGGTGGCAGAGCAAAGAGCCTATGCCCTTGAGGTCATCATTCAGACATTGGGCCTTGCCTCACTTTGTATTGCTGAAGCCAAAGGGAGTGTGTTTTTCCATTATACATTGCTCAGTACATTGTACCTGATTCAGATTTGGTACCAGGAACAGAAGTGCTGCAAACAGCCTAGTCAGTTGCATGCTGATCCCTGCAACCTATGTATGTTTACAGATATAATTAAGCTATATTTTACTATTCTCAAATTCAACCAGATGTTGCAGAGATATAAACATTTTAATTTAAAAAGTTATATTGACCTTTATTTTATGACCATTTATCAAGATCCAACAATTTTCTCAGCACCAGTGGCTCATGCCTGTTATCCTAGCTATCCAGGAGGCTAAGAACCAAAGATTGCAATTCAAAGCCAGCCTGGAAAAAAGACCATAAGATTCTATTGCCAAAATAAGCAGCAAAATGCTGACTGGAGTTGTGGCTCAAGAGGGATAGAGCCAGTTGTGAGCAAAAAAAGCTGAGTAAAAACACACAAACACACATAGAATATTTTTTTCCATGGGGCATTGTGGTATATGCCTGTAATCCTAACACTTAGAAGGTAGAGGAAGAAGGAACTTGAGTGTGAGCCAGCCTGGGCTACATTAAAAATAAAACAAGCCGGGCGCTGGTGGCTCACACCTGGAATCCTAGCTACTCAAGAGGCTGAGATCTGAGGATTACAGTTCAAAGCCAGCGGGGGCAGGAAAGTCTGTGAGACCCTTATCTCCAATTAACCACCAGAAAACCGGAAATGGTGCTGTGGCTCAAGTGGTAGAGTACTTGCCTTGAGCTGTAGAGCTGAGGGACAGTGCTCAGGCCCAGAGTTCAAGCCTCACAACTGACAAAAAACAAAAAACAAAACGAAAGAAATGAAAAACAAGGGCTGCAGGTGTATTCAACAATGAAGTAGTTAACTAGCATGCTTACAGTTCTAGATTAAATTCCCAGAACCATTAAAAAAAAAGTTTTCAACAGAACTTTATGTGATTGAGAAATTTAACTTAAAAAAAAAATCCAGCCAGGAGCCAATGGCTTACACGTGTAACCCTAGTTACTCGGGAAACTGAGATCTGAGGATTGTTGTTGGAAGCCAGCTTGATCAGAAAAGTCCAAGAGACTCTTATCTCCAATTAGCCAGCAAAAGCAAAAACAAAAACAAACAAAATCAGAAGTAGAGCTGTGGCTCACGTGGTAGAGTGCCAGCTTTGAGTGAAAAAGCTAAGGGACCACACCCAGGCCCAGAGTTTAAGTCCCAGGACAGGCGCACACACACACACACACACACACACACATTCTACCACTTACTTGAACTAAAAAATAACTCTGTTGAGTTATTAAATAACTGTTAAACTCTGTTGAACTCAGAGACTGGGGTGAATGGGATAGGTAGATCACTTCCTCCTCTAGTAGTTACTTCTATGGAACTATCAGTGACTCCCAGGTGCCCAGGTGTCTCCTAAGCATTTAGCTCTTGAGACCAATACCCAGTTCTGCGCCCTATCTCAGGTTACTTGAATCTGATTTTCTTTTTTTTTTGTCGGTCATGGGGCTTGAACTCTGGGCCTGGGCGCTTGTCCCTCAGCTCTTCAGCTCAAGGCAAGCGCTCTACCACTTGAGCTACAGCGCCACTTCCGGTTTTCTGGTGGTTTATTGGAGATAGGAGTCTCACGGTCTCTCCTGCCCGGGCTGGCTTTGAACCACGATCCTCAGATCTCAGCCTCCTGAGTAGCTAGGATTACAGGCGTGAGCCACCAGCGCCCGGCATTTGAATCTGATTTTCTATCGTTGGGGCCCATAGATACTTTGAGCTAATTGGGTGCCTATGTTGCACAGCCAACTTGGGAACTACTGCAAGATGCACCCCAGCTCCATTTAAATATTTGTTTGCTGGTTTCAGTTCCTTCACCAGTGTCTTATCTCTGTGGTTACACATTGTGCTAAAACAAAACCACACAAAACAAACAATACAAAACCAAGACTTCATATACCCCCAGAGCTTTCATAGTGCCTGATAGGTAGTGATTACTCAAAAAATATTTGATTTATTAATCAATGACAATTAAATAAGTGATTTCCTGTGGGTCCCAGTCACTTATAATAGGCAAGTGTAAAGAGAAAGAAAGGATTTTAGACGTGCCAGATGTGCTCGTACTTCTGGCTACCCTACTATGTGCTTCATTGTAGTGTGTGCTTTAAGTTAGTATGTCTGGGAGGCCTATGGAAAGGGTGCGGTTCCCTCATGGATTAGACTCTCAGAGTTTTCCAGAGGGTGACAGCTTCTGATTCAGCAGAAGCCAGTTTTGCCCTCCATATTTCTTTCTTCTTATTTGTTTGTTTTGGGGTGGTCATGGGGCTTGAATTCTGCACCTGAGCTCTTTTGCTTAAGGCTAGAGCTCAAGCCATAGCTCCACTTCTGGAGATAAGAGTTTCCCAGGGACTTTTCTGCCTGGGCTGGATTTGAACACTAATCCTTAGATATCAGCTTCCTGAGTTGCTAGGATTACAGGTATGATCCACCAGCCTCTGGCCCTTCTTGATTTTTCTAGGTCCAGAAAAAACTTACACCTGCTTGGGTGACAGCTGGTACTATGCCACCTGTCTTTAAAGCTATAAAGGCCATCTCAGGTTTCTGGGGGCCCCAGTGGGTGAAAGCGTCATTTGTCCCAGTGTCAGCCAAGGACAGTGTCCTTCACAGTCAATACCCCTGGGGTTCTGATTCTACCTCTTGGGACCCCACAATCCTTCCACCCCCATGCTGCACTCTGTTGATCGCCCCTTGAGCCTCCCAGGTTCAGATACTGTCCGCTGGCCTTGGTAGGTATCTGGTGAGGAAGAAATCTGTCACACAAGTGGGCAGTTTAGCCAGTGGGAGGTAGAGGAGTTTGACATCCAGGCCAGGGTTGTAGCGGATGCGGGGACTCCGGGAAACGATGGCATGCTCAATGCTGTTGGTGACATCGCTGATTCTCGGTTCTGACTGACGGGCAAAGGTTTTTAAGTTGTCAGTGTCTGTTTCAGGGCACAGTTGGGGAGAGAAATGAGAGCCTGTTAGTCTTCATAAAAGAGATTTCTTTTGAGTTTTCCCCTTTCCATCCAGTCCTAGGTCATAAGGACATCACGATGTAAACCCACCCAGGGGTCCAATGGGTGAGGGGTCTTCTGCTTACACTGTGTTCCCAGGTAGAGACCTTCAAGGGTAGAGTACACTGGTGGTACAGGCCTGCCAGGACTCACAGGCCATATAACCCCTCACCAGGACCTACCTTGGGACTCTGGGACAAATTGGGGAGACTCAGATTTCAGTGAGATTCTGAGAGGCAGACTTCCCTGACAAAGGATTAAAACTAGGAGCAGAAGCTGTCCTGACTGGAGTGGTCCAGAAAGGCAGTAAACTCATCTCCTCAGGGTCAAGACCGTCGTAGGGGGTTGGGGAGGACAGGCCAGAGGCACTTACATGTTTACACCCCACATTCTGAGGAATTACCTTGCTGCTTCTTGGAGACAATAATCACTGGACTGAAAACACCAAGCTATATATACTTTGGGGTCCTCAAAAAAGTCACACTTGCTGAAAGCCAGAGTTGTTTGTGATTGATAATGTCTGAGGATGCCTTTGACCTTGAACTTGAAATTAGTTTTCCACCAACAAGGTCAGGCTCAGGGTGCTCGGGGCTCTGGCACTCCTGAGGGCTAAGAGGATGGAGAGAATTTTCCCAGGTAGGAGGTGGAAGAATCGGCAGACAAAATGTGTGTGTGTGTGTGTGTGCACGCGCACGCGTGTGCACACACACAGGTACACGCATGTGCACTGATACTGGGGCTTGGACTCAAGGCCTGGGTGCTGCTGTCCCTGAGCAACTTTGCTCAAAAATAGCACTCTACACTTGAGCCTCAGCTGTACTTCTGGCTAGTTAGCGGTTAATTGGAGATATGAATTTCACCAACATTTTTTGCCAGAGCAGGCTTCAAACCTTGATTCTCAGATCTCAGCCTCTTGAGTTGTTAGAATTATAAGCACGAGCCACTTGTGCCCAACTCTCTATGTCTTTTTTTTTTTGGGGGGGGTCCGGTCGTGGGGCCTGAACTCTGGGCCTGGGCGCTGTCCCTCAGCTCTTCAGCTCAAGGCTAGCGCTCTATCACTAGAGCCAGAGCGCCACTTCCGACTTTTTTCTTTTTTTGCTTATGTGGTGCTGAGGAATCAAACCCAGGGCCTCATGCATGCAAGGCAAGCGCTCTACCACTGAGCCACCTTCCCAGCCCTCTCTATGTCTTTTGAAGAAACTAGAGATAACACCCCAACGTCACCCCAAAAAAGGATTGCTTGGCACCACTGCCACAAACTCATAATTCTGATTGATCTTCAGGGGATCTATGTTTAATTCTCATAACTAATTGCAGATGAGAAAACAGAAAGGTTGTATAACTTGCCCAAAGCTAGTAGATAAGCTGTACATTGGCAGCCTAGAGTTGAGCTTACCCATGATTGAAACTTGCTTCTTGGGCATGCTTATGCAGCCAAGGAAGATAGATAAAGAAAACTGGAGGGGCTGGGGAGTTGGCTCAGTGGTAGAGTGCTTGCCTTGCATGCCTGAGGCCCTGGGTTTGATTCCTCAGCATCACATAAGCAAAAAGAAAAAAAGCCAGAAGTGGTGCTGTGGCTCAAGTGGTAGAGCGCTAGCCTTGAGCTGAAGAGCTGAGGGATAGCACCCAGGCCCAGAGTTCAGGCCCCACAACCGGACCCAAAAACAAAAAAAACAAAACAAAACAAAAAAGAAAACTGGATTAGGGATATTCTGGATCACTCAATTAATAACTCAATAATTCAGGGAAATTCAGCCTAGACTCCTTCTAGGCTACTGAGGCCTAAAGCGGGTAGGGACAGGCTGGGTGCGCAGCTGTTTTGCTATGCAGGAAGGGAGACTCTTAGACAAGCACAGTACGAGTTCCATGTTCCTTACCAGATAGGCAACTGGAGAAGAAAGATGCCTATCAAGGTTACTTTGGCTAACTGGGCCAGAGCTGGCTTCTGTCACCACAGAGGGAGCTTCTAGAGGTTCCTCAAGCCCTAGAAACTATGATTCAAAAAGACCTAGTGAGGCTGGGTGCTTGCTGGTGGCTCACACCTGTAATCCTAACTACTCAGGAGGCTGAGATCTGAGAATCTCAGTTTGAAGCCAGCCTGAGCAGTAAAGTCCATGAGATTCCAATTAACCACCAAAAACAAAACAACAACAACAACAAAAAAAAACAGAAGTAAAGATGTGGCTCAAAGTGCTAGCCTTGAACAAAAAAGCTCAAGGACAATGCTCACTTAGTCCCTGAGTTCAAGCCCCACAACTCACAAGTAAAAAGAAAAGACCTGGCAAGTCTGATGGATCCATTCTTTCTTCCTCAAACCATCTAGCCCAGCTTTGAGGTTAGACGCTCCAAAGGAATGTGAGGTCTTTTGGTCCTCACTGTGGCCTCTCTCCTAAGGATGTATCCAACCTCTGGCCATTCTTCCTCAATGCCCATCTGGCCATGTCCTCTCACATTCCCTATTGGGCAGGGACTCCAGTCATCCCCAAACTGTGCGGCACAGTCTAGATGCTCAATAAACAGCTGAGGCATCCCTCCTTCAACCTCCATGGCCCCAACTTTCACAGGACAGCATTAGTTCAGGGAGAGGAAGCAAGCTGCCAGGGGACCTTCCTGTGTGTTTACTTTCCTTGTTATTTAACAAGAGTGCGGTGCTAAAAGCTTCACACACATAGTAACCTATAAAGCAGGCACCCGTATTAGCTCCATTAATAGATGAAAAAATTGAAGCAAACAAGCCACAGAGTCAAGACTTGAACCCAGGCATCCTGGCTCCAGCAGCCATGAGTTTAATCACTTCTCTATACTACTATCATGTGTATTATTCACCTGACTCACCGGCACATGAGCCGGGAGCAGGGGCCTGGCCTAAGCAGATTCTTGGCAGACCTTCCTGCCACCCCAGTAGCTATTGTCTTAAACCTCAGCCCTCCACTACTCACTTCCATATGGCCTCAGGCACTGAAATCCTAGGAGTCTCTGCTCTGTCCACTGAAGCTGAAAGGGAGATGCTGACCCCAAGATCTTCTTGCTCTTGTTTTTTTTTGGGGGGGTCCAGTCGTGGGGCCTGAACTCTGGGCCTGGGTGCTGTCCCTCAGCTCTTCAGCTCAAGGCTAGCGCTCTACCACTTGAGCCACAGCGCTTCCCAGCCCCCTGCCCTTGTTTTTTGTTTGTTTTTGTTTTTTGGTTGTAGGGCCTGAACTCTGGGCCTGGGTGCTGTCCCTCAGCTCTTCAGCTCAAGGCTAGCGCTCTACCACTTGAGCCACAGCGCTACTTCCAGCTTTTTTCTTTTTGCTTATGTGGTGCTAAGGAATCAAACCCATGCATGCAAGGCAAGCGTTCTACCACTGAGCCACCTTCCCAGCCCCCTGCCCTTGTTTTTTGTTTGTTTTTGTTTTTTGGTTGTAGGGCTTGAACTCTGAGCCTGGGCACTGTCCCTCAGCTCTTCAGCTCAAGGCTAGCACTCTACCACTTGAGCCACAGCGCCATTTCTGGTTTTCTGGTGGTTTATTTGTGGTAAGAATCTCATGGACTTTCCTGCCCACGCTGGCTTTGGACCTTGATCCTCAGATCTCAGCCTCTTGAGTGGCTAGGATTACAGGCTTGAGCCACGAGGGTTTTTTTTTTTTTTGAGCTGGCTCTGCTCTTGAACTCAGAGCCTGCATTCTGTCCCTTAGCTTTTGTGCTCCAAGCACTTGAGCCAAAGCTTCACTTTTAGCCGATAGGTGGTTAATTGGAAATAAATGTCTCTTGGGTTTGTCTGCCCAGGCTGGCTTTCAACCGTGATGCTCAGACCTCAGCCTCCTAAATCCTGGCCCTCTGGTAAACCCTGCTCCCATCCCGGGACTCACAGGCATGGAAATACTCCTCTCCATAGCTGTCCCGGGTCTCCTGAGGCAGCCGATCCCAGAGCTTCTGCATGCGTGATTCCATGCCCTCCGTCCCCAGGATGGACGTCCGATAGTTCCCTGGCTCAATGATGCTCACCTTCACCCCAAAGAAATGGAGCTCACGTCTGGGAAATGAGAGGTGCAATCAGTCCAGACATTCAATATGACAGTTACCAGGGAGAGTCACCTTGGGAGGGACCTCCCTCTCTAGGAGTTTGACGGTACCTCTCCCGGCTCTGACAGCTGTTGCATGTAAACAAGTCTGCCTTTGGGCCTCAGGCTCTTTGGAAATCCAGTAATTTGTGCAATCTGCATTAGGCAGACTCAGCAAAAAGACCATCAGTGCCAATCTACACCAAGGTCTTGACTCCCACAGGTTCCTTCCCACTGGACTCCATCCATCCCTGGCACCTCTGCCCCCAGACCACAGTGTCTGTTTGGGGAATGTGTCTCTCTCATTCCTGGGGGAGTAAGGCAGTTTCCCTCATTCTATGCCTGCTCAAGAGAGCGCCATCCATCCAGCCTTCTCATCCCTTCAGGTCTTGATCCTTGGGGAAAGCTTACTGAAGTCTGTCTTCCTTCTTTTACTCTTTTAATTTTCCTTCCATAGCTGCTGTACTCACATGATGCCTCCCTCAACTCTCTTTTCTTGGGTTGGCCCCCAACCCCTCCCCTCAAGGTCACCACCTAGGCAGTGTGGTACCAGGGCCCAATCACCTGATGCTGTCAGAGAAGGCCTCGACACCAAACTTGGAGACACAGTAGCCACCACCAATGAGAGCTACACGACCACCAGAGCTGGACATATTGACCACTCTGCCCCGGGCTTTCTTGATGAGAGGCAGCAGGTGAAGGGTGACATCGATGAGTCCCACCAGATTCACATTGATCACCTTTACGAAGTCTTCTTTGGTCAGCCATTCGTTGGGACCACTGGGCAGGCCCAAACCAGCATTATTCACTAGGGCCCAGAGGCCTGGGGGTGAGATGGAGAGACACACACACACACAGAGAAAGAACCACACAGGAATCAGCAGCATCTCCAGAAAAACACAAGGGACCATTACCTACTAGCTCAAGGCCACCAAGAATGGTCCAGAACTAAGAGGAGGGAGCAGGCTAGGACAGCATAGTGGAAAGAGGAGGGGCTCACCCTGGCTGAATTATTCCTTAATTAGTTCATTCAACAACTATGTATTGAGATTACTAGGTGGAACTTTTATTCCAGTAGAGAAAACAGATAATGAATTTTTTGAAATAGATTTAATACATTACAGATTGGAAAAAGATAAATGCTAAGGAAGAAAAAAAGGCAAAGAGCTCCTGTTGGTTTCCTTCTGGATCCCAGGTCTCTCTTTCCCCTACTCAGCCTTATTCCTTTAGAAGTGAAGACTTCCCCACCAGCTGCTGCTTCTGTAGCAGACCTATCCTGTTCCTTCTTATTACATTCCTTGCTATCCTTTGTCCACACCTTGTATGCTAGAAGTCTTCTGGTCTTCACACAATCTTGGTCTGGCCCTAGCCCATAGGTTGTTTCCCCTCCCACACACCTCCTCCTCCTGCTCCTCCTCCTTCTCCTCCTCCTTTTTGGTTAGTCATGGGGCTTGAACTCAGGGCCTGGACACTGTCCCTGAGTACTTTCGCTCAAGGCTAGCACTCTATCACTTTGAGCCACAGCTCCATTTCTGGTTTTCTGGTGGTTAATTGGAGATAAGTGTCTCACAGACTTTCCTACCCAGGCTTGCTTTGAACTACAATCCTCAGATCTCAGCTCCCAATGGAGCAGACACTTGGATGGAGGTGGCAGCATCCATTGTGACATAAGAAAGAGATCTGCCTCTCCTTTTTCCTACACTTGGTTCCTGCCTTTTGTTCCCTTGCCCCTGCCCCTAGCCTGATCCCTATAAGAAATATATTTATGGGGCTGGGAAGGTGGCTCAGCGGTAGACTGCATGCCTTGCAAGCATGAGGCCCTGGGTTTGATTCCTCAGCACCACATAAACAGCAAAAGCCGGAAGTGGCTCCAGTGGTAGAGCTGAAGAGCTGAGGGACAGCGCCCAGGCCCAGAGTTCAGGCCCCATGATCGGCAAAAAACAAAACAACAACAACAAAAAAAAAACAAAGAAATATATTCATGCCAGGTGCTGGTGGCTCACACCTGTAATCCTAGCTACTCAGGAGGCTGAGATCTGAGGATTGCAGTTCAAACCAGCCTTGGCAGGAAAGTTCATGAGACTTATCTCTAATAAATTACTGAGAAAAAGCCAGAAGTGGTGCTGTGGCTCACGTGGTAGAGTGCTAGCTTTGAGTACAGAGAGGCTCAGAGATAGTGCTCAGGCCTTGAGCTCAAGCCCCATAACCAGCAAAAAAGAAAGAAAGAAAGAAAGAAAGAAAGAAAGAAAGAGAAAAAAGAAATGTATTTGTACTTCTTTAGTGCTGATGATAGTACTATTTCTTTCTAAATACTGGGGTTTAAACTCAGGGCATATATTTACAAGGTGGGCTCTCTACCACTTGAACCACATTCCCAATCCTTTCTGCTTTATTTTTTATTTTCAAAAGAATCTCACAGTTATACCCAGGCCGGCCTTGACCATGATCTTCCAATTTATGCTTCCTGTTGTAGCTGGGATACAGGGTTGCATTACCATACCCAGCTTGGGGCCTCATGAACGTTTTGCCCCATCTGGCCTCAAACTGTGATCCTTCTGATCTCAGCATCTTGAGGAGCTCATTTTATAGGTTCAAGCCACCCCACCCAGTTTGATAGTAGGGCTTAAGCCTCTGAGGGACACTTTCATCTTCAAAGGTTTGGACTTCCAGAACCTATCTTCCCAGCCTCAACTCCTACTGAGACTTCTGCTCTGTCCCTCTGAATGTCTGGAAGAGATGCCTTCCTCTGGTAATTGCTTCAGCATGGGAAAATGCCAAGCCATGCAGTGGTTTCCAACCCCACTGCCCCAGCCTCCGAGACTGTTTCCTACATCGCCTCTGCCACCACTTCATTTAGACATCAGTGCCCCTGGTGTTGTCAGGTGCTGAGAGAGAGAGAGAGAGAGAGAGAGAGAGAGAGAGAGAGAGAGAGAGAGAGAGAGAGAGATTAAATAGAAAAAGTCACCCCACCTTGTTCGCCCACTTGGTCCCTCACCCACTGGGCCACTGCCTTGACGTTCTCAGTGTTGGTGACGTCCAGGATGATGGTCTGTAGCTGGTAGGAAGTATCCTGCTGAAGTTTCTGAGCTCCCTCCTCAGTTAAACAAGCCGCCAGCACTCGCATGCCCCGATCAACCAGCTGTTTAGCCAGCAGGTTCCCGAAGCCCGAGTCACAGCCAGTGATGAAGACATACTTCTCTGACAGATTGCGAACCAGATTACAGTTCTTGAACCAACGATACATAAAAGAGAAGTCTGTGAGTGCCGCCATGGATCAGTGGGGAGCTGATGGTTCAAGAGACAGCCAGAGAGGCTGGTTCTTCGGAGCTAGCTGACTGTGTGCTGGAACACAGGAGGAAGGAGAGTTTCTAGTCCTTGCAACAGATGCAAGGCCATGGGTGAGCCACTCTATAATTTTATAGGTAGATGCATCACCACACCAATTAGCTCAGATACAAGAAATTCAAGTCCAACCTGAAGCCTTGCCACCTCGGACAGTCCTGGAGACAGCCTCTTTCTCACCATTTTCCCTGATGGGTGAAGGGACCCAAGCTGGGAAAGCTCATGGCAACATGGATGCAAAAGGGTCGTTCACTCAAGTGGCAAGAGAGGATGAATGAGAAGAGGATTCAGTCCACACAACCTTCTGGGAGGAAAAAAAAAACCCACCCCAATCTCATCTCCTGCCTAGAAATCAAAAGCATTTGTCATCCGTGTAGGCACTTAAACTGATTTCTATTATGAGAGGAAAATTAAGATGAATCCATTAATGCAAAAACAAATAAAAATCAGACTGTACCCTCCATGCTCCAAGAGAAAGACAGCCCAGATTATCAGCTCTTTGGAGATTTGAAGTAAGTCTCTCCATTAGGAGAGGTGATGAAAACACAGGATTTCCCAGACTGGGTGTTGATGTCAGAGGCAGCAGTAGCCTACTATGTGGAACTCTGGAAATGAGAGGCCTAACTTTCAGAAAATAGAAAGACTTGAGGTAATCAGAACCTGGATCCTTTGGGAGTGAGACTTAGGATACCAGCAAGGACCAGTCTACTAACTAGTCCAACATTTTTCCCATACCCCAGCTCCTGGTGACCAGGCCAATAGGGAGACAGTTAAAAGTACACCAGCTTTCCCAGGCAGAGGAAAGGCCCAAGCAGAGCATCTTCCTTCCATCTTGGGGACCAGGCACATTTTAGGTGGTCTAATGAGCCAGCTAAGAAGCCTGGAGGGAGGTGGAAACCTGGGAGGAAGGGATTATTGAAGCCTCTGAAGCTGTGACTAATTGGCTTTGCAGAAGGAAGAAAGGCTAACAGTCAACGTGACTCAAAGATACAGCCAATGAGAGGCAGAAAGACCCACAGGTGGTAAGAGAAATCAGGAGGCATGAAACTTTGGCATTTATGGGACAAGAAGACAGAAGGTGGCTGGTTTTGGTCTGAACATCACGAAGACTGGGGTCCAGCCCAGTGGTGAATTCACAGCAACTGAGGAAAGGAAGACCTGGGCAGAGTCCTAAGCATTGAAAAGGATGGGATGTAGGAATTGGAGAGGCTACTGCATTTGAGGGCCAAGACTTGGAAAAATGTCAGAGTCAGGACTTGCAAGGGAAGGAGAGGTTCTAGGTGACAGGCAGATAACTCACAGAAAGGTAGGAGGGACCTGCTAAAGCATAGGAAAATAAGCCAGGTATGAGTTGAGAGGGACCCCACCCAGGATTACATAAGATAGCAAGGATAGAACGATGCTGGGGTGTAGAGTGGTTCTGTGGCTTAATTTCCACAGTCACCATTCCTCAGGATGAGTCTCCTCACCAGATTGTATCTTTCCTGTTTAAAGAGTCTGACACAGAAATAGGGTCACAGCCAGGCACTGGTGGCTCACACTTCGAAGTGGAGATGTAGCTCAGTGGTAAAGCACTAGCCTTGAACAAAAAAGCACAGGGACAATGCCGAGGCCCAGAGTTCAAGCCTTAATATCAGCATACACACACACACACACACACACACACACACACAGAGATTGGGGTCACAAAATTTCCTGCAAGGGATGGGCAAAGGTTGCATAATCTTGCTCCATGATTCACCAGCTCTCCAGAATCAGATAAAGCACTGTCACTTCAGAAAGGGTCATTATATGACAAGGGTGGTATTGCAGGCAGGCTGGGGGGGGGGTTGTGAGAGCATGAGCCCCTCTCTGAATGGTGGAAGGTAAACACATGCACCTTATTCTTTCCCCAAGGCACAGCCCAGCCTGTCTTGGGTTGGCAGGCATCCCTCATCTCTATTGGCCAAGGAAGTTGTGATTGCGAGAAACCAATGTCCTTCAAGGGCTGAACAAGGCCACAGGCAGTGGGCATCTCAATTCCTGAGGTCACAGGTTGGCTCTGGCCCTAGAGAAAGATGACTTAGAACTAATCCAACATAGACCTGGGCCAAGCCCAGCCACCTCCTGGGCCTCTCTGTTGAGTCTGGCCAACACAGTGTCCTGAGCTCAAGTGTAAAAATGCAGGCCATTGAAGCAGGAATGTGGGGCCTCCTGCAGGGCCAGGGGACCCTCTAACATACACATTCTGAAATAACATTCTCCCCACTGAGTTGCCATTTTGAGCCTGAGAAATCAGGCTGAGGGTGCCCTTCTACCCCCCTGCCCTACTCTATGTCCTTAAGCATAGGAGGACAGAGTCCTCCTTCCTCCCTTCTACGCCTCCCCGCCCCCACACCCTTACCAACCCCTCCCTCTCCCCCCATGTTCCAGAATCCTGACCCAATGTCCCAGGAAAAACTAGGGGCAGAGGGGAGAAGCTAAGAGGCCTACAAAACCCTGGAGATATCAGAGATTCCCTTTCCACAACACATTGTCCCTCACCTAGCACCCCACCAGCTCTATAGGCACATCCCAATCTTGACTTCACAGAGCCTTGGACTAGCCTTGGGGAATTCCAGTCAACTACAACATCTCCCAGGGAGGTAGGTATGTAGCTCATGGGTGGTAGGGTGTTCCAGACATTTGTTTACCAGTTGTAGATGTTGGGCAGTCTGTGTAATCTATTGCTCCTGGCAAAGTCAACTTGTGTCTTTACCAAAATGTTTTTGTATATGTTGAGCTCTATTTAGGATAAAAAAAAATCTTTAATGTAAATTTTCTACTTCTTGTAACAATTCCAAATTACCAGGAAAGTTTCTAAGATTCCCTAGCCCCCCACAGCAATACACCCCCAAATCAAATCTACTCAGATTCCTCAAGGTGGACCCCAAACCTTACATCCCCCAAACAGCTGAGTGTCTTCTCTTTCTGGCTTTAGTTTCTTCTTTAAATATTGAGAATTCGGAAGTGGCACTGTGGCTCAAAGTGGTAAAGCACTGGCCTTGAAGAAAAGAGCTCAGGGACTGCACCCAGGCCCTGGGCCCTGAGTTCAAACCCATTACTGACTATCTGACTATCTGGCTATATATATATATATATATTGAGGATTCAAGGGCTGGAGGTGTGGCTCAGTTAGTAGAGTGCTAATCAATGAGTGAAAGTGGCAGATACCAAATTCAAGTTCCAGTTTCAGACTTTAGACTGAATGAATGAATGAATGAATAAATAAATAAATAAATGGAGAGAGGGAGTCAAACCAGGCCCATTCGTTTGTGCTTGTAGTCCCAACTACTTGGGAAACTGAAGTAGGAGGGTCACTGGAGCTTAGGAGTTCAAGTCAAAACTCTGTATCAAAAAAATAAAATTGGGGGCTGGGAAGGTGGCTCAGTGGTAGAGCGCTTGCCTTGCATGCCTGAGGCCCTGGGTTCGATTCCTCAGCACCACATAAGCAGAAAAAGCCGGAAGTAGCGCTGTGGCTCAAGTGGTAGAGCGCTAGCCTTGAGCTGAAGAGCTGAGGGACAGGGCCCAGGCCTAGAGTTCAGGCCCCATGACCGGACCTCAAAAAACAAAAAAGAAAAGAAAAGAAAAGAAACAAAAAAATAAAATTTGGAGCCTGTCATTAGTGGCTCATACACCAGTAATTCTAGCCACTCAGGGAGGCTGAGATATGGAAGCAAAAAGTGAGACCCCATCTGAAAAATAACTAAAGTGAAAAAAAGGCTGGGGATGTGGCAAACATAAGTTCAAACCCCAGTATGATAAAAAAAAATTGGGGAGCAGAGAGTCACACAAGACAGCGATTCCCAGTCTAATAAGCCCCTTTTAGTGGCTAGCCTATGTAGAGCTAAACATCCTCATTTTGCCAGGGAGTCAGTGATGAAGGTGCAAATGAGGGACCCAGGACTCCAAGCAAGTTTGTTTCTCTTCCACTGTGTACTGCTTAGTAATAAGATGACAGAAACTTCTCAAATAGGTCTCCTTTACCTCCAATGGGTCCTGTCCCCATGTCTTCTTGAAGATCATCTGTCTGTGTGTATATGTGTACTCTGTGTGTGTATGTGTGTGTACTTGTGTGTGTTTGTGTGTGTGCTGATACTGGGGATTGAACTCAGGGCTTGTGTGTTGTCCCTTAGCTTTTTTACTCAAAGATGGTTCTCCACCACTTGAGCCATGACTCCACATCTGGCTTTTTGGTGATTTACTTGTGATGAGTCTCATAGACTTTGCTGCCGGGGCTGTCTTCAAACTGTGATCCTCAGATCTCAGCCTCTTTTGTAGCTAGGATTACAGGAGTGAACCTCCTCTGTCTGGCTCTATATCAGTCTTTCGAAGAAACTAGGATCAGAAACTGGGATCAGCCAACTTCACCCCCAACAGGATTGCTTTCCTTTGCAAAAATGGACAGGCAGAGGGCAAGGATTTCAGGGGCCTTGGAAAGCAAAACAATAAAGCAAATAAATCAGATAGAAATGTGAGCTACAAGGGAAGACACTGAATGAAAGGAAATGTACTCATTACCTGACTCATGTAATTGTAATCCTCTTTACCTAACTTTTATAATAACAATAAAGTAAATGATAATTTAAAAAAACTACTAGAAAGAAAAAAGAAATGTGAGACAAGATTGGAGCAAGATCAGCTAGAAGTCCCGGGCAGCAGGACATGGATGGTACAGCATGCGTGTTTGAATATCACTTCAAGTATTTTGTATGCACTGACCTAATGCTTTAAATCCTATGCATTCTGCTTCAATGGGTCATTTAACTCACTCCTGTTATTTCCCCTTACATCCAGTGGCTCATCAGACTTTGCCTGTTAACCTCCTCCACGTTTCTTTCTCTCCTCTTCCCAGTCCTGCCCTAGGAAGTTACCCAGACTCTCAGCCGGGCTTCTGCAACCGTACCCACCCACCTAGCCTCCCTCCTACCAAGCTCAAGTTAGCATTATAGGTAAGGAGAAGAAAGATGGTGACATTTCCAGGCCCTCTAGTCTTCAGGAATCCTGCCAGGGAGCACATAGGAAGGAGATATCGCTTGTCCACCCAGAAAAGAAACCAGACACGAAGGCAGTACCTCTGTCCCTACGTACTCCTTCACCCATGGGGTGGCTACAGCAATGTTCTCTGTGTTGGTAACATCTAGGATCACAGTCTCCAGCCTGTCTGACGTCTTGTTCCTCAGCTGCTCAGCTGAGGACACACAGCCAGCATGTCAAGCTGTCTGGCCAGCAGGTTCCCGAAGCCTGAGTCACAGCCTGTGATGAAGACATAGAGGAAGCTCATCACTTGCTACTCTCGGTACCAGTGCAGCAGGTAGCACAAGCCTACGAGGGCCACCAAGTAGAACCCGCTTTTCAGAGGGCAGACGCAGACACATAGGGGTGAAATGAGCCTGTGTTCAGATGGAAGGATAGAACAAAGTAAGAACACAGAGAGCTGTGGCGGGCAGGGCAGCCTACAGGTCTCTGGCATGAAGTCCTTGCATCCCTCCCCAACTTCTCTTTCTGGATTTTTTTTTCTCTTGCTCCTCCTCCCTGCTCAAGACATCTTGACTTGAAACAAGTTGCAGATTGTTTTTATTTAGTGACTACAAATTGCATCAACCTTGAATTCTCAAGGGCCATCCACGACGTCATGTTTTCCAATACTCATACCTACTGGGTGTGACTTCCCAGGACTTGTTGGAGCAATATTTGGAAGTTCCAGATATATAGAGAAGGAGCCTGGGTGTGATTTTCTCACCTGGACCCACAGGGCAGAAGAAAAATCCACAAAGGCACAGACTGGGTGGAGAAATTCCTGCACAAAATGCCCTGATTATGAAAAGCCACTCCCTGTTAGCATCCTGGGGGAGAATTTGGTTTATCCAAGTACCAGGGCCACTCCCTTCTCTTCTCTTGTTCTTCTTGTTCTCCTTCTTGTTCTCCTCCTCCAGCTGCTGCTCCTCCTCCTTCTTCCTCTTCTTCTTCCTCCTCCTCCTCTCCTTCCTCCTCCTCCCTCTTCTTCTTCCTTCTCCTCCCTCTTCTTCTTCTTTTTTTTCCTCTTCTTTTTTTTTTTGTCATGGGACTTGAACTCTGGACTTGGGCGCTGTCCCTGCACTCTTCAGCTCAAGGCGAGTGCTGTACCGCTTGAACCACAGCACCACTTCCGGTTTTCTAGTGGTTTATTGGAGATAAGAGTCTCACGGACTTTCCTGCCCGGGCTGGCTTTGAACCATGATCCTCAGATCTCAGCCTCCTGAGTAGCTAGGATTACAGGAGTGAGCCACCGGCGCCCGGCTTCCTCTTCTTCTTGTAGTGCTTAGATTTGAACTCACAGCCTTGCTAGGAAGACAGTCTAGCACTTGAGTCATACTCCTAGCCCCTTTGCCTTTGTTATTTTTTAAGATATGGTCTTACATTTATGCCAGGATCTTCCTGGATTGTGACCCTTCTGTTTATACCTCCTGTACAGCTGACAGTATATCCCACCACTGCACCCAGCTATTGCTTGAGGTGGGGGTCCCAAGAACTTTTTGCCCAGAAGAAGGTACATGAACCATAACCCTCTCACTCTCTACCACACCCGGCTCAGTGTTGCGCTTCTGAGCAACTGCACACTCCAATCCCCTCATGTGCCCTTGTGGCTCTGGTAGCAAAGTCACCTGCTGGGACAGGACCCCAGGGAAGCCCAAATCAGCCACTTAGTAAGCACTGTTTTCAGCATTAGGATGATCGGGCTTCTGAGAAGCCAAAGTTCTGGGTATTGGGGGCTTAAATTCGGGACTCCGTGGCCCTGTGTTCTGTATGGCAAAGGGAAGGAGTGAGGGAGCTTCTCCTGTGTCCTATGAACTCTGGTGAGTTGGGCTCCAGTCCCTCCGCCAGACTGTCTCAGTCCATCCCCTCCACAAAAGAAATCTACAAGGAAAAGGAAGTTTGGGTTTGGGGTGAGGATTTGGATTGCTTTACAATGCATATCTTTTAAGACCATTGTTGTTCCATCATGACCAAAGTAGCATTGTTGAGCCACAGTTCATAGGGGCCATAGATCTGGCATGAGTTTTACCTCCAGTGAAGCCTTGCACAGGGACAGGGATTTGGTGTATGTGTGCATGCACGCGTGCATGTTGGTTCTTTTTTTTTTTTGCTGGTTGTGGGGCCTGAACTCTGGGCTTAAGCACTATCCCTCAGCTCTTCAGCTCAAGGCTAGCGCTCTACCACTTGAGCCATAGCACCACTTCCAGCTTTTTCTGCTTATGTGGTGCTGAGGAATCGAACCCAGGGCCTTATGCATGCAAGGCAAGCATTCTACCACTGAGCCACATTCCCAGCCCCGCATGTTGGTTCTTGAGGAAGGAGGTGTTACTTGTGTGTGTAGAGAGGGTTATAAAGAATGACTATCAAGTGCTTACTCTGCTTCTGAGGGGACAATATGGATTGATCTTGAATGAGCTCAGCACAGAAGTTCATTGAAGATTCTTCTTGATCATCCTTGTTTCCTCTGCCTTCAAATGTTGGACTTAGCACTCACAACAAGTACTAAATGGATGATCTTTGAAACGTCATATCACAATTGATATGCATGGTTATAAATGTTTTATTTATCAGTTTAAAATTAAACAGATCTGGGCACTGATGGCTCATGCCTGTAATCCCAGCTACTCAGGAGGCTGAGATCAGAGGATTGTGGTTTGAAGTCAATGTAGATGGGAAGTCTGTGAGCTTCCTATCTCCAATTAACCATAAAATGCCAGAAATGGATCTGTGGCTCAAGTGGTAATATGTTAGCCTTGAGCAAAAGAGCTCAGGGACAGCACCTGGGCCCCTAGTTCAAGCCCCAGTATAGCTCTGTGTGTGTGTGTGTGTTGTGTATGCACACACACATACACACACACACACATTAAACAAATGGCTCTGCAACCATGGGTATTACTTTGTTTTTCACAATGAGCATAGTCATTATTAAGTGACACCAGGTTCCATAAATTCCCCCTATTTCTGATTGTGTGTGTGTGTGTGTGTGTGGATTGTGGATTGAATTCAGGGGCACACTAGCTACAAGCACTCTGTTACTTGGGCCGCAATTTCAGTCCTTTTAGTCTGTTTTAGTCTCATAAAAACTTAAAAACATAAAAATCACAAGTCATGATTCTGTTACCTCATACCTCTCAAGTTACTGGGATTACAGAAAGGAATTACCAATCCTGGTCCTAAATCTTCATTTTTAAACTGAGGAAGAAGAACTAATATAGCTAGGGAGGTATCCCGTAACTCAAATTTGTCTTTATCCCAGGCATCTACCACTCTCTGCAAAGTATATGTAGCTGACAATATACAGAGCCAGGTCTCAGAAAGGCAGGGTCACCATGAGGGCACTCCTGCAACTTGAATAGAAAATGATGTGTCCAGATGTGAGTCTCACTCCATGCATTAGAGGGGTATGGGAAGGGAACAGAGGTGCAGGGACACCTGAGAAACAGCGTAGGATGGAATCCCATAACTTAAAGGAGGGCCAGTCATTTGGCTTCAAAGAGGTTACAGGTGAGGGGAGAGCTTCAGTTCCCAGGAAAGTTTGGGGCCTGCTAGTCCCTTCTGGCCATCTCCTTGCTTTCCTATTCTTTTGCCTAATCTTATGAGCCAGGCTATTTGGAAATCTTGGAGGAGAGAGAGAAAAAAATTGCCCTTGACTTCTGTGAAATGATAGGCTGGGAGAGAGGGCAAGGGTAATGTGACTTCCCCTTTCTAAACTCTTCCCAGGTCTATTCTCTCTTCCTGGTCTCTATGAAGTCGCCAGACTCTCCAGTGGTCCACACTGCTCCTCTAGGCTTTTCACTGGGCATGGATGAACTTTTAAACCTCAATTCTAAAAAAAAAAGTAATCAAAGCCATGTGTGTTTGTGTTTGTTTGTTTGTTTGTTTGTTTGTTTTTGGTCAGTCATGGAGCCTGAACTCTGGGCCTGGGCACTGTCCCTCAGCTCTTGAGCTCAAGGCTAGTGCTCTACCACTTGGGCCACAGCGCCACTTCTGGCTTTTTCTGCTTATAGGGTGCTGAGGAATCAAACCCAGGCCTCATGCATGCAAGGCAAGCACTCTACCACTGAGCCACATTCCCAGGCCCAACCATGGGT
>NW_012267219.1:2171059-2187441 GCF_000151885.1 Dipodomys ordii
TATATATATATATATATATATATATATATATATATATATATATATATATATATATTGTTATTACAAAAGGGCTACAGTTATATAAGTCAGGTAAAGAGAACACTTCTTCCCTTCCTGTGTCTGTTTTTCCCTCCTGTCCTCACCCACAAGTTGCATAGTTCATTTTCAACGTAGTGTCTAGTGAGTACCACTGCTGCATTCCTTTCACCCTTTGTCACTCCATTTCTGTGCCCCTGACCCTCCCGAAGACAGATAAATGAACAAACAAGACAAAAAGAAAACAGAAACAAAAACAAAGAGAAAAACCTCGTTTCCATATCCTGGAGTTCTTTTCAATAAATATTATTTTATAGGATCAGATGCACATAGGCATGGCGTCTTTGTGTTTCTCACCTAAGAGTATCCTTCTTTGGTCCCTCCTTTGTGAATGCCTACCATCCTGTATAATTTATCATGTCCCAGCGTATTTTAGATCTAGCTTCCACATATAAGAGAAAATACATGTTGTTTGGCTCTCTGAGCTTGGTTTACCTCACTTTGGAATGGAAATTTTTTAATGGACCAAGCAGTGTCTTTCATTTGAATTGTTTTTAATGTTTTAATGCATCTTTATATTTGGCAAGACTTATGTTTTATGTGACAAATTTGCTTACAACAGGCATGTGTTCTTGCTAATTATTAAGCTTCTTTATTGCTGAATAACTCTGAAAGCCTTCTAGTGAAAATACTGTTGGGTAAAATAGTGTGGTTGAAAAATCTTGGAACTCCATCTGCTTTGTTAGGATAATGAAAGGTAGGTGTTTCTAAATGAATGGAAGCTGTCATCACACAAGAAGGGCCAAGCGAGTGACTTGCTTTGTAATTGTCAGCATGTTATGGCATTGACTTTTGGCCATGTCAGCATTATTTTTCATGACAATCATCCTTGTACTAATAGTCCTTTGATAATAATTTTCACATATTCTATTACTCAGTAAAACAAGTCAAGCATCCCTTTAGTACATCACGGGGTGTGCTGGGTTTGGGGAAGAATCAGAAGAGATCTCAGCCTAGTTCTGGCCAGGGAACCAGCCTGGTATTCCCTCCATGTAGTGTCCAGCAAGCCTACCCTTAAACCTCACACTCTTGCCTCTCCAAAGTTATTCCAGCTTTCCCATCAGCACCCTTTTCCTTCTCTAGCAGACCCCTTCTAAGCAAGACATTGGGCAGAGCAACTACCCTGGAATTTTGGCATTTGGAGGAGCTAAGGAGAAAGCTTCTTTTTTCCAAGTATGTTCTGGAAGCAATGCCTCAACATCAACAAGAGGGGTGGGGCATATTTTCTCTTAGGCAGGAGCATGCTAGTAACGTAAGATTTTTTTTCTTTTTCCTTTCATGGGGTTTGAACTCAGGGCCTTGAGCTGTCCCTGAGCTCTTTTGCTCAAGGATAGTGCTCTCCCACTTTGAGCCATAGTGCCACTTCTAGTTTTTCTGTTGGTTAACTGGAGATAAAAGTCTCATTGGGGGCTGGGAAGGTGGCTCAGTGGTAGAGCGCTTGCCTTGCATGCATGAGGCCCTGGGTTCGATTCCTCAGCACCACATAAGCAGAAAAAAAAAGCTGGAAGTGGCGCTGTGGCTCAAGTGTAGAGCGCTAGCCTTGAGCTGAAGAGCTGAGGGACAGTGTACAGGCCCAGAGTTCAGGCCCACGACCGGACCCCCCCCCAAAAAAGAGTCTCATTGGATAGCCTGGCGCTGGTGGCTTATGCCTGTAATCCTAGCTATTCAGGAGGCTGAGATCTGAGAATCACAATTCAAAGCCAACCCGGGCAGGAAAGTCCATAAGACTTTTACCTCTAATTAACCACCAGAAAACTGAAAGTGGCACTGTGGCTCAAATGGTAGAGGGTGAGCCTCGAGTTGAAGAGCTGAGGGACAGAGCCCAGGCCCAAAGTTCAAGCTCCAGGACTGACAAAAAAAAAAAAGTTTTATTGGGTATTTCCTTCTTGAGCTGGCTTGGAACTGCAATCCTAAGATCTCCTGAGTAGCTAGGATTATAGGCATGAGCCACCAGCTCCTGGCTTCTAAACAGATTCTTTTATAATGAAAATAACTACTTCCAAATGTTGATCTATTACATACTTCTCTGAAATTGCCTTTAAATTGTTAAACTTGGTTTTGTAACATAGTAAAAGGACTAGGGAAGGGGCTCAAGTAATTTTAAACCATTTGTATGATAAAGTAATATGCTTATGTTTTCAAAAAACACTAAAAACAAAGTAATGTGTATTTATATATTTTTTAAAAAAAACACACCAAAGCTGGGTGCTGGTGGCTCATGCCTGTAATCCTAGCTACTCAGGAGGCTGAGATCTGAGAATCGAGGTTCAAAGCCAGCCCAGACAGCAAAGTCCAAAGCCAGCCCAGCCAGAAAAGTCCAAGTGACTATTTTTTTTTTCCCTGTCGTGGGCTTGAACTCTGGGCCCGGGTGCTGTTCTGAGTTCTTCAGCTCAAGGCCAGTGCTCTACCACTTGAGCCACGGCAACACTTCAAGTTTTCTGGTGGTTAATTGGAGATAAGAGTCTCATGGACTTTGTTGCTCAGGCTGGCTTTGAACCGTGATCCTCAGATCTCAGCCTCCTGGGTAACTAGGATTAGAAGTGTGAGCCACCGGCGCCCGGCTCTATAAGACTTTTATCACCAATTAACCAGAAAACTGGAAGTGGTACAGTAGCCCAAAGTAGTAGAATACTAGCTTTGAGCAAAAGAGTTTGGGACAGAGCCCATGCCCTGAGTTCAAGCCCCCAACTCACACACACACACACACACACACACAGACACACAGACACACACACACACACACACACACACGTAAAGAAATAACTCCTTATGCAAGATCTCTGCAGGAAAGAACCAGATAGGGTGGCATCTATTTTCAACTAGAGTCAAAGGAATAAGCTGATCCATCTTGGAGTTAGCCTCAAGCTTTTCCTCCCCCATCACTTGGGAAGCCTCCCTGAAGCATACATGTGTGGGAAGGAGAGACCTACTGCAACAGTACAGGAACACGGGAGAAGGAGCCACCTCTGTTTGTGACTTCAGGGTTCCCACTTGAGCCTGCTTCTGAATATGTGGTCATCACAGTCCAATGGGTTGCTGCTATTGCCATGTCCAGTCTCCTGGCAGTGGAGCTCTAGTGCAGCTCCAGCTCACCTAGTCCCTTCCTTCATGCCCCCAATGGGCAGCTTTAACCTTCAGAGTTCTATCTCTGAGTCCTGATCAGGCTGGCAGGCTTTCAAACCACTTGGTAAATTAAGCAGTAGTCCCAAGGGCTATATTTGAAAGCCATGGCTATTATTTATTTTGTCAGTTGTAGGGCTTGAACTCTGGGCCTGGTTGCTGTCCCTCAGCTCTTCAGCTCAAGGCTAGCGCTCTACCACTGGAGCCACAGTGCCACTTACGGCATTTTCTGTGTATGTGGTACTGAGGAGTCGAACCCAAGGTTTCATGCATGCTAGGCAAGCACTCTACCACGAGGCCACCTTCCCACCTTGTTTTTTTTTTAAATTAATTTATTTTTTATTGTGAAAATACCATACAGAGGGGTTACAATTACATGGGCAAGATAACCCACCCTAGTTTTAAGACATTTTAAAAAATGATTTTATTGAGGCAACTGAAACATGTTTAGTCAGAAGGCAGTGAGCTTTAATGCCTCCTCTCCAATTAATTTTACTATATGAGTAGTTCAACTGGTAGAGTACCAGCCTAGCAAGTATGAAGTCCTTAGTTCAAACCTAAGTGAGGGGGAGGGGAAAAGATAGAAGGAAAGAAAGGAAGGAAGGAAGGAAGGAAGAAAGAAAGAAAGAAAGGAAGAAAGAAAGAAAAGAGAGGGGGGAGGTGGAGAGGGGGAAGAAAGGAAGAATAAAGAGAGAAAGAAAGAAAATTTAAAAAGGGATGGAGGGAGGGAGAAACTAGAAAAGAAATTAATGTTGCTATTATCTGGCAGGATTCCTACCAGGAATACAATTTTCTATCCAAAACCTACTGATAGTAGTGCCTATTGATCTGGCACTCAAAGACTAGGACTAGTATAGATTGCCACTGGCGCCAATTAAAATTTCAGACGAGGAGGGTCTCTAGGCCATTCCATGTTGTGGGAAGGTGTAAACTCGCCAGAGCTAACGCATGCACAGAGGAGGAGGGCAGGATCAGAAGAGTGGATTGAGTATCTGCCAAAACACTTGAAATCATGTGGATTACTCATAATATGCCATGATGTTCAGAGCCTTGGGTAGCTGCCTAAGTCAGCTGGTCTCAGGAAGTATAATGGAATCCCTTATATAATGGA
Source organism: Dipodomys ordii (assembly GCF_000151885.1). Taxonomy (NCBI): domain Eukaryota; kingdom Metazoa; phylum Chordata; class Mammalia; order Rodentia; family Heteromyidae; genus Dipodomys; species Dipodomys ordii. The sequence goes on from NW_012267219.1 coordinate 2,175,387, forward strand.
AGTATAATGGAATTCCTTGGTTCCTTTTTTCCTAAACTCACCAGGCCTTTTATTTTTGTGCCAGTACTGAAGCTTGAACTCAGGGCCTGGTCACTGTCATTTAGCTTTTTCACACAAGGTTAGCACTCTAGTGCTTGAGCCATAGCTCTACTTTGGACTTTTTGGTGGTTAATTGGAGCTAAGAGTCTCTTGGACTTTCCTGCCTGGAATGGCTTCAAACTGTGATCCTTAATCTTGGCCTCCTGCCTATCTAGGATTATAGATAGGTGTGAGCCACTGGTGCCTGGCTACCTCATTAGTCTTGAAGAGTAAATATCTCAGCAGAATTCTTTGGATGAAGAAGGTTGAATAGGAGCTTTCCTGACATGAGAGTACTCTCCCTTCCCCTGAGGTGTCCCATCCCTCACAGTACCCAACCCAGTTTCCCCCAACTGTGCACCTAACTGTTGGCTTCCTAGGCCTTGGCTGGTTTTATGGAAGTCCAGTTGACTATGGCATCCACTAGGGAGGTAGGCAAGTAGCTCATGGGGAGGTAGACGAGCTTGGCATCCCAGCCAGCCGTGTAGCGAGTGCGAGGATGATGGGCAATCAAAGCATGCTCCATGCAGTCTGTCACCAAGAACAGGTTCTTTGTGCACTTTTGGGGCAATGTTGCAAACAGTTTCAGGTCTGTGGAGAATGAGAAAGTGATTCAGGTATCTGTCTTCCTCCCATCACTCCTGCTCTGGGATCAATGGCAGAAGGGAAGTGTCTCCTAAGATCTCATTCCTCCCACCCTAGGAAGCCAGGTCCAAACCTAATCTATCCAAACACTCTGGAAGTACCAGAACCCATCCTCAAGGAACAATTGTTCCACATTCTGCCTCAGTTCCTGGGAATGTGGGCAGGACATCAACAAAAGTTCTCTATCCTTAATAGAAGGAAAGCTGAACAGATGGGAAACAGTCTCTCCATCCAGCTCACATGCATGCACAGGCTTTCCTGTCTAGATTCACTTTCCAGTCCCAGCTTCTGGTGAATCAGAATCCTGTCTTAGGTCAATGATTCTAAGGAGCTCTCCTGTGGCAAACCATATACTATCAGAGGCCCTTACAGTAGACTAAGGATTCTGGATGAGGGTACAAGTTTCCCACGTCCACAGCTCACTTACAGGATGCCAGAAATTCCTCGCCATAGGTCTCCTTGATCTCAGAGCTGGCCTTGTTCCATAGCTCCTTGAAGCTCACCAATAATGAATCACTCTGGATTAACCCAGTGTAGAAGAAACCAGGTTCGATAATAGCCACCTTCACCCCAAAACAGGAGAGATCCCTCCTGCAAGACAAATGGGCAGAAAGCAAGGATTTCACAGGAATTTTTCAAAAAAGAAATAATACAATAATGACCCAATGAAAGACTGGGAGAGAAAAGTTCAAAAGCTTGAGATCTGAAACTAAAAGTTATAAAGAAAGCATTGCATCTGTACATTTGAATATCACTGCAAGTATTTTGCATAGACCAGCTCTAAATCCTACCTAGCAATTTAAGAGTTACCTTTTACCACTTTCCTTCACATGTAATGGATAACCAGGCTTTGCCCATGTTACCATCTCCATACTCCTTGGGCTCTCCTTCCCTGCTCCTACCCCAGGAAGCTCTCAGTTGGGCTCCTGCAACTCTCTTCTAGGCAGGATCTCTTTCCTTCATCTTCACTCCTTGCCAGTAGGAGTGCCCTGTAGCCATCATGGATGCTGACTGGCCCAAGTGAGAGGCTGCCCTCCCAACAGCATGCTTTACATAACTGGGCAGAAACCCACCTGCCCAGTCTCCTTTCTACCAGGTTTTCGCCTTTCTCAAGGCACCCCAGCAGCTCAGATAGTAAAGCTCTCACTGGTTCTGGGCTGATGACATTTTCTCACACATGACACTTTCTTTCCACCCTTCTTTACCCAGGTACTAAGCTCAGCTTTTCCTTTCTTGGCTCAGATACTTTCTTTAAGACCATCCAGAAATGGAAGGCTACCATGGTCACCACAGCTGACTTGGTCACAATCAATGTAAATAATGGCAATGATGACTCTGTCTTGTCTCTCCCTTATCCAGCTGCCAGCGATTTTAGGTCAGGGACAGAACTCTAATGCTGAGCTCAGGTATAGTTATTGTGTAGTCAAACAAGAGTCCCACATGGATCTGTTGAATTGAGCAGGATGCTCAGCCCACCTCAAGAACTTTCTGAAGCTGAGGTCATGGGGCTGGGCTTTGGGCCCAAATTATCTCCATCCCAAATCTGCTCAGAGGCTCTTCAACTATGATCCTCATCCAGGGCAGGGTGAGTGTAACTGAACTCAGGCCTGGGATCCCCTCCCTGTAACCAGGACTTGAAAAGATGGTTCTCAATAAATGATTACCTAAATCCAGAAAAAGGATCATAGAGTCACAACAAACCGAGAAAGAAGGCTCTCCAAATCAAGGCTGCCAAAACTGGAATCAAACAAGACATCTTGCCAAAGTCTCCCCCAGGGTATTCCAGTACCTGAGGGAGTCTGAGAAGGCCTCTATGCCGAACTTGGAGATGCAGTAGCCACCACCAAAAATTGCAACGCGGCCCATGACACTGGAGACATTGACCACGCGGCCCCTTGCCTTCTTCACTAAGGAAAGCATGCTCAGAGTCACCTCGATGACCCCCAACAGATTCACCTCGAGAATTTTGACATAGTCCTGTTTGTTCATCCACTCAGTGGGGCCACAGGGAACGGCGATGCCTGCATTGTTCACCAGGCCCCAGAGTCCTGGGGACATTGGGAAAATAAGAGAGAGGATGACATTGTGTTAGATTTGTGCAGGGTGGACACAGTTCTGGCTCACATTCACACTCAGCCAGATGCAGAACATGTTGATAGGTGCTGGACTGAGAGCAGGTAGAACAAATACATGAGGCTGCAGGGTTGTCGGTGTGGATTCTGGACGGTATGACTGACAAATCTCTCCTCCTACTTTTGGGGTACGTGCATGCGTGAGTGTGTGTGAGTGTGTGTGTGTGTGTGTGTGTGTGTGTGTGTGTGTGTGTGGTGTGTTGATACTGTGGCTTGAACTCAGGGGTTCACATTCTCATTCTCTCTTGGCTTTTTCTCTCAAGGCTGGTACTGTACCACTTCAGCCATAACTCTACTTCTGGCTTTTTGCTGGTTAGTTAAAGATAAGAGCCTCTCAGATTTGTCTGCCCAGGCTGTCTTTGGACTGCAATATTCAGATCTAGACTCCTGAGTAGCAGCATTGTAGGTGTGAGCCACCAATGCCCTATTCTTCCTCCCGTTGTGACTCTTCCTGCTCCGGCCCTCTGCCTCATGGGAACAGGCAATCACCTCAAGGCTGATAGGTGTGCTGGAGATACTGTGCATTCATTAGTCTGAGAACAAACTATGTGGGGGGGGGGTTATACATTAATGTTATCCTTACAGACATTTTATCCTTTTACTTCAACTTCCAGATTTTTCTAGGAGCATATACAGAGTACTCCACACTATCTATTGAGAGAAAAGAAGGATGGGAGAAAGGAAAAGAAGAATATAAAAGGGAAAAAGGAAGAAAAGGCAAGACTTAAGTTTAGGTAGTTTAGTTAGGGAATAGAAACCCAAAGGCCTAGTTTGGGGAGAATTTGGAAAACAATGCTGTGTGTGTCCTCAGAAAACTGGCCCTGAAACTTCCCCTGCAGAGCTGTTGAGCAACTTTCTGGAAGAAGCAATTGCAAAATGCAAAGAGCAGCTTCAGGGAGGAGGCAGGACCTCCTTGTTTTACCTACAGAACACAAGTTCTACTCCAGAAGTGCTCTCTTTCTTTCACAGTGCTGTTCTCCCATTACTCCCTCATCTCCCATCCCAGATCACTGATCTTTGTATAATCATTCTGGAAAGCCAGACACCAGTGCTGTGTTTAAAGAGATTTAAACAAAGCTGGACACCGGTGGCTCACGCCTGTAACCCTAGCTACTCAGGAGGCTGAGATCTGAGGATCACGGTTCAAAGCCAGCCGGAGCAGGAAAAGTCCTTGAGACTCTTATCTCCAATAAAACACTCAGAAAACCAGAAGTGGCACCGTGGCTCAAGTGATAGAGTGCTAGCTTTGAATTGAAGAGCTGAGGGACAGCACCCAGGCCCAGAGTTCAAGCCCCACGACTAACAAAAAAGAAAAAGAAAAAAAAGAGAGAGAGATTTAAACAAATAGAACTTTACAAAGATGCCATTTATAACAATAAAAAGTGGGCTGGGAAGCTGGCTCAGTGATAGAGAGCTTGCCTTGCATGCCTGAGGCCCTGGCTTCGATTCCTCAGCACCACATAAAGCAAAATGAAAAAAGCGGGAAGTGGTGCTGTGGCTCAAGTGGTAGAGCACTAGCCTTGAGCTGAAGAGCTGAGGGACAGCGCCCAGGCCCAGATTTCAAGCCCCATGACCGGAACCCCCCCCCAAAAAAAAAACAATAAAAAGTAAGAAAAGCTGGATATGTAATGCATGCCTACAATCCCAGCACTGGAGAAGCTGAGGGATGAGGGTCTTAAGTTTGAATCCAGCCTGAGCTATATAGCAACACTTTTCTCAAAAACTTAAAACCAGGAGCTGGGAATGTGGCTTAGTGTAGAGAACTTACCTAGCATGCATGAAGCCCTGGGTTCGATTCCTCAGTACCACATACACAGAAAAAGCCAGAAGTGGCACTGTGGCTCAAGTGGTAGAATGCTAACCTTGAGCTAAAAAGAAGTTCAATGCCCAGGCCCTGAGTTCAAGCCCCTGGCAAAAAAAACAAAAACAAAAACAAAAACCAAAAAATTAAAATCCCTCAGGTGCTAGTGGCTAAAGCCTATAATCCTAGCTACTCAAGAGGCTGAGCACTGAGGATCATGGTTCAAAGCCAGCCTGACTGAGCAGGAAAGTCTATGAGACTCTTATCTCCAATTAATCACCAAAAAGCCTGAAGTGGAGTTTAGCTAAAAAGACAGAGTGCTAGCTTTGAGCAGAAAAGCTCAGGGATAGCATCTAGGCTCTGAGTTCAAGGCCCCAGAACTTGTGCGCGTGCACACACACACACACACACACACACACACAAACACACACACACACGCTCACACATGCACACATGCACACACAATTAAAATAAAGCAACTTAAAAACAAAAATGTGCAAAACAGTTCCTGTATCCAACCACTAGAGATGTTTAAAAAAAGTAGGGATATGTCAAAGGCTGGAATGTTCTATATTATTAAACACTATTTGAAGAAATTTTCAATAGGTGGCAAAATTGCTAATACTAGGGTGTGTGTGTGTGTGTGTGTGTGTGTGTGTGTGTGTGTGTGTGTGTGTGTGTGTGTGCGCGCGCGCATGCGCACATGTGTTAGTACCAGGGCTTGAACGCAAAGCCTGGGTGCTGTCCCTGAGCTTTTATGCTCAAGGCTAGCGTTAGACCACTTTGAGTCATAGCGCCACTATCAGCTTTGTTGTTGTTGTTGTTTGTGATTAATTGGAGATAAGAGTTTAAAGAACCTTCCTACCTGGGCTGGCTTCAAACCATGATCCTCAGATCTCAGCCTCCTGAGTAGCTAGGATTACAAGTGTTTGCTACCAGATACTGGCCTATTGTTTTATTTATTATTTTTTTTGGTGGTAGCACTTAAATGAAGTTAAACCACACCTCTAGCCTCTCCTCCTACCCCCCCTTTGTAATGAAAAGGATAAGATAGAGCAGGGTGCAGGTGACTCAAGCATGTAATCCTAGCTTCTCAGGAGGCTGAGATCTGAGGATTGCGAATTAAAGCCAGCCCAGGCAAGAAAGTCCATGAGACTCTTATCTCCAATAAACCACCAGAAAACCAGAAGTGGCACTGTGGCTCAAGTGGTAGAGCGCTTGCCTTGAGCTGAACAGCTGAGGGACAACGCACAGGCCCAGAGTTCAAGCGCTATGACCACCAAAAAAAAGAATAAGATACAAACTATGAATTAAATATAATCCTACCAGGCACCAGTGTCTCACATCTATAATCCTAGCTATTCAGAAGGCTGAGCTCTGAGGACTCTGGTTTGAAGCCAGCCAGGCAGGAAAGAAAGTTCTTAAGACTCTATCTCTAATTAATTATCAAAAAGCAGGAAGTGTAGCTATGGCTCAAGTGGTAGAGATACAGCCTTGAATGAAAAAGCTAAGGGACAACACTAGGTCCTGAGTTTAAGCCCTAATAGTGGCACCAAAATAAATAAATACATGAACTAAACTAAATACCTGGGTCACAGTATTGATAGCATTTATCTCTGACAGGTAAGACTTCAGGTGAATTTTGTTATGACTTCATACATTCCAAGATTTTCAACAAAAATCATATTTTATATTTATTCCTAGATAAAAGAAATTAATGTTCTTTTCTTACCTCACAAAACACATAATATGGTGAAAGGAAGAAGAAAGAAAGGAGGGAAGGAGGGAAGGAAGAAAAAGGAAGGAAGGAAAGAAGGAAGGAAGGGAAAGAAAATAACCTCCCTCCTAGTTTTGTCCCGTCCTGCTGTAAACATGGGCATGGTCTTGGCTCTGGTATAGGTGGAGGATGAGAGGTGAGTAGTGAGAACAAGTGACAGTGCTGATGCATGAATCCCCCTCCAGCAATGCCAGCAACACACACAGCTCCCTGCACTCCAGGGCCACAGGAACCTCTTCTCTTCTAGAAAGGCATGGGGCTCTTAACCTGGTACTCAGTATCCAGCAGTTCAGACTTTCAAGGAAGGCAAAGAACAAAAATGAATCTTGGAGAATAAACTCTCTCCAGAACATCCTGTTACCAAGACTAGAGAGATCTCAAAATGGTAGAGGGCTGGAGGAAAAAAGCATCTCCAAGGGACATGCTGGGAGGGGGAGAAAGTTGTTATTATTTCAAGCTTCAACAAACCTCTCAGGAATCCTGCCAGGGAGCACACAGAAGTCCTCTGTCCACACAGAAAAGAAACCGACAGACATGCAGGCAGTACCTCTGTCTCCCACGCGCTCCTTCACCCACTGGGTGGCTGCAGCAATGCTCTCTGTGTTGGTGACATCTAGGATCACGGTCTCCAGCCTTTCTGATGCCTTGTTCCTCAGCTGCTCAGCCCCCTTCTCCGTCAGACATGCAGCCAGCACCCTCAAGCCTCGCATGTCCAGCTGTCTGGCCAGCAGGTTCCCGAAGCCCGAGTCACAGCCTGTGATGAAGACATACTTGTCCTGGAGGTGGCTCACCACCTGCCTCTCTCGGTACCAGCGCAGCAGGTAGTACAGACCCACGAGGACCACAAAGTAGAGCCACATGGCTTTAGAGAGGACAGGCGCAGACACAATGAAGTTAAACAAGTCTGCCAATAAAAACAGAGAGCTGTGGCAGGCAGGGAAGCTTACAGGTCTCTGAGATAGCGTTCTCACACTCCTGCCTGATCACTGACTCTCTGGAACCTTTTTTTTTTCTTTCAATTATTACCTTGCTCCACCTTTCTACTCTTTGAACTGTTTTGATTATATTGATGCATTAAATGCCCTTGGATATCCCAAGTCATGACCATAAGCAAAACACAAAATCACACTAATTCATTGGTTGCTCTGTGATTTCTTGTGGCCACATAGAAACCCACATACTCTATGTATCACATGCCCTACTCTGATCAAGCTCCAGACTCGCACTGCCTTTGTGTGCCTTACATGCTAATACTTATCATGGTCTTTGTCTACACATGAGGTAGTAATGAGAATTTAGTCTTGGAGCCAAAACACACAGTGAAACCTTCACTGTGGGGTTTCTCATTGGCTTGGCACCCAGAATCGCTCCTGAGAAAATGAAGTCCCTTTCATTTCCTGCAGAACAACAGGAAAAAGCCAAAGGAGTAGGACAGAAGATTTAAGTGCCTTTCTGGTGTAGTAGTTGTCTGGAATGATAGAGCCAGAGACCTTAAACAGGGAGTCTGACTTGAAAGGCAAGGAAAGGAAGGTAAAAAGGGAATGGGGGCTAGAATCAAACTCCCAGAGCTACTGGAAGGGAAAGAGAGTGCCTTCTACCTGCTGAAGCTGATCTTTTCCAAGCTGCAGGGATCTCAAGTTGTAACTGCCACTAATTACCCTAACCAGTTTCCCCACATACTTTCCCAGCAAACTATAGATAAAACTTCCTTTTGTGTGCTAGTACTAGGGCTTGAACCCAGGTCCTGGGCACTGTCCCTAAGCTATGTTTGTTCAAGGTCAGCATTCTACCATTTCAGCCACACTTCCTCTTCTGAATTTTTGCTGGTTAATTGGAGAGACAAGTCTCACAGACTTTCCTGCTAGAGTTGGCTTCAAACTGCAATCCCCAGATCTCAGCTTTCTAAGTCGATAGGAAGATATGCACATGCCTCCAACACTTGGCTTAGATGAAACTTAAGAGTGGTATGTGGAATTTTGCAACAGATCCCTGGCTGTAGGGATATGCCTGATTCCTTGATACCAGCTTAAGATAAACCAGGAGTTTCCAGCCAGGATGGCATTTTTTTTTTGTCCTAACCCATATATACACAGATTTCTCTTTCTGATCCAAATTGATGCAAATTATTGCCATCTAGGACCATAGTTCTGGCCACAAGTCCCCAGTAAATTGCATGTAGTGCAACCCTCTATCTATCTTCCTCTCCTGCTGCTTATATCTCACAGCACCTTGACGTCAGTCTTCCTACATGAGTACTGAGTTGTGGAGCACCAACCTTGGGTACCTGTCTCATGCCCTTTGCAATAAGGTCCTCTCTTGTCAGGCCACACATCGAGAATCTGTTCCCCTTCAGACACTGATGATTTAAAAGTAAAAAGACTCACTGAACAAGGACCACAGAGACAGCAGGGAGTCTTGATCTTCAGCCAGGCATGAAGGGCTCTGTATGGGCACACAGGAAGGAGCTTCCTCTCTAAAGACCAAAGACAGGGCCAGAGATTGTACAATATATCCTTGGTTCTCAGAGGGCAGGATAAAGAGGGGTAGGGAGCTAAGGCGGTAGGAAGGAACAGAAAAGAAGCCAGTATTTCCCCTACTGTTCGCCTCTACCCAAAGTTCTGTCATTTAGTTAAGGAAAGATGAAGTAGACTAGAAAGGAGGCTTTTCCTGCTGTGGCTGGAGAAACGTCCAGTCCCCCTGCTGGTTAGTTTGAGGTATTGCAGTCTTGGCTCAGGTGTTAGGTTGGAATCTGCCACCCTGGCTGGACTCCACTCTATTCCTTTAATAGCATTGTTTCTGCTATAGGGTGTCCTTCCTCTGGAGCTTTTCAGAGGAAAAGTGGAAAACGGTGCTGGCTGGTAAGAACATGAAGTACTGATGCAAACCTGTTCCTAGCCCTCCAGAGCATGTAACAACATTCTAAGCCAGACAGAGAAACTCAAACCTAAAAGACACACCCCTTCCTGTCAGAAATGGGTGATCTGGGAGGAAGAAAGTGGGAGCCACTTACCCTCTGCTCTTAGAAAGGCCAGCATAGTGATAAGTGGGAATTTCTTTTTTCTAGTGGTGCCCACACACAATGACAGGACGGAGCTCCAGTCCCTGTTCAGATCCACTAGAATGGACCAGGAAAAGAGGGAGTAGAGCAGCCCGAGGTCTGAGAGGACTTGGTGTTCTAAGTATATCAGACTTCTGTGTTCATGTGGGTCTCCTTCCACAGGACAGGCCCGTAGCTCATAGCCTGGTGGAACAGCACCTGTAATTTCTGTCCAGGGAGATTAGAATCCTAAGAGGTCACACCCAGAGAAGGGTCATAGAAGTGAACCTATACCTCTGGACCACTTTCCTCCTCAGATCTACACATTTCTCAGTAATCGGTGTCATTTTTCAGAGAAGAAAAATAATATCAATCTGGAAGCCCCAGTTTAAGCCTGAATAAAGCAACATGTTTCATTTGAATAAAGCAATATGTTGTGCCAGCTAGACAGGTCTAGCTACTTTGACCCACACCTGATCCCTTTTTGGTTTCATTAATATTTACAAAGGTCTGGTGTGTTCTTGCCAGGGTTGATGTGGACTTTGATCCTCCTATCTATGCCTTTCACCCAGCTAGAATTATCTGTGTACTGCCACATCCAGCCCTCATGTGTTGAAAGAGCCAAACACAGAGCTTCGGTGGAATCCCAGCTCTGTGAGGAGAGGGATTAACTCTTCCCCATTTCCTGTGTTTCTGGCTTCCTTCTGGCTATACCTCACATCTAGCAGAGGTGAATGAAGAGGCAGAAAAATACAACATCTGGCTTCACTCCTCACTTTCATCTGTATTTCTTACCCATCTTTATAATAAAGAGTATCTCTTAGAAGCTCTTCAAGGGCAATCATTATGTATAACCTTGTGGGGCCCTTTGAGAACCTAATGAAGGCCCTAAATCTGCATAAAAATACATTCACAACATAACATTTCCTATATAGCACTTTGTAGAGGATTCACAAGGAATACTTTGTTAGATACAAGGAATTCTGGTCAAGAATCCTTACTAGAGACTTAATTGAATGACTAATTTAATTTAATTTGTGAAAGTTGTTTAATTCTTTATGCCTCAGTTTCCTCATGTGATAGTAGCCACTTCATCCTTGTCATGAGGATTAAATGTAGTCATTCATCTCCCTTATAACCGTGTCCAACAAATGGTGGATGTCCAACGAATATTATCTCTTCTGTGATGACTCATAGTGGCAGTTGAGAATGTTTCACTCGCCAAAGAGGAAGTGGACACTGATCCAACTCAGAGAAAGATGACAGTCAGTGGGACTAAAGGACAGTGTTTCAAGGTTCATTCCGTTGAAGCAGTGGGGGAAGGGTATGCTCATGTGTATGCCCTTTGCATGTACTCTATCATCATTATCTTCACTCCGTATACAAGCAGCTTGCGACTGAAAGGTTAAGTGACTAACCCAAAGTCACACAGCCAACTGGGTAGTGGAACAAAGTGTCAAAATCAGATCTGGTTCCTCAAACTTATTATTCACTCTGTCTGGTGAAGGGTGAGTGGTCAGAAAAGAGCTGAGCACAAGGAGCCATGGAGAGTAGTGAACCCTTCTTGGGGGAGTCTGGGGGCCCCCCTTTCCAACACAGTAGCCTGGTGTTGGGCTACTGTACAGATAGGCTGGTTTTCTCCTGGTAGGATGACCACACATGCCTTTTCCACTCAGTGACCTTCTAGAAGCTGCTGCTGAAAATGGGAGTATAGTCACTGCCAAACTCTTTGGCCTTGACCTCTCTACCTTCCACCTGCTCCTGCAGGTGAGGAAAGTCAGGGGAGTTTTCTGGAACAGCCTCATTTACTTCTTCTCCAGCGTCTACGCTCCAGCCTTTTACCCCCAACCCAGCCTTGGAAAGCTTCCAGACTTCCTTCATGTGTCTTGTTATCGCCTCCCTGGTACCTTCCTTCCTTTCCCATTGTGGATCACAATGTCTGGTCCATATATTGGGGTGTGGGGAAGGAGAAGGAGTAAATTTCCAGGAATTGTTTCAAAGCGGCTACAACTGCTGCTTGGAGAAAAACTGTGTGTCCTCCCCAGCTGGCAAAGAGACTACCCCCAGTCCCTTCCTCACACTCCCCCCCCCTTTTCAGCTGCCCTCCACCCCACAAACGAAGGTCACATTAAAAACGCAAAGTTCTCACTTACTGCTTCCTGTGGGAGCACTTTCCCTCTGAGGCTCTGCCAGGAGGAGCCACCAGGACTTCCGGTGCTGCAGATGCGTGGTGGGTGTTGGGCACGGGCGGGGGCTACAGTGAGCAGAGAAGAGGCAGATGAAGGGGATATCAAAGTAAGCCACACTTCACGTTGTCATAGCTCATGAGAAATGTCTTGATCTAGAAGTGATCTCATAGGTGAAAGTATGGTTTGAGAAAACTGCAAAATGAAGCAAGGTTCCTGTGGCTCACATCAGTAACCCTAGCTACTTCACAGACTGAAATCTGAGGATTGTGGTATGAAGTCAGTCTGGGCAGGAAAGTCTATGAGACTCTTACCTCCAATTAACCACCAAAAAAGATAGACGTGATCACTGGGTGCTGGTGGCTCTTGCCTGTAATCCTAGCTACTTAGGAGGCTGAG
>NW_012267219.1:2188976-2204475 GCF_000151885.1 Dipodomys ordii
AAAAAAAAAAACCAGCCCCAGCAGGAAAGTCAATGAGACGCTTAAATCCAATTAACCACCCAAAAACCAGAAGTGGAGTTGTGGCTCAAAGTGGTAGAACACTAGCTTTAAGTAAAAGAGCTCAGCACCCAGGCTCAAGTTCAAGCCCCACAACCAACAACAAACAACAACAAAAATAGTGGTTGCCAAGGGCTAGAAATGGGTACAGGATTTTCTTTAGAGTAATGAAAATATTCAGGGCCTAGGCAGAAGTGAGAGATTCATGATATGATGACTGTACTAAATGCCAGGGAATTATATACTTTGAGGTGGCTTTGTTAGGAGAATCCAGCTTGAGTAAATCTATCAGCATAACCTTAGCATCCCAGGTCCAAGTGGCTCTACCACATGCAGGGGCTTGTGCAGGACAGGTGAATCACTGGATCCCAAAGAGTATGAAGGAGCCTATCCTCCCTCCCACAAAGACAACTTCCTGAGGTCCATGGGGCTAACATGCTGGAGAGTCCAGCAGTTCAGCTCACAGAAGTCATGAAAGGAAGAGGAGAGAAGTCTGGTCCCTTTCTGAGTTGCCATCCCATCCAGCCACATACCACACCTTCCCATGGAGATTTAAGATTTCTCCTCTCTCTTCCCTGCCATCCTGGAGTCTCCCTGAAGCTGAGGACTGCCTCCCCCCAGCTCCCTACTCCCCCCCACATTCAGACTCTCCTCATAGTCTCACCTCTGGTCACAAAATGAAGTGGGAGAGTCGGAAATCCTTTTTTTGGGGGGGGTGTTGGTCGTGGGGCCTGAACTCTGGGCCTGGGCACTGTCCCTCAGCTCTTCAGCTCAAGGCTAGTGCACTACCACTTGAGCCATAGCACCACTTCCGGCTTTTTTTTTCTGCTTATGTGGTACTGAGGAATCGAACCCAGGGTCTCATGCATGCAAGGCAAGCGCTCTACCACTGAGCCACCTTCCCAGCCCCAAGCTGGAAATCTTATTAGGGGAGGTGAGGATCAGTAGGGGTCAGTAGGTGGTGAATGTGAACCAGTAAGGATGCTAGTGTTATTAGGCTGAACATGGTAAGTCATTTCTATAATCTCAGCTACTCAGGAGGTAAAGATCAGGAGAACTGTGGTTCAGCCTGTCATCCCAGCATTGCAAGAGACTGTAGGTATGAGAATTAATGTTTGAGGGCCAGCTTAGCTCAGGTCTCACAAACTTGAGACCTTACCTGAAAAATAACTAAAGCAAAAAGGGCTGGAAGTATGACTCAAGTAGTAAAGTGCCTACCTAGCAAGCCTGAGGCTAAGTTCAAACCCCAGCACTTCCCCCAACCAAAAGAGCCTAATTTTCAAGTTAGTATTTAGCTCCAACCTCATCCTCAAGTTCTATTGTGTAGGAGTCTAGCTAAATGGGGGAGTGGGGAGAAAGCAAGTTATGCATTGGGTAAGATGTTGGCCTCCATGGCTGTCCCTGTGCTGAACACTGAGTGCTGAATACTTTGCCTTGATGGCTCATTTAAACCTTACTTACAACCTCCCTCTTAGCAGAGACTATAGGATATTCACTTTGCAAAGGCTTCAAAAGGCCATTCGTGCAGCTGGTAAGTGATGGATCTGGGCTTTAATGCTTGCATGCTTACAACCAGTGCCACTCCCCCCGCCCTCCTACCCCCCCCCCCCCCCGCCCTTTGCTGGGTCTTTTGCTGAGACATCCCCTTCTAGCTGGATTGGGAGAATGCAGGAAAAATCCCAGCCTTCTCCTCCACCCCTCAGCCAGTAACAGCTTCTCTACTTCCCGGATGAAGGGCGGCCCCTGAAGCCAGCAGCAAAGCCAATCCTTCCCCCCCCCCAAAGCCACAACCCCTGAAGTCTCCTGGCAGCTAACAGCCCTGACTTACAGGACCTGCCAGAGGAGAAGTGCTCCCAACGGAGATTCAGGTAAGTGTCACCTTTTCCTGGGAGAGATGGGAGGGCATCAGGGTTTGGAGACAAATGGCTTTCCTGTGTAGGACCCTGAGATTCTTCCCAGAGGCAAATTGTGTGTGTGTGTGTGTAAATAGCAAGACAAGACAAAGCAGGAACCCTTCACGTAGCCCTGCTCCAAAAGCATGCCCAGGAGTGAAGCACTCACACAAACTGCTTGGTAACACCTGGGCTGAAAGGGGGGGGGGGGTAAAACTGGCTGGAGCTAGGTGCAAACAGTCCAGATCTCTGCCAGCACTGAAGAGACAGTGTCTCTGCTCAGTGTGGATGTTAAACATTCTCTTTTCATCTCTTTAGCCCCAGAATCTTCCATCTCCCCTTCACCCCCAAGTTCTTGGGCTGTTTTCCCTTCTCTTCCAACCTTCCCTTCTTCCCAGCAGGTGTTAGCTGGTCCCCATGTCAGTCAACCTCAGCTCTGGGCCGGGCCCCTCGGAGGGTTCCACTCCAGGGCCCCACCATGACTTGGGAGAGATCCACAACTGGACTGAGCTGCTGAATTTTCTCAATCACACGTTGTCTGAGTGCCACGTGGATCTCAACGAGAACATCAAGCGGGTGGTCCTCTTTGTCCTCTACCTGGCCATCTTTGTGGTGGGGCTGGTGGAGAACCTCTTGGTGATATGTGTCAACTGGCGCCACTCGGGCCAAACAGGCCTGCTAAACCTCTACATCTTCAATATGGCAGTGGCAGACCTGTGCATCATCCTGTCCCTGCCCGTGTGGATGTTGGAGGTCACCCTGGACTACACCTGGCTCTGGGGCAGCTTTTTCTGCCGCTTCACTAATTACTTCTACCTTGCCAATATGTACAGCAGCATCTTCTTCCTCATGTGCCTTAGCGTGGACCGCTATGTCACTGTCACCTGTCACTCTCCCATCTGGCAGTGCCATCAGCATCGAATACGACGGGCTGTGTGTGCAGGTGTCTGGTTCCTTGCAGCCATTATGCCACTGCCAGAGGTGGTACACATCCAGTTGTTGGAGGGCTCCGAGCCCCTATGCATCTTTCTGCCTTTGGAGACATACAACACCTGGACTCAGGTGGTATCCCTGTCCACCACCATCCTGGGCTTCCTGCTGCCTTTCCCTTTCATCGCCATCTTCAATGTGCTCCTGGCCTGCCGGCTTCGGAGACAAGGGCAGTCTGAAGGCTGGCGCTACAGCCTGCTGGTGTGTGGCTACATCACCGTCTTTGTCATCTGCTGGCTGCCCTACCACGTGACTCTGCTAATGCTCACTGTGCAAGGGATCTACACCTCCCTCCCTTGCTACCTGGCCCACCTGCTCTACTTCTACTATGACATCATCGACTGTTTTGCCATGCTGCACTGCGTCGCCAACCCCATTCTGTACAACTTTCTCAGCCCTGCTTTCCGAAGCCGGCTTCGGAGCGTGGTGGTCCATTACCTGCCTAAAGACCAGGCCAGGGCAGGGGCACAGGCTTCCTCCTCCTCCTCCACGCAGCACTCCATCGTCATCACCAAGGAAGGCAGTCCGCTCACCCTAGCAAACGCCCACCCTCTCCCCAACCCAAACTCCCAGATGTCCTCTGGGCCCCCAACTCTGGACTCTGCCATCGCATAGCCAGCTGAGATCAGTTCCAGGCTGTTTGGATCCAGAAAGCAGAAGGAAGGGGAGGTGAGACTCGATTTGCCAGACAGTATCAGAGATAGAGAACCTTGATTGAACTTTTAATTAAATGAAAATCTGAATTTAAAATTATATTTTAAAATACAGAGGTGGGGAGAGGGAGAGGGTGGAATGCAAAGAAAAACAAGTCCTTCCTTGGTGATGTACTATTTGCTTGGGTTTTTATGTCAGGGGCCGGGCAGGGAGCAGGGAAGCAAAATAAATAATAGAGACAGCCATGGTTCTGGATTTCTGAGACCTCTTCACACCCAGCTGGCCCGGGGAAGGCAGCTTCGGCTAAAGGGATGCGCTGCAGAGTGAACCACATGTCCTCATTTCATAAATCACCCTAGCCGGAAAGAGTGAGTCCCACAGGAACCTCACAAAACTTTGCTTTTGTGTTTGTGTGCTTGTTGATCTATCTCCCTGCGCAGTTGTGAGGACAAGAGGCCAGAGGCCAAGGAGCCCGGAGGCCTCACAAGGCCACTCCCTGCCAGTGCATCCTCAGTGCACCGATAAATGGAGGGGGTGGGGCGAAGCTGGGGCTCAGACACCCTGGCAGCTGGGTCAGCAGGATGGTCTCTTCACCCTTGACATCCAGGAAACACGGCTCCATTTCCTTGCTGATACCCTTCCCTTCCCCTTGTCCATCCTGCTCTCTACCCCTTACCACCCCCACCCCTACCCCCAAGCACAGGCAAGCTGTGTTCCTCACAGTGAACCTCCTCACCTCCAAAACTAGGACACACTATTTTTTTTTCTTTTAATGGCACTAGAGTTTGAAGTTGGGACCATGCACTTGCTCAGCAGGTACTCTCACTACTAGAGCCAACCCTGTCCTTTTTGCTTTAGGTTATTTTTCTCTCCCCCTTCTCTCTTTACTTTCTTTTCTCTCTCCCTTCCTCCCTCTCTCTTCTTTCCTTTCTTTTTCTCCCCTTCCCCACTTTTTTGGGGGGGCTTGTTCCTTAGGGTTGAACTCACAACTTGCACTCTTGCTTGGATTTTTGTACTGGTCCCAGAGCTCAAATTTAGACCCTGCACACTGTCTCTGAGCACCCTACCATGAGTCACAGCTCCACTTCTAGGTTTTTTGGGGGATAGTTTATTGAAGAAAAAAAAACTCTTGTGGACTTTTCTGTGTGGGCTGGCATCGAACCTCACTCTTCAGATCTCAGCATTCTGAGGAGCTGGTGCTCTACCACTTGAGTGATATCCAGTTCCTAGGTTATTTTCACATAGGGTTTTGTTTTCTACCCGTGGTTCTGTCTTTATAGCTAGAATTACAGACATGAATCATTGCTCACATCTTGCTTGAGATAAGTTTCATTTTTTGCCCAGTCTGGCCTTGAACCTCAGTCTTCCCCATTATAGGTGTAAGCCACTATGCCTGGCCTAAGACACCATGTATTAAAGAGACAGGGCTCTCAGAAATCCCTCTGCCACCCTCCTCCCTTACTTCTCTCTCCAGATCATAGGGAAATACCAGGGGCATTCATTCTGGAAGGCAACCTAGGGAAAGGCAGCAACAGGAACCAAGAGTAGCCCTATTCCTCTGCCTTTGTTCCCTGCTCTGTGACGGGAAAAGCCAAAGTGGAAATTTCTGATTTCGGTCACAGGCCAGAGCTGTGGCACTAAATCAGTTCTCCTTCACCAAATATCTTCACCAAGATTTTTCTGTCTAGCAACTTCTGTTTCTTAATATAAAACAGGGCTGGGAAGGTGGCTCAGTGGTAGAGCGCTTGCCTTGCATGCATGAGGCCCTGGGTTCGATTCCTTAGCACCACATAAGCAAAAAAAAAAAGCCGGAAGTGGCGCTGTGGCTCAAGTGGTAGAGCGCTAGCCTTGAGCTGAAGAGCTGAGGGACAGTGCCCAGGCCCAGAGTTCAAGCCCCATGACTGGACCCCCCCAAAAAACCAAACAAATAAAACAGATGGGAGAGAGGTTCCTCTTGCAGGTACATTCATCAGTATGGAAAACTAGCACCAGGCACATGAAGAGAAGAATCTGTCATGAAAGCCTGAACAGGTGCTAGTTTCCAGTTCTACATACTTGGCCTTTGTAGTCCTGCTTGCAGAGAGCAGAGGGCTTGCAGGTGTAATTGCTGACCTTTCCACGGTCCCTCGTCCCCAGTCCTGCTCAGGAACCGTGTGTCTGCAACGATACACTGGAACAACCACTCACTTGCAGGAAGTCTGCTTTTAGAAATTTCAGCCTGCACTTGGCAGGTTCAAGAAAAACTCACTGCAAACCCAGGGCTTTGTCAGGGTTACAGAGGGAAAGCCAGTGTCTACCATCTCCTCCTGCTAATTGGGTCCAAACATGACAGCTGTTGAAGCTTTTCTTTTGGTCAGTCTTGGAGCTTCAACTCAGGGTCTGAGTACTGTCCCTGAGCTTTTCTGCTCAAGGCTAGCACTCTACCACTTTGAGCCACAGCTCCACTTCTGGTTTCCTCATAGTTAATTGGAGAGAAGTCTGTGAGACTTTCCTGCCCCGGGTAGGCTTCGAAACAGGATTGTCAGATCTCAGCCTCCCAAGCAGCTAGATTTCAGGCATAAGCCAGCAGTGCCCCGCTGAAGAACTGAGACTTATTGAACCACAGTTCTGTGTTGTGGCTGGGGGCTATAGTGAGGGTTCACCCTAACAATGCAGACACTGCACCAGAAAGACATTCTTCCCTTGTCCCCATTTAGCAAACCAAAGCTTGATGCCCTATTACCACATTCCCCGACTTGAGAGCTTTCTGAAGGAAACCTGTTTCCATTTGTTACATCCCCGATCACCACAGAGGCCACTTCCCCAGGCCCAGTTATCACCCTTAGTCTTTCCGCCCACAAAAGAGAAGAGAGGGAACTGGCTATGCTGAGTACAAGCCTTTCCTGAGCTGGGCCTAGGCTGTGTGTAGGCTGTGTGCTCTGTGAGAGGGAGCAGAGGTCTGTCTGTCTCTGTGGGAACACCCTATCAGCATGTAACCTTTGCCGCTTCCCTGCCTGCTCTTTTCCTCACTTTGTCTCCCCATCTGTCTCCTCCAAAGGCACACAGCTCCCAATAGCATAAATAATTATAGCAAGATATGTGGCCAAATCCCTCACATAATGACTTGGGGCCAAGTGGACATGGCAAAAGCCCATGCTCCCTTCTCTGACAGAAGACCCCTCAGGAATGTCCCCTGCAAAGGAACTTAATTTCCCACTAGCATCCTGTCAACAAGTGGGGGAAGGGGGGAGTGGGGGAAGAGGGGAATTCCAGCTACAGGAAAGGAGAATGAGTCTATGAAAGAATCCTGGCATCTTCTAAAAGAAAGATGAGCCAGGTGTCCCTGAACTCAAGCTATGAATGGATTCACAGCCCACAGGAAGACAATTCCCATTTCAAATTTCTTCTTGTTTTTATTATTCTAAATAAAAAACACACTTTGTGCTGAACAATGGAATATAAAAGAATCAGATGTACAACGATTTTAGACATCTACTATTCAGGGGGGAAAGTTTACAAAATATACAAAACTTTACAGCAATAGATAGTAAACACTTAAATATTAGGAGGTCAGTACTTCTTAATTTAATGGAAGGAGTTGACAATAACTCTTCTGGGTTTCCTAAGAGACTTTTAACTAGTAGGAGTGGGTGGACTGGACAAGGGAGGGTGTTAAAGAAACATTAAAACCGAAAGTCTCCTTTTCATTCTGATGTGGCATTTAATAGAGTCACATTGAAAGTAACGTTTCATAGCCGGTCTCCTGGCCCACCACAGGATGCAGGAGACAGGACCCGTGGGCACTCCTGATGGGCACACCCTGCTCCACACAGCCCACTTCCATGCCAACTCATCAGTGTCCATCTAGAAAGGTTTCAATTCAATTTCAAAGTTGAGTAGTCTGGGTTGGGGAGTGGAGGGGGAGTAAGGGGGGGGGGACAGGACACAGCAGGAAGCCAGAAGAGGAAGAAAATTATCAGTAGCAAAAACCTGACTGGGAAAAAGATACTTAAGCCCAAATGTTTGTTCTGGAGACAAAGGATTGCAGATAGATAGAAGAATGAAAAGTAACTTATATCCATTTCCTGGATCTTAGCGATTATCTGGTCCTTGCTCCCCACCTCACCTCCTTCCTTCCTGTGGGGACTCTATGGAGTCTTCAATTTTAGGACCAAATACTAAGGATCAGCAGAGCACCCATATGCCAGGGCACTGAGCCCTTCCAGCCAGAGAACTTGCTGTTTTGTCAGTCAAGGGGCTTGAATTTAGGGCCTGGGTGCTGTCCCTGAGCTTTTTTGCTCAAGGCTAGTGGTCTACCATTTTGAGCCACCCTTCCGGTTTTCTGGTGGTTAATTGGAGATAAGCCTCCAGGTGGACTTTCTTGCCCGGGCTGGCTTTGAACCACGATCCTCAGATCTCAGCCTGCTGAGTAGCTAGGATTATAGGGGTGAGTCACCAGCACCCGGGGCACAAGAAGCTGCTTTTTATCCAAGTCTCAGACAAGTGTTACAGTTTCCTTACACATGGGAGTGCCCCAAGTTTGGTTTAATGCTGTACAATTGCCATCTTGAAATTCCTGACAGCTGTGAACAAGAATGTTCTACAGTTATACAGCTGGCCCTGAGGATGAAACACGAAGGGAAAACAGGTGAAGCACTATTTGACCACTCAACGGTCCAACAACTCCCCAGCAGGCCAGTGCTCAACTGGCCTCCAGGAGAGAGGAAGGGAAAAAAAATCAAACAGCCATTAGGTTGGCAAATGAAAAACAAAACAACCTTCCACCAGATGCCCTCTACAATATAGTGTTTCAAGTAAAACAACTCAGTGAACTAGAGGCAGAGAAAGCAAACAATCTCACAAGGATACAGGGTTCAGCTGTGAATACGGGGGTGCCCAGAGGGGCAGGGTTTGGTCAAGGAGCCTCAGGAACTACAGATCCTGTTTGCTACATGTCTGACTGAGACCAACTGGGCCTCCCTGATCAACCACTTAGGCTCAAGCAGAATCAGGGAGTACAGCTTTTTGTTTAGTGTTTCAAGGGCAAAGATTCAAGGATCTGCTTTTTGGTTTGCTGATTGAGAAGGGAAAACTTCACAGTTTCAGTTAAGTATACGGACCACCTAGCATCCTTTATGTCCTGCTAAGGAAAAGGGGCTCTCCAGCATGTTTATTCACTCTCATACCGACTGGGTTCTTGTAAGTACCACTCCTCTCAAGCTGACCATTCAACAGCTGAGCCTCATCAACTGTCTGGGAGGATCCCTTAGGCTTGAAAAGCATGCAGTCTGTTCATTCCCTTCTTAAATTCTTGTTTGTGTGTGTGTGTGTGTGTGTGCACGCGCGCACCCGCGCATATGCAAGCGTACCAGTACTGGGAGCTAGATGTTGGCCCTTAGCTATTTTGCTCAAGGCTAACACTACCACTTAACCTGTAGTCCCACTTTCAGCTTGTTTCATGGTTAAGGTACGTCACACAGACTTTCCTGCCTGGGCTGGCTTTGAACAATGATCCTCTTTTCTCAGCCAGAGTAGCTAGGATTATAGATGTGAGCCACCAGTGTCCTGCCTCTCTTCTTAAATTCTTACTGGTCAGTGTGACAGGAATGAGAAATTAGCACTGATTTCCTGACAAGATTATCCCCAATGAAAAGTAGCCACTGTACAAGTCTTGTCATTTGATAGGGGACTAAAGAGCCCACCAGGAATGGAACTTTGGTTTGCCCGTGTGTCTTATTTGAGGCAAAGACAGGAGGCCACCTATGTTTAGGATAAGAAGCTGAAAAGAGGCACTTCCTGTGGCTTGATCCTCTCAACTTCCATCACAGGATGAAGGCAGGACACAACTTCAAATATGGAGGTGGAGTTCAGTTGTGAATATGGGAAATACCCAAAGAGGTGGGGTTTAGCCAGTGAGCCTCGTGAGCAGTCTAGAAATTTAACAGGCCCCAACCTTTCAAAACTTACAGCTGTGGCCTTAAAGGGCTACCAGATTTATTCTGCGACAGGCTAATGTGGAGAAAAGATAACTTACTTGCTTAAAAGATTTGACTCATTCTCCCCATAGATCCTCCCCTGTGCCTCAAATCTGTGGTGAGGATCGGCCCGTGGAGTATGACTACTTGCTGGGGAGAAACTCGTTTTCCTAAAGTTTCTTATCCAAAAGAGATGCTGGGTGATATGTATACAAAAACAAAAAAATAAATAAATATCCCAAAAGGCTTTGTGAATTAATCAAAACCACTTGCTTGTAACTGAGCCCCGGGGTGCTGCAGTGACAGGGCTGAGGCTAGGGACTCCCAGAGCTCACCTGAGCAGGGTGAGGTAGTATGAGCTACTGAGGTGACACTTGTAAGTATGCAAGATTGAGGCCCTCTCCCTCTCCAGCCTTCTTTGGGTGAGATCCCTTCAAAGACCAAATAAGAATGCAGCCAAACAGCCATGTGGACTGGGCCATCTAGGGAAGGAAGGCCTAAACCAGCTGCCATCCAACAGCACCCCCTGGAGGTTAAGCAATGACAGACCAGGATGGATTCCAGCAGGTCAAAGGTGAGCTGCCAAAGCTCCCACTTAGCACAAAGTAAACAATAGGTTACCAGCCTAGGATAGTTGGAAGCTGGGATGGTCAGAATGCATACCCTGCTACACTTTTGGGGTTACTCAGGCCCTTTCATCCTAAAGGGCTCTCAGTCTACCACTCCACCACCTCACAGGGTCTTCATACCCACACTACAGGCCAAACCCTTCTGGGTGGGAGACTGGATGTCAATTAAGGCAAGGCTGCTATTTGTCAGAGCCCTCCCCTCCACTCCACTAGGAAACTCAAGGTCACTGGAGGAGGCCAGAAAGGACAGATGGCCGTATCAGAGTGGCTCCCTGTCTTTCAGGGAAGGCCTGATGCCCTGGGCCTTCACTCCACAATATTGTTTCTTTGGAAATGAGAAAGGGGAAGCCTCTTCTGTCCATCCAGGTGATCCCATCTGGTGACACTACAGGACACCCCTTCTGCCAGCAAGGAGTGATCCAAAGCTTTCTATCCTGAACAGGAAGCTTGGTCCTTAGTTTGGCTCGAGATGCCCAAAGATTTTCACAGTCCAGTCAGCCCTGGAACAAGCAGGTCCCCTCCATCCCTGATACCTTTTCCCTGCTGAATGAGGGCTGGCACTAGAACCCGGCACTGAGGTGAAGTGCCCTGCTGGCCAGTCCTTTTGGAGAGACCACAATCCCCAAATCTTTCTCATCGCTGGTTATCCCATCAGAGATCTGGCGGTAACACCCACAGTGAAAACCTCTTCGCCTCCTCTATCCAGTGAGGCTGTTGGTTGGATTCTTAGCAGCATAAAACCTATCCGTAAACTAAAACTAGAGAGGCTGGGGAAGGGATCTAGTTGATCTGCTTCGACTAGATCCCCAAACCAGCCTTGAGAGAATCAAAAACACAGCCCTTTGTGGGCAAGAACAGGTATGGAGGTAAACGTGATAGGGCCATTGCTGCTCAGGAACAGTAACAGCTTATGTGCTATTTCTTCTTTCTTCTTCAAACACAACACAGAAGAGAAATCCTAGCAAGGCAAAACTGTAGCTTCAGCTGGGGAGGGACCAACAGCCTCTAGAAAAATCACCATCCTGGCTGCCGCCTGGGAGCTCCCACTGGCTCTGCTGGGACTCAGTCAGGTGTCCGGGTTCTTTTCGGCCTCTTTGGAATGGATGATGTACATGAAGGTCTGCTCAATGGTGAAGTCAGGCGGGAGGCTGCCTTTGTGCACCCCGACATGTTTGCTCATGAGGTTAAGGGTAGAGCTGTAGTGGCCACACACCGTGCAGCGGTACATGAGTGCCCCTGAGTGTGTCTTGAGGTGGCACTTGATAGTGGAGCGGCCGCGGAAGAATTTGTGGCATACCTTACACTGGTAGGGTTTCTCCCCTGTGTGGATCCGCCGGTGATAGTTGAACTCGCTTGTGTGGGCAAACCTTTTGCCACAGACCTTGCAGCTGTACTTGCTATTCCCGGGCTGGCCCTGCAGAGCCAGCTCCTCACTCAGAAACTCCTCCACTGGCAGCTTCCGCTTCTGCAGGGCCGGATGCTGCAGCCCCAAGCCAGGCCTCGAGTCGAGGCTGCTGTTACACTTGTGCTGGCTGACGTGGTAGCGGTAGGCAGCCTCAGACCTGAAGCTCTGGCTGCACAGGTGGCAGCGGAAGAGGGCATCTTCCAGGCTTTGGTGCACAGCCACGTGCTTCTCCAGGAGATGCCAGTCCACAAAGCTGCTGGCACAGACAGAGCAGGAGAAGACTGAGATGCCCAGATGAGAGAGCGTGTGCCACATGAGGCTACACAGGTTGAGGTGGCGCTGGTCGCAGACGCTGCACGCCTGGCCTTTCAAGTTCAGATGGTCGAGGATGTGGCCCCGGACCACGTGGAAATCTTTGGCCAATGCTTTCCCACAGGCAGCACATTTCAACTCTGGGGAGGCTGCCCCTGAAAAGATACCTAGTTTCCCAGGCAAGGGCTCATTGGGGTGGACAATGATGTTGTTCTCGAATATTCCATCCCTTCGGTGAAGGGTTAGCTGCCACTGGGTAAAGAACTTGGTTTCACACATGTCGCAGGAGAAGAGGAAAATGCCAATGTGGGACAGGACGTGGGTCACCCGGGAGTTTCGGTCCTGGAAGTGGGTCTCACACACTTTGCAGTTGCCTGTCAGCAGATCCACGTGGTCCCGAGCATGCTGCCGGATCAGCTGAATGTTGGGCTCTAGAACTTTCTTACACACCTGACAGGGCATGGCCTTATTTTCCCGGTTGTCATTTTCGCCAAAAGTCAGCTCGTCCTCACTGTCATCACTTAGCTCAATCACCTCCTCAGCTGTCCCGATCTCCTCAGTGGGGTCTTCAAACTGCAGATCATCGTCCCCCAGATCCTCCAGCTGGAGCTCATCCATCTGCCCAAAGCCTGGCTCTTTGGAGTGGTCACTATTGCTCAGACAGGAGTTGGTCCCAGTGGTAATGTCTATTGCATTGTCAGGAGTAAAGAAGCTGTTTTTATTGAAGTCTCCATTGCTCTGAACTTTGTATGGCTGGCAAGAGCTGGTACTGGTCTGGATGCCCGCATTGACAGTGCCTAGGCCTGGCTGGGTCATAAGAGGCACAGACGTGAACGGGGCGGGGGCGTCGTGGTCTTCTGTCTTTGGCGGCAGAGGTGGCTGCGGCAGAGGCTGGCTATGGTGATTCGGATCACTGGCAACATTCCTCTCCTCCTCTTTGTAGCTTCCTCCAGTATCGGCGGACAACACATAGTGTCTGTCAGGACCCAGGTGTTCCCCACCACCCCGGAGTTCTCCAAGGGGATGGGTGGGATCTGCTGCAGGACAAGTCAGACTACTATACTGGCTGTCACTGGTGCTGCTCAGGGGTTTGGTCACAGCCGTGCTCTCCAGGTCAGGAAAGGTGGAATGACAGGCCTGAAGCAGGTCCTCCATGCCCAGCCGCTCAGCTACCTCGTAGATGACCCCAACATTGATAAGGTCTGTGAAGAGCTCTGACGTGTAGACAAAGCTGAGAATCTTCTCAAAGTTGGCGGGAGTTATGAAGTCTACCACATAGGTCCTGGCGGCATCAAGCCCAGTATTCAGGAAGAGGTTCTGGAAGTAGCCAGCCGCACAGGCCAGCACGGCCTTGTGGGCCGGGAAAGAGCGGCTCCCCACCACAATGGTGACATCACACATGGTCTCCGAGAGCCGGCACTTGTTGAGTTCCTTCAGCAGGTTGTTGGGGTGGTTGGTGCTTTGCAGTTTGATCCTCATGCCCATCTTAGCAGCTCCTGTGCAGTTGCCTCCTTACCAGCACAGTTAATCTGCAGATAGCAAGAGCAAAAGGTGGGTGACCAAACACATCCCTGCAAGACAAGAACACTGCAGGAGAATATGCTGTCATCTGGAATGGGGCCAGACCCCAGGGAATGGGAATGAACAGACATGGAGGCTGTTCCATGCTGCTGAGGCTAAAGACAGCAACAATGGAGAGACAATGACCCATCCCCCTGCATAAACTCATAGTTATATGACAAGACCCAGAAGGAGGCCAGGCATTGGTGGCTCATGCTTATAACCCTAGCTACTTAGGAAACTGAAATCTGAGGGTAGAAGTTTGAGGTCACGTCAGGCAGACAAATCTGTAAGACCCATATCTCCAATTAACCAGCTCTAAAAGTGGAGCTATGGCTCAAGTGGTAAAGCATCAGCTTTGAGTAGAAAAAGCTAAGGGACAATGCTTAGGTCCTGAGTTCAAGCCCCAGTACCAGCACAAATAACACATACACACCCAAATGCATGCACACACCAGAAGGAGTGAAAAACAATCTGATTAGTTTGGTATAAAAGCTAGGAAGAGCTTGGGTGTGGTGGTACATTTTTGTAATCTCAATGCTTAGGGAGGTAGGTCTGGAGTTCAAAGACAGTCTGGGCTACACAAAGGAGACTGTCTCAAGAAGAAAGAGAAAGACAGAGAGAGAGAGAGAGAGAGAGAGAGAGAGAGAGGTTGTAGCCTCAAGCTAGTGCCCTAGAGCCAAGCAGAAAGCATCTTACCTAATGCAATCCTTGATTTCACTGCCTCACTCTGTCTTCTCTTATTAATTTCCTCCTAAATACATGCTTTCCTATCTCATTGAATCTATTACTGTGATGCCAACTGTCATAAATATATCTGAATCCAAATGATCAAACCTCCATTGACTACTAAAGAAGACACATTAATCAAATGCCAATTTCTTGGTATTTATTTTGTTGGGCTGTTAGTTTTTCTAAGGAATTACACCCTTTGAATTCTCTCCTGCAAATACCATACTTTGGTTAATACATTCGGTTACAGTTGCACACAGTCCTGTATGTGTTTACTTGTACATTTATAAATTAGTTCTAGCTTCCTGAAAGGCAGGAGGAGAGGTTAAGAGGAGAGGGGAGATGAATAAAGAGAGGAAGTGAGGAGAATACAGTCACAACGCTCAATGCATGTCTTATGAAATAAAGAAATTCAAGGAGAGGAGTGCGATTGAGAGGGATGAGGGAGAATGCTGAAAAGGGGTGACATTGATCAAGATGCATTGTGTTCATAAGCTGATCTGTAAAATGGCAATTTTGTGCATCTACTTAAAGACAATAAATTAAATAAAAAATTAAAAAAAATTTTAACAGAAGAAACATTTGGCGGTGTCCTAAATAACCTCACACATCTGAATCCCCACTCTCCCTACCTACACTGAATGCTTGTCCCGTTGTAACCTGGACTCATGCTACTTCCCCATGCTACTTGATTACACTGTCTCAGTCTTGTGAAGTTAAGACCAAAGAAGAAAACAGAGCAAAACACAGCAGTGGTATTTAATATTACTTGGATCTGTCTTTATCTCTTCTCAGGGTCTGTGCTTAATGTTGACCTTATACCAACAAAAATCGGATCCCTTCCGAAAGCCAATCTATCACGAAGGTAGCTCCTTCAACATCACTCCCTGCCCCGCCCCCCGCGCCCCTTTTCAACTCCTGCTGCTCCCAGGAAGAACGGTGAGTTGCTGGGGCTCACGCCTCGCCGAGGGCAGCCCAGACCCTCTGCATTTCACCAGATTCTACCAACAAGTCCCAACTTTTTCTGGGGCCCAGCAAGCTCGAGTATGGTTGAGTACCAGTACGCATCTCCCTGGGAGCCGCTCATCGGTGGTGGGAGGGTCAGGGCTCTGGGCAGCTTCCAAAGGGGAGGAAGGGGGGGGGCGGGACATTCGGAACTTCCAAGGAGGAGCACCCCCCCCGCAACAACCAAGGGGCTCCCCTCCAAAGGGTCGGGGTCCGCCAAGGGCTGAGCATTGGATCCACCTCCGGAGAGGCGGGGGTGTCCAGGCGCCTCGGTCCCCCCCCTCCCCGCCTCCAAGGGCGCGGCGGTCC
>NW_012267219.1:2204900-2225414 GCF_000151885.1 Dipodomys ordii
GGCCGCAGCGCCCCCCGCCGCCTGGGAGGAGGCAGCGCCCCCTCACGGCGGGGCCGCGCACGAGCCCCGAGCAGGCCGAGCCGGAGCTGGTCCCCACCCCGTCCTGATCCTTGCACCACCTGGGAGGGGCAGAGCCCGGTCCCAAGTCAGCTCCCCCGTTCTCGCTCTGTCACGGCCCCAAGTTGCTTGGCTCACTTGTCTCTTCCACCACGGTGGGCTTCCTGGGACGCAGGGAGCCGCGGTTTGGCACGCCAATTCCTGGCACAGGTGCTAGGTGCTTAACCAAAGTCTGTGACAACGAATGAATGAAGGAGCGCTTGAGGGCTAAAATGTCCTTTTTAAAAAGGAAAAAAAAAGTGGGAGCTGGGAAGGTGGCTCAGTGGTAGAGCGCTTGCCTTGTATGCCAGAGGCCCTGGGTTCGATTCCTCAGCACCACATAAGCAGAAAGAAAAAAAGCCGGAAGTGGCACTGTGGCTCAAGTGGTAGAGCGCTAGCCTTGAGCTGAAGAGCTGAGAGACAGCGCCCAGGCCCAGAGTTCAGGCCCACAACTGGACCCCCCCCCCAAAAAAAAAAGAATCGTCGTCGAGCTAAAACTACCTACACTTGCAGGCCCCTACATCACTCCCCAAGACATGTGAGGTCCTGGTTACCCACATTCTGTCTTCTAAAAAGGAAGAAGCCTTCATGTTCCAAACCCTTCAATTTTACCCCTTCTTCCCTCTTCCTCTCTCCTCTTCACCCCTGCCCTCCCTCCCCTCCCCTCCCATCCCATTCCTGCTTGAAGCTAGCCCACTACCAACACCTACCCCGGACAGGCATGTGGTAGGGTTCAGTATTTCTTTGATGGATCAATGATGAGGAGGGGCACTAGATGTTGTCAATGATCTAAGTTAGTGATGGTCACTTCTCTTTGGAAGATCATGTGTCTTCATTTCCACCCTCTCAGACTGGTGGTACATGATATCTAAAGCAAATACTCTAGCAAATGCTGCCAAAGATGTACCATTTATTAGTAAGGAGTCACAGAAAAGGCTAAAAGACCTGTTCTTAGAGTCTGGGGGTGGGCAGTTCTACTTTGTCCTTATTGTGGCAGGCCCAGCCCCCAAGTCTGTGTGAGGTGAATGTCATACCAGCCTCCAGCCTGACTCACACAGTCATGAAGTGCATGGCTTACTTGCAGGGTCCATGTCTGTTCAATATTTCTGTCTGTCTGTGTGCATGCGTGTACACACAAATACACACAGCTCTAGGGCTTGAATTCAAGGCCTAAGTTATATCTCTTAGCTTTTTTTACACAAGGCTAGCCCTCTACCACTTGAGCCATAGCTCCACTTGCAGCTTTTTTTTTTTTTGGAGTTGGGGGGGGGTATTAAAGATAAGAGTCTCATGTACTTTCCTGCCCAGGCTGATTTTGAACCATGATCCTTAGATCTCAGGATTACAGGCATGAGCTACTGGTGCCTGGCTTGTTCAGTCTTTCTAATCACCTGCTTTAGCTGTCTTTGGAATGTTCACCCCAGTGAACTTCATGAGCTAACAAACCACCTGAAGGGTATAGATGAAAGTTTATACTGTTTACACTTAAGTCTTTCAAAGTAGATTAGTACACAATCACAAGGACATATATGTACAACAGGATGAGGAGGGTCTAGATCCCTTCACACATCTAAGCCCAGAAATAGGAATCTAGAAGCTAGACATGGTAGTGCACACATGAAATCTTAGTACTCTGGAAGTCCAAGCAGGAGATTGGTAGTTCAAGACCAGCCAGGGCTATGTAGCAAATTCATGACCAGCTTGGGCTACATACTAAGACCCTGAGGAAAGACGGAAGGAAGGGAGGGTAGGAGGGAGAGTACAGAAAATGAGGGAAAAGAAGGAAGGAAAAGGTGAGAAAAGGAAAGAGGGAAGGAGGAAGGAAGGAAGGAGAGAGAGAAGGAGGGAAGAAGGGAGAGAGGCAGGGAGGAATGGAGGGAAAGAGGGGGAGAAGAAGGGAAGGAAGGAGGAAAGGAGGGAGAGAGAAAAGGGAAGTAGGAAGGGAGAGGAAAGGGAGGGAGGAAGGGAAAGAAGAGAAAAGGAGGGGAAAGAAGGAAGGGAAGGACAATGTGAGAAAGGAGAGAGAAGGAAGGAAAGGAAAGAAGGAAAGAGGAAGGGAGGGAGGGAGGGAATCTGATTTAAAATTTACTTTTGTTTACCCTGGTACTGCAATTTTTGTCAGCCCCACCAGAGAGCAACCTTTCTGCATTTATACTCGTTGTCTCACCTCCACATATATTCGTGTAAGCAGACTGCACTCTTGTAGTTTTCTTGACCTCAAGAAATTCTTCAAACTCCACAAAAATGTCTACACATTTCTATATTATAGATAGCTAATCTTGAAAAGTCAAAGGGATGTTTCACTGGAGAAGGCTCTAGGGTTTAGGATGCGGAGTATAGTTTGACCTTTGACTATGAAGGTGAGCATTCTCTCCTTTCCTTACCCTGCATTGGGTAAGTCCAAAGCTCTTGGAAACAGCACTTTCACTGGGGTGAAAGAACTTCAGGAAATGGACTTTGGTTCAAGACCTGCCTTGACACTGTCTCAGAAGAGCTGAGTGTTGACTTTCTATCGGTGTAATTGAGGACAAAATCAAGCCCTGGCACCAGGCTAAGATTAGGGTGCTTGAAGATTTCCCGGGCTGTTTCATTGGGGTTACAGAACACCCTTGGGTCAATGGACTGTGATCATTGACACAGAGGATTAATAAAAGATATCCACAAGCATATGCATAGGTGATATATAAGGCCGCTACACATTACTGAGTCAGTGCTGCAGAAGCTGGCAACAGAAGCAAAATAGAATCTAAGTAAATATTTTTGTTTTTTTGCTTGTTTGTTGTAGTCGGTTGTAGGGCTTGAGCTCTGGGCCCAGGCACTGTCCCTGAGCTCTTCGGCTCAAGGCTAGCGCTCTACCACTTGAGCCACAAGGTCACTTCTGGCTTTTCCTGTGTATGTGGTACTGAGGAATCGAACCCAGGGCTTCATGCATGCTAGACAAGCACTCTACCACTAGGCCACATACATTCCCAGCCCCATTTTTGCTTTAAAAAAAGTTTTATTTTTATTTATTTTTTATTATTACTCAAAAGGTGATGTTCAGAGGCGTTAGTTACATAAGTCAGGTAATTAGTGCATTTCTTTTTGGACAATGTCACCCCTTCCCTCACTCTCTCCCAGTATTTCCCTCCTGTCCCTACCTACAAGTTGTATAGTTCTATTTTTTATTTTTTTGTGTGTGCCAGTCCTAGGACTTGAGCTAAGGCCTGGGCCTGTCCTCCCTGAACTGTGTGTGTGTGTGTGTGTGTGTGTGTGTGTGTGTGTGTGTGTGTTGTGCTGGTCCTAGGACTTGAACTCAGAGCTTAGACACTGTCCCTGAGCTTCTTTGGCTCAAGGCTAGTGCTCTACCACTTGAGCCACATCTCCATTTCCAGCTGTAGTTTATTGAATGTAGTCTCACAGACATTGGTATCTGGCCTGGCTTTGAACCACAATCCTCAGATCCTAGGATTACAGGTGTAAACTACAGGTACCTGGCTATGTTTTCTTTTTTGTTTTTCTTTCTTTTTTTGGTGCCAGTCCCTGGGCTTGAACTCCAAGCCTGAACACTGTCTCTGAGCTTTTTGCTCAAGGCTACCACTTGAGCCACAACTTCACTTCTGGCATTTTGGGTAATTAATTAGAGATAGCTAAGTCTCACAGACATGAAGCTAACAGCTTCAAACCGTGATCATCAGATCTCAGCCTCCTGAGTAGTTAGGATTACAGGCATGAGCCACCAGCACCCAGCTAGTTTTTGCTTTTTATAACTAAGATAGCCAGATAGTTCAAATGACAAAGCACCTGCCTACTAAGAGCAATGCCCTGAGTAAGGAAAAAAAATCTGGGACAGCCATTTAAAACTGAAGACTTTCTTTGTTGGCTTCTGCAGTAACTTTCCTGTCTACCCTTCATCCTGGGGGTGGGGGGTCAAGTTATAATTTGCTTGTCTGCAGCCCTGCTGGACTATAAAATCTGAATGTGGGCCACCATCTTGTCATCGCAGAACCCATGCCTGACATTTAGAGACAGAGATTGGCACAGGGCTATAGGCCCCTCCTCTCTGTGGCAGAGTCTTTGCCTAGTTTCAATCCCCAGCTCCTCTCTAAATTAAGTAGGGTCAGATTCAGATATTGAGGTTGAGAAGTACAGGCCAGCTTTTAGAATACATACTTTTTCTTTATATGATACTGGTCTGGAAAAGTCTTCCAGTTTAGAAATTATTTTCTAAATTCATGTAGTCAATTTTGTAGTCACTGAGGCAAGCTGACACTAATGGTGCAAAACACTGGGTAAAGGTACTATTGGGAGCAATCAGTGTGCATACAGAATAAAAGTATTTCTAGTTAATGATCATCTGTGTATCATATATATCTATGTATGTATTCATTTGTGATGTAACTAGAAGAGTCAAGGGAAAGAAAAACCTACTCCCTGATCACCAATCCCACAATATATCACATCACTCATATGTAAAAATCCTTTATTACTGGGGAATAGAGAGACATTGTATTTTTAATGTAGAACCCTATGGAAACTATAGCAGTCTGTAGAATTGACAGCCAATGCACCTGGGTTTTAGGAGATCCACCATGCAATGTCTATGCCAGTTCAGGGAGAAGGGTGGGGAAGGAGTCAGAACATAACAATCTTGCAAGCATGGGGAAACAGGAGAGCGTGCACTTGGGATCCGGACAGGGGACAGTCTCTTCATGACCAGGGGTCCAGAAGCGGAGTGCTGAAGACAAAACACACACACAAAATATCACATCTTTGTCCTATAAACCCTCGTTTCCTACACCCGCTAGGGAAGCACAGGAGCCAGGAAGGGCACTCGTGAGCAAAGAAGGAATAAGGATATCTTCCCCCTCAGTCGTTTCCGCGGCCTTCGGGCTTGAGGGCTGTTATCCTAACAGCAAGTGCTTCCCATTTCCCACCGCGATGTGTACCATGATGAGTACCTGTGGCATGCTCCACAGGCCCCACGCAGAAAAGCATAGTGACCCAGTTCATATCCACCACCCCAGGACCCCACTACACACACACACACACACACACACACACACACACACACACACACACACACACACACAGAGCCATCCAGATCACCCTAGTTCTAAATACCATCTCTGCCTTATCTGACCCGTTTTTTTTCTCAGAAACCCCCGCCGAGGAAGGACAGCCCCAGGATTCCTTCCATTTTCAACAGTTTCACATGAATGAAACAAGATGAGACAATGATCTGTTTTCATCCATCTCCTCTGATCTTCTTTAAATGCTAGCCCTTGGGGACCTTATGTCCCAGTCCTGCCTGGCACCACAAACAGGTTGAGAATTCTCCATACTGGTGATATTGTAGAGGCTGCAATTATGGGCTGGTCCCTCTGAAAGAGCTTGGATTCACCAGCAAACATTAAAAGTAGACTTCCACAATGCACTTGTTTTTGCCATTTGTATAAAATACTATGGCAAAATTGCACTGTAATTATCTTTATGGCTGGTGTACAACGCTGGAGGAGAGTATGCCATCCAGATATAACTGCTCATATAATTATCTGGCCATCGGCAGGACTGAAATAACCATCTAATGAGAGCAAAATGATACAGTAAGTACCATATAATCAGCGAGTTACAGTTATTACAGACCTCTGTGCCCTCTCACCCAGCAGTAAATGGGAGGAGCCAGAGCCTGTGTCTGGTCCCAAGGAGTCATCATATACAAGCAGAATCAAAAGCTAGCTCCTTGGGTCTCAGACTTGCCACCTTGAGGTCAGTGAGTGTGGCTTCTGGGGGCACAAGGAGAGAGTTGATGTTGTGTGTGATTATCTTTGAGGCTTCCTGGACTCTCCCTCCTTTTGTCATCCCCCCCCCCCACTTTCTTTGGAAGTGAGTGAAAAGAAAACCATCCATTGAGCTGTCAACACCGTGTGTGGGTAGATGGTGTCAGGAAAAAGAGTCTGTGTTTTGACTAGCTCTTGCCTTGGGGGATTGTCACACTGATGGACAAGTGAAGAATATGTCAGCGCACTCAGGCCTGAGGCTCTCAGAAGACAGACCAGAGCCAACCAGGAGACACACTAGGACATCCCCCCACTCTCCACCTCCCGGGCTGGAAGAGCCATAATATAGCTGACTCACAGCACTGTGCTTCAGGCATTGTTCTGAATACCTTCCCTAGGCTCCATCTTCAAAACCCAACCCTGGAAGATCTATCATCACCTTCATTTTTCAAATGAAGAAACTGAGGCCAAGGAGACACAGCTGGAGACTGGCAGATCCAGGATTCAAAGTTAAGCTCGAATCCATTACACCACACAGAGAGACTAAGAGGCAGCTCCCAGCTAGTCCTGTTAAGCTTCTATCTCTTCCTCAATCACTCTGCTCTGGCTGAATTCTATGCTGATAACACAGGATGCTAGGCAGAAAGGTTCCACCTGTCCAGAAAGCAAATGCTATACCTATGGACAGGATGTGGTACCTGTAGTAATTGGGTGATAATTTCTCCATCCTTAGCCCAGGTTACAAGAGAACAGGGTCCAAACAACAGAAGCTACCCTCTAGCAAAGCCCTATGGAAAGTTTTTCTTTTTTTGGAGGGGGGGAACGTCTGGTCATAGGACCTGAACTCTGTGCCTGGACACTGTCCCTCAGCTCTTCAGCTCAAGGCTAGCGCTCTACCACTTGAGCCAAAGTGCCACTTCCAGCTTTTTTCTTTTTTCTTATGTGGTGCTGAGGAATCGAACCCAGGGCCTCATGCATGGAAGACAAGCGCTCTACCACTGAGCCACCTTCCCAGCCCCTGGAAAGTTTTTCTTTCCCTATTTTCCACCATTCACCTTTGCTGAATAATCAATGGGAGTCCATTACAAAGGAAAGAGAGAGAGAGAGAGAGGACAAGAGGGTGGGTATCTATGCATGCACACATGCCTGTCTCTGGGTATCATTGTGCTGGCACTGAGAGCATGCACATCTGATAATTGCCCCCTTCCCCCGCTGCCATCTCATCCCAATACATAGCCCCCTCTCCTCTCCCCAGCCAAGGACCTTACCTCATTCTGCACTGGGAGGATGCTTAAGAGTACCAAAGCTGGGGATGTTCTCTTCATTCACTTTGGTAGGAGTGTCTGGCATGAAATAAACAACAGTTGGGAGGATTCTTCTGAATGGGAACTAAAATCTGCCTCAATAGTGAAGGGCTAGTGATGAGAGGCAGAGCTAGAAGACAGAGCTGGAGGAAGCACAGCCTCCTTAGTCCTCTCTCGTCTGTAGCAGGGCTATTTTAGAAAGTTGCCCTACTCTGAGTTCCAGGAGGACTCAACTGTAAACCCAAGCTGCTTGGGAAGAAGAGGCCAAGAAGCATTTGTTAAAACCACCAGCACCCCAAGACTTTCCATTGTACCCCCCCCACTCCTACCTGGTTGGCTGTTCCTCTTGCCCATAAGTCCCACAAAGAAATCATGCATGTCACCTGCAGAAAAAGGTCAACACTGTCAACAGGAGAGGTGATGCTTTCCACCTACAGTGTTACAACTTCTGAGATGGTTTCTCCACTCTCTCTCTCTCTCTCTCTCTCTCTCTCTCTCTCTCTCTTTCTTGGCTCCACTCTCTCTCTCTCTCTCTCTCTCTCTCTCTCTCTCTCTCTGTCTTTCTCTCTCCTTCCCTCTCCCCCCCATAAGATCTTCCTATGTAGCCCTGGGAATTTATGATTCTCCTGCTGCGGGAACTATAGTGTACACCACCATGCCTATCTAGTCTTTGTATCTTGCCCCAGCAAGACACAAAGATAACCCACCATTATTAGGCATGTACTCTTGTCCCATCCCGCCCCCTCCATTTCGAGTTCTCTACAGCAGGTGCCTTGGCTTTGAATCTCCAGTGCCATTGTAAATCTCTTGGTTTTCAATGACTCACCAGTAGAGGAAATCTCCCACACCCCTCACACCTGCCTCCTTCCTGTGCCCTGGTGGCCTTTCCTACTCAGAAACACTGGCCAACCAGTTGCAGCTGGCATATTGTCTGTACCAGCTGAGATAGAGCCAGCCAAAATGGCCCCTGGGCCCCATGCCCATGGAGCTCTGGGCAAGTGGTCAGCAAAGATAGGGAGAGAGAAGAAGCTACTCACGTTTCTGGGGAAGGGATGATTCCTTTGAATCTGGAAAAATAAAAAAAATTGAGAAATGGATGGTGGGAAGTGATGATTTGATAATTCAAGGGCAGTTCAGATGACAAACCCTGATGGATTCACTAAGTCATTTCTGGTGTCCCCCTGCCCCCTGCCCGTGGAAGTCTCCCAGGCCTATCTCATCTGCAGAATCCTTCCCCTCATCCCTCTCCCCGGGGCCTGGCCCTACCCACGCTAGCCTTGCTCAGTACTTTCAGTAATTCCTCCAGAGAGACTGAGCGGCTGTCGTAGAGTCTCCGCAGCAGGGATGGAGGCAGCTGGTACAGATCTGAGTCCTTGCAGGGGAGAGGAACAGAGAGGTGAGCGGAGAGGAACAGAGAGGTGAGCGGGGAAACTAACATCCCTCCCACTTGCTCTCTTCCCACATAAAACTCTCTTCTGAAGCCCTCACAGCTGCATCCAAGATTTCCTCTGTCTGCTCTACAAGTGGATACTCAAAGTGTGGTTTTGTGGACCAGCACTGCAGGGAGCTTGTTAGAAATACAGATTCTACCCAAGAACCTGCATTTGAACCCCATTCACAGTTAATTCACTTGTACAGTATGGTTTGAGGGGGTGGGGGAGGCAGGCTGGCTGACCATCCTGATTGCCAGAACTGTAAAGACTTCCAGGAATCCAGAATTTTCTTAAACTGGCACAGTTATTGCCTATCTCACAAGCTCAAGGGCGATTGTTCCCTAGGGCCCTATCCAGCTTCTGTCATCTTTCTGTGACAAGGGCCATAGGTTCTTTTCTCCCTGGCATATCATGAACCAATATGCTACCTATGAATGAGTCATGAATTTCCCCAAAGCAAGGAAGGCCTCGTCAGAAAGAGCAAGTATCCTCTAGTCTATACGCTGTGATGGAATCACAGACAGGATTAAGTCCCAGGGTTGGATGACAGCAGGCTGCCAGGGCAACCTGCAAACCTGAGGCTCCCCTCCTCTGTGCCATGTTGTGCATGTTTCTCCCCTGCCCCCCCTCTCTTTCTTTCTCCCCGCTATGTCCTTTTGCCTTAGTTTTTACTCTTTCACCCACACACCCTTCCTGCCCTTGATCTAGAATTTCTTTCAAGAAAGATACATGCTCAATATAACATTCTTCTCCCCCACAATCAGCACCCCAAATTCTGCAGCTATACAACAGGGGGCTCGGCGTTGTCCTCATGATTTTTTCCCCTAGAAACTTGTGGCCACAGCAGGGTGGTAGATAGGGGCCATGTACACCTAAATTAATGCTGTAGAAAGACAATGTTGGTGATTATGTTGGAGAATCTCACCTGGAATTTTAAGAGTGCCTCTTTCTAGAGCCCAGGGGGTCCGTGAGCTGCTGTGCATGCACAAACATGCATTTACCCAAAATGTACTATACACACCAACCCAATTCCTAGGCACCCAGGCATCCTACCCTCTTCCTACATGGATTTTCCTCATCCTCACAGGAAACAGGTCTCTCTTTCAGTGACCACAACCTGACCGAGGGGCCATCTCATTGTTCAAGGTCCTGTAGCAGATTTGTCTCAGATGTTCAGACATCTTGGGCTGAAATTGTATGGCTCCACACACAAGGTCCAGCCTGTATTTGGCACACCCTAGGCCTTTCTGGATGGGTACTAGTCATTTGGATCTGGTGCAACTGCTGCCACCTGCAAGACTGCCCTGATGATCACACACACACACACACACACACACACACACACAGAGCCAACCACACAGTTTCCTGGCAGCCACTCTTCCAAAATTGTTCCAATACTCTGCCTACCTCCTGTAATGAGATGCTAAACAGATTGGAAGTGGAGAAGCAGTCAGACTTCACACACTGAATTTGTAATAAGTCCCACCTGTAATCATCTTAAAAGCATTTGTACCAATGTAATTGCTGTCATCTCAAAACCCTGAAAAGACTTCCTTCCTGCACTCCTCCTGCACACACCATGACAATTCCTATTCTTTTTCTTGGAGGGACTTTGAAAATCAGGGCTCAACCTGACTTTTTTCTTGTTCTTTTTCCTTTTCGTTTTGCCATTCTGAGTAAACAAGGCTGGGGGTCAGGTAAGAGAGAGAAGAAAAGAAGGATAAGGACTGAGAGTCATAGATACACCTAAAGTTACAGACAGTGGATACGCAGATGATAAGAGAATGTATTTGCATCTTGAAAAGAAAAGAACCCATATAACTGATAGGTGAAATAACATGCAAATGACCACTTGGGAGAGGAAATTTTTACTGTGTTTTTTTATTATCCAGGGAGTAGAGAGCACTCCCCCTGCCCGCCCCTGCCCACCAAGGCACAGAACCTGACTGTAGAAAACCTCAGACCACCCTACCTTACCCCTTCACAGCACCATCCAATAACCAAATCACCCAACAATCAACCACCCCAACAACATATGTAGGACATCTTTTATGTACAAAGACACACAGAGAGCCAGAGATAGTTCAGACATACCCTGGAGAGGATGGAAAGGTGAGAAGACCAGAGAGGAAGAGACATCGAAAGGAAGATGAAATGCCCTGGTTAGACCACCTGCCCAACCCCATCCACCCTCCTCTTCCCCACAGTTGTCCAAACAGGCAGAATCCAGGTCCCTGTGATGTTCCAGGACTCTGCCAGTGGGTGCCTTACCTTGCTGTGACTCCCACTGGGTACCACCTGCTCCTGTGATTCCTCACAGACAGCTCCAAAGCTTGGAGGCAGGCTGAGAGCCAGGATGGCTGCGAACAGCAAGGTAGTCCTCATGTTTCCTGGGAAGGCAAAGGCCAGGGAGGTGGGGAAGATACAATGTGGTGGAAGCGGAGACCCTCCTAACCAGCAGCCAGGTTCCACCTTGCTTTTCTAGCCTTAAACTCTCCTAGGCAAGTCCTAGTCTACAGAGGATGGAAGGGATCTCTGAGAAAAGGGGTCCATTCTTGGAGCTCAATTTCCCTTCTTCCCCATTAGATAGCTCCCAAGATATGCCCCCTGGCAATGAGCGATGGTGCCTGGGCCTGTAGCTCATAAGGAAGATGACAGATTTATAACACAGGCACTCGTTCTTTAGTTGCCTTGAGGAGGGGTCCTGGATGCTGCTCTCCAGAACTAAATAACCCCAAGACTTAAGGAAAACTTTCTGGTGAGGAAAAAAATCAGTCTGCAGCTACAGACTCCAAACACTCACCCAGTAAGCTGCTTGCCTATCAAGGGCTGTATCTCCTCTGTTCTTCTGAACGGGGACCCCTGACCCCTGGTGCCAGCTTCTGTCCATCAAGCATTGTCCCTTACCCCCTGAGCCTACCTGTGGAGCTGCTCTGAGCTTGGCCTGGCAGGATCCGGGAGCTGCCTGGGAGCACTCCCCACTCTCCACACGCTGAAGCTGCTGTGATGAGAGAGACAGAGTGGAGGGTATGTGGAAGGTGGCGGAAACTCCGTCCCAGCTCCCTGATAAAGGCTCTGGGAGGGTATGGGGAGCTGAGGGGAGGGGCTGAGAATCACCAATCCCAAGGTGGCTGGAGGGAAGGAGGGGGAGACTGAGTTGGGGGAATGGGAAGGCTGCAGCTATGCACCTAGACTCATAGGCACGTGTGCACTCTCTCTCTCTCTCTCTCTCTCTCTCTCCCCCCCCTCTCTTTCTCTCTCTCTCCAGACCCAGCAGTGCACTAGAGTCGTTCAACAGCCTACTTTCCAAAGGTATGTAAGATAGGCACTCTAGGGTATGTTATTGTGTATAGTATGTCACAAAATTACCATACAGGTCTAGATCAATAGGTGTGTCCTCTGGGCCTTTCTTTCCATGTTCACTCATCAGCTCCCCACCCTTTAAACC
This sequence comes from Dipodomys ordii, assembly GCF_000151885.1. Classification (NCBI taxonomy): domain Eukaryota; kingdom Metazoa; phylum Chordata; class Mammalia; order Rodentia; family Heteromyidae; genus Dipodomys; species Dipodomys ordii. The sequence goes on from NW_012267219.1 coordinate 2,216,941, forward strand.
TTTAGGCTTGGCCAGCAACCAGTGGTTCACACCAGTAATCCTAGCTATTCCGGAGGCTGAGATCTAATGACCGTAGTTTGAAGCCACACACACACACACACACACACACACACACACACACACACACACCAATCCTTCCACTCACCCCCCCCCAAGTCTGAGAGACTCTTATCTTCAATTAACTATCAAAAAGCTGGAAGTGTAAGTATGACTCAAGTGGTAGAGCACTAGCCTTGAGCAAAAATGCTCACAGACAGCACCCAGGCACTGAATTCAAGCTCAGGCAGGTGCCTCTTTGCCACTGCCAGAGTCCTGGCTAAGGTTCTCCTGCCAAAAAGAGGATTGTAGGTGAGGGCTGAGATGTAGCTCAGTGGCAAAGCATTTGCCTAGCAAGAGCAACATCCTGTGTTTGATCCCATTCCCTCCCAAAAGAAAAAACAAACAAAACAAGAAACAAGAGCCCAGCACCAGTGGCTTATGCCTGTAATCCTTTACTCGAGGCTGAGATCTGAAGATTGTGGTTCAAAGTCCGCCCAGGCAGGAAAAGTCCGTGAGACTCTTATCTCTAATGAACCACCAGAAAACCGGAAGTGGCGCTGTGGCTCAAGTGGTAGAGCGCTCGCCTTCAGCTGAAGAGCTGAGGGACAGAGCGCCCAGGCTCAGAGTTCAGGCCCCACAACCGACCGAAAAACAAAACACAGGCACAGGCCTGTCATCCTAGCTATTCAAGAAATTGAGATCTGAGGGTCCTGGTTTGAAGCCATCTTGGGTAGGAAACTCTCTGAGACTCTTATCTCCAGTAAACTACTCAGAAAAAGCTGGGAGTGTGTAGCTCAAGTGGTAGAATGCTAGCTTTGAGCAAAAAGAATTTCAGGGACAATGCTTATGCCTGGAGTTCAAGCCCCAGGACTGGTATGGAAAAAAAAAACAACCCACCACCACCACCAAAACCAAAAAGACAAAAAACAAACAAACAAGGATTACATATGGATTCTCTCCTCCTACTGAGCTGCTTTACCATTCTTATCTTCACATCCAGCGTCAGTGCTTCTCCACTGCTGAGAGCAGAAAACTCAGTCAGCTCCCCTCCTCCCCACTAGTGCTAAGCCCTCTCCCCTAGACCTGCCTCCTGCTGTTCTCCTTCCTGACCCCGAATCAGCCTGACCCAGTTGCATCCTTCTGGAGCTCTACCTTCCATTCCTCCTCTCTGAGGAGGATCACACAGGATGGCTGAGCTGTTCTCCATCCCTCCCCTTCAGCATTGATTTCTTAAATGCTTCCCTTTTCTTTCTGTCTGTGAAAGAGCCCCAGGGGCAAAACAGTGGCAAGATTAGACACCCAGAGAGAGGTGACAGACAGATAGACAGACAGGATGCTGAAGAGATAGGGGAGGTAGAAAGCGAAAACCAGCTTGTTAGGCCCGGCACTGGTGGCTCACACCTGTAATCTTAGCTACTCAGGAGGCTGAGATCTGAGGATCACGGTTCAAAGCCAGCCTGGGCAGGAAAGTCCGTGAGACTCTTATCTTCAACTAACCACCAGAAAACTGGAAGTGGCGCTGTGGCTCAAGTGGTGGAGTGCTTACCTTTAGCTGAAGAGCACAGGGACAGTGCCCAGGCCCAGAGTTCAAGCCCCATGACTGACAAGAAAGAAAAAGAAAGAAAAGAAAACCAGCTTGTTCTTTTGAGGGGGTTCCCCCAGTGGGGCTGGGCTTGGGTTTGATGTTCAGAAGATACTCTTTCATAGAGGGATCTGTTTGACTTTTGTATTTCCAACATGTACATAGGAAAATACCTTTTTAAAAAAATTTTTATGAAGGCTGGGAAGGTGGCTCAGTGGTAGAGTGCTTGCCTTGCTTGCTCAAGGCCCTGGGTTCGATTCGTCAGCACCACATAAGCAAAAAGAAAAAAAAAGCTGGAAGTGGCGCTGTGGCTCAAGTGGTAGAGCGCTAGCCTTGAGCTGAAGAGCTGAGGGACACCGCCCAGGCCCAGAGGTCAGGCCCCACCACCCGACCCAAAAAAAAAAATTTTTTTTATGAGGAGATTCAGTCACTCACTCCAGTACACATAGTTTCCAATCCGTGATGAAGAGCCAAAAGTTCAGGTTCACCTCATGCCAAATCTCCCATTCCTTTTACTGCTTGTTGTGTGGGCTGACCTGAGACAGAACAGTTAGCACTCCCTGAGGGAGAAGATGGCCCAGCTAAGACGGCAGGTTTGGAACCCTCCATTCTTGGAATGAAGACATTCCCTTATTTGCTACAGACACTGCTCAGCAGGGCTTTCCTGATCAACCTATTTAAAATTACCACCCCAAGCCAGGCACTGGTGGCTTATGCCTAGAATCCTAGCCACTCAGGAGGCTGAGATCTGAGAATCATGGTTTGAAGTCAGCCCAGACAGAAAGGCCTGTGAGACTCTGATCTTCAATTAACTACCAAAAATAAAAAATAAATAAAGCTTCAAGGTGAGCTGTGGCTCACATGATAGAGTGCTAGCCTTTAGCAAAGAAGCTCAGAGACAACACCCAGGTCCTGACTTCAAGCCCAAGGACCAGCACCAAAAAATTAAAAAAAAAAAAACCATCCCAATACTCTACATCCCCTTCAGGTTTTCTCCTGCATTCATTTTCTCCTGCATGAGGGTATTTACTTATTGTCTCTTTACCAAACATCCCAGCTCCACCAGGAATGTAGGAGCTACAAGGGTAAAAATTGTCTGCTGTTAATATCCCTCATCTTATAGTATTTGGCATATAATATATGTTCAATGGAAGTATTTGTAAAATGAAAAGAGAAGCCAGAGCTTCTCTGTTTTATCTTAGCCTCAAACATGGACCCTCTCAAGCGCTGCTAGGGTCCTAAAACACCTTCTTCCCATGCCAGCCACCCTGGGACTCGGGCCATACTCATAGAAGTTACCCTAACTGCACAGGGCCCTTGGTCACCCCGGAGTGAGGGCAGCAGCTGGGTATGAAGGCCTCTTTATTATGTGAGAGGCTAATGAGGCCTCATTAAAAGCTTCTCATTACCCAGCTAATTGCAGGACTGTGTGGGCAAAGAACATGGGCGAGGACCCAGGACTGGGAGCATTTGGTGGTATGAGGAATAGAAATCGAAGGCTGTTTCCACCCAAATGACCTGACAGGTTCATTCTTTTGAGAAGCCCAGGTGCGGTTCTTAATGGCATTTAGCTATCTTCTTCGTCTTCCTTCTCCTCTCTCCTCCTCCTACTGATCTGGAAATGGAAGGCTAAGTGAGGCAGGCAGAGGGAGTTAGGAATGCAGGAGGTATGAGACCACTCTGCATCAACTACGCCCACCCCCACCCCCACCTATCCATCCCTGCTTCCAAGCCTTGACACCAGGGAAGCAGGGCTTCAGCAAAGGCTCTCCATGAATAATGTCCTTTGATGATCTGGCAGCTCACAGAGGATGGCAGGAGTCAAGGCTCTGGAGAGCAAAGGGATGGCCAGAAGTGCTTGCCTCTTGATCTCTGGGATTAGCAAAGACTTGAAAGAGCTGATGCTAACCTAAGCAGGAGAGGTGATCAAGGCGGAGGCCTTGAAGAGTTGAGCAGGCAGCTTCCATTTGCCCACAAATCATATGCAAATAACACGTAAAGTGCCATTGCAGCTACAGAAGCATTTAAGGCGTTTCTTTCTTTGAGTATCCATGCTATACTTGAGCCACATCCCAGATGCTAAGAGGAGAAGGTACTTGGAATCCAGAGACCCTCGCAGCTCCCCTCATGGCCTCTTGAGTGATGCCAGAAAAGTGTTTTTAGTTGCTGAGAGAGATAGGTTAGGCAGCTCTTCTCTAGGGGCTATTGGTGAAGGCTGACCCAGCACCTGCTGTGTACACAAGATGACCTGCACACATCCATCGCATGTTTGACTTGTGGACCCTCTCAATACCCTGGAGAATTGTTGGAGGTGAGGGCAAGCCATAAATGACACTGGGTAGAGAGATGCCAGGGATGAATAAAGGAGGACAGTTTCTGGATCCAGCCAGGTCCTGTAACCAAGAAACTGCTGAGAACAACTCACAGTACAAGAAATGGGGAGAGTCCCTCAGAGCCTGGGGAAGAGATCCACTGAGGCAAGAGGACCGCACCAAAGCTGGATTAGTCTCTGAGGTGCCAGGAATGGCTCCTTGTGGAGGCTGAGGGGCCCAGGGCAGCCCGTGCCCCCTCAAAGCCTGAAGAGAAGAGCCAGTGGCAGAACTCCCTCCTTCCTCTCTCATGGTGAGAAAGCTAATTTTAGCCCTGTTATGTGCAGGGAAACTGAGCCCTATAGGCTTCAGGCTCTTAGACTCCAGAAGGAAAAAAAAAAAAAAAGGCAATCAGGAAAAAGAAGGTAGAGATGGAAGGGTAAAGGAGGCAAGAAGCCCCTCCTGCCCGTGGTCAAGCAGGAATACATCCACACGGCCAAGGTAGGGACCGGAGACTTGGTCTTCTCCCCACTCCCACCCCTACCCTGGGAGCTGGCAATGCCCTCAGCCCTGGAGAAAGAAACGCAGGATAGGGAGCAGCAGCTGCATTTTCTCCTGAAATTGCTTCTGAAAATGACCAGACACTTCAGTAGGAAAGTGACGACAATTTGGGCCCTGGGAGCAGGAGATGAGGCAGAGAGCGGGGGCGATTGGGCTCAGGTCACCACCCGCCTCTTAGCCAGACAGGATCTTCATGGCCTGATTCTGAGAAGCTGAGGATGGGGGAGTTGTCAGGAAGGAGGCTAGCCAGAATCTGAGCGACTCTTCCTCTAGATGGCCCCCCTCACAACAGGTTCTAGTCCCTCGCCCACCTACGAAGAGCTCATGACTGGATTCCCATCTCAGCTCCGAACAGGGTATGCTGAAGCAGGGGGCTTGAGCTCAGAGAACGAGATTAATCTGCAGGCAGGAGGCAAGTTTAATCAGGTCTCCCAGCCAGCATGATTACCTGGGGCCGTGAGCTGCCTGCCGATGGAAGCCGGAAGCGAGGTGAGGGAGACCCCAGCCTTAAGACACAGCGGAGCTCAGAGCTCAGCAGAGGAGGCAGGGAAGAAGCGGAGTGATTATGAAAAGAGGAAGGGACTTCCAGAACCGGTAACAATGGCAGCCCTTTGTAAGTCCTCACAGACAGCTGATCTAAATTTCACTGCGGATGTAGAAGCAGTGTGTTCCCTCACGAAGTAGAGAGAGCGATGGTGACACAAGGCAGTGTCTATGGGGAAATCGCTCTGGAGGAGAGTGAAAAAAAATTATTACATATTAATATTAATCAGAGCCCACACAAATGGGGGACAATAAGATGGTGTGAGATAGTTGGAGACTGAGAAACAAAATGACAGTGACAGAAGACAGGGGCTGAGTCACGGGGAATGCCAGAGCCTGGGTGGAGGAGTCTGTTGCCTGCCACCAGCTACAGGCCTCAGGTGGGGAACTGTGATTAGCCAGATAACTGTTGGCAGCAGCTGAGCATCTCAGGTACATGGAAAGCCAGGGAATGCTCAGGAGGCAGGTGTGATGCAGCCCACTGCTGAGTGGAGGGGAGATGGAGCTCCTGGGTACAGGGGACTCTACACTCCCCAGCTCACCTCAGCTTGCATGCATGAGCCCTCCAGTCTTGGGCCTCTTTTCAGGCTAAATCTTCAAAGAATCCCAGTCTCCACCATTGCAGGGATCCTCACTTCTTCCCTCCAGGGACACACTTAATGAATCAGCCCATTGGCCACCTGCGACCTGAGCCCTATCCCCGACTCCCGCTCTCCTACCCTCCATCCTGGTCTCTCAAAACCCAGCTAGAGCTCAGCCGGTCAAGGAGCCCAGAGACAATTTCCTTTCTTTTCCCTTATTATCTGTACTAGCTGGCTCCCAGGAGCCTGAGGGACAGAAAAGGGCATGGAGAAGAAGGGTCTAAATGCAAGTGGGTTAGGAGACAGGGGAACAGGGACCCACCCACACTGACCAGACCTTTCTGAATGACATGATCTTTATTAGTAGACAAACAGACTGAGACCACTGCATTTGAAGAAGAGTTCTGGAAGGGTCAGGGAGAAACATGGCATTTTAAGTGTTCTCTTTATTTCACCTTACCATCAGAGGGGCTAGACATGAGATTTCCCCCCACCCTTACCCCAAAGGCAGGCAGAGGGGGTTCATGCTGGTCCGGGAGAAAGATGCTGCATCTCTGTGGGGCAGCAGCCAGCCCCTCACTGCACAGTGACCTCCAGGTGACTCCCCTTCTTCTTGCAAATTAGTTTGTTCTTCCCACCACCTACAGGGCCCTCGATAACCTTGACAGCCACGCTTTTGTCCTTGAACCTCACTGAAAACCTAGAGGGAAAACAAGTTGCAGAACTGAAGCTAACATCTGCATCCTCTCACTCCTATTCCAGAATTTCAACAATGGATCCCCATTCCTCCCTGAAACAAGCACATGATACATTCTCCCACCCCACCCCCATCCTCCCACTCCCCACCCCTCCACCCTGTCAGATGACTCAAGGCCCCAGAGAACTTGGGTGGGGACCAAGAAACACCTCCAAGCCCTGCCCTGACACAGTATGCTTCACTTTCTGATCGCATGATTTCCCCGGTCACAATGACCATGAGCCCGGTCATCTGTCCCAATCCGTCCCTCACCACCAGCTCACGGCCTTACTTCTCAGTCACGGTGACAGAAAGCTGCCTCTGTGTGGCATCCAGAACAGCCTGGTACATTTTTGTCAGTAATTCAACCACATGGTCACTGATCAACAGGATGTCTCCCTTGGAGCCCACTGATGTTATCTTAGGAAGAAGGAAAACAGTAGGAAAAAGATTCATTTATTTTCTCCTTCGAAGCACCAAGAGTGACATCAAAGGCCCAGAGTAAGAGGTCTGGTCCCAGCTGTTTTAGTTTGCCCCACCCCTGGGATGCCCACCCCTTCTCCAGCAGAGGCCCCACTGCACCCCATTCTGCTACCTCATTCAGATGCAAGCTGAAAAGCCCATCCTGGAGGCTGCTGACTGACACTTCAGCCACACTGTCCAGCCCAATGATGGTTTGGGCCTGGAATTTCTTGGTGTCTGTGATAATCACATGCCCCTTGGTCAGAAGAAGAATCCGAGCAGAAATCTACAAGAAAAGAGAATGGTGGGAAGAAGAAAGAATGGGGGACAGTCAGAATTAATCCTCACTTATGTACCCTGTATATTGTATAGCACGCATGCACGTGTGCGCGCGCGTGTGCACACACACACACACACACACACACAGTGCTGCCCATCCAGGCCTGGAAACCCCTGTGGGGAGGGGTTAAGCTGTAATTCTTCACCTTGCCATTGCCACGGTTGACCTTCTTCACAGTCTCTGCCATCAGAACAGGCCCTTCATCCCTCCCTTGCAGCTTCTGCAGTTTGGGATTTCCCTGAAGCCCAACGTAGTCACCGCGGAATGGCACTGGGACACTGAAGACACACAGGAGGTGTACAGTGGGGAACAAAGCCCTATTCCTCCTTTCCCAAGTGTCCCGCCTAGTACTCTGCCCCCTCCTGTTTCAGGGAGTCACAGGCATGGTCCAGGAGCAGCACCATCAGCCTCACACAGGATGGAACCCCCCCCGCCACCTACTCAGTCAGACTCTGAGGAGGGGACACAGCATCTGGGGTTCACAATCCTGCCAGGCAATTTTCTGATGCAGGCACAAGCTTGAGAATGACCATTGGATGGAACTGGCTGTGTGGGTGGTAGTCTAGGGGCCTTTACCTCTGGGGATAGGAAGCCTTCTTCCCTTTGAACAGTTCACTGGCATAGAGCTTTTCCTTCAGTGTCTGCACCTGCTTTGGGGACAGCTGATCTCTGAACTTCTTGCACTGTGAAGAGCAAAGAACGGGAGTTAAGATCATGGTGGAAGAGGGAAAGGTTGAGGAGGGAAATAAAGATAGGAACTAGAGGACACAAGGGGAACAGAGAGACAGGAATGCACTAGATACTTCAGGAGAGGGCAGGGGCCAGCTGGAGCATGAGTGAGGAGGACTGAGAGAACTGAGAAGTATGGGGGATGAATGGAAACTAGCAAATGCAGGTACCCTGAGGGCATATGCCCAGCCTATAGAGGGGCTCCACAAGTATTTCCTAGATGTGTAAGAACACTGTGAGTAACATATGCCAGGCACAAAAAGACAAATATCGTACAATTTCCACTTATCGTAGCTGATATCTACATTGGTCAAATACATAGACACAGAAAATAGATTTGTGGTTAGGTGGGGGCATGGACAGTCATGGCAGAGTAGTACATGGGTGTGCATTTCAGTTTGGAGGGGGAAGTAAAAAATGTACAGAGATGGATGGTGGTGATGATCATGCAACAATCTGAATGTACTAAATAACACTAACTGCACACTTAAAAATGGTTGATGGGGGGCTGGGAAGGTGGCTCAGTGGTAGAGTGCTTGCCTTGCATGCATGAGGCCCTGGGTTCAATTCCTCAGCACCACATAAGCAAAAA
>NW_012267219.1:2227264-2247836 GCF_000151885.1 Dipodomys ordii
AGTGGTAGAGCACTCGCCTTGAGCTGAAGAGCTGAGGGACAGCGCCCAGGCCCAGAGTTCAAGCCCCACGACCAACCAAAAAAAAAAAAAAAAAAGAGCTTTAGCCTTGAGCAAAAGAAGCTCAGGGCCAGTGCCAGGCCCTGAGTTTAAACCCCAGGGCAGGTGAAAAAAAATGTTAAACATGAGAACAACTTAGCACATAGAAAGTGTTGAAAAGCTAACTGCCCTAGCCTCAGATATAGGCAAGGCTTTGGCAAACTATGGACTAGTCAGAAGTACTGGAGGAAGAAATCTGTGCCCAGCCCCCTGCATGTTTCTATGGGGATCCTACGTTGATATTCAGCAGCTACTTGATAAAATCCAGGTGCTTGTCAGGAGACAAGCACAAAATCAGATTAGAGGTCTCAGGTATGTAGCAAGAGAGCCTGTATACTGCAATGGCAGACACAGTGGAGCCAGTGGGACAGGAGGCCAGGACAGGAGGAGGTTTTGGAGGAAGGAACTTGCCTTGGGGAACCGAGGAGGAAGCAAAAACTGGGAAGCAATGGGGTCCCAGCTTCAGGCCTCCCATTCATTAAGTCAGCTGAAAGATCAAGCATTGCTGATGACAGCCAAGGGCTCAAATGAAAGTGCCTCAAGATGCATTGTACTCAAAATGTTATACAACTATTTAAAGATAATTTTACATGTGTAATCCTAGCTACTCAGATCTGAGGATCACAGTTCAAAGCCAGCTAGGACAGGAAAGTCCTTGACACCTCCATTAAGTGCACACATGCATGTGCGCGCGCACACACACACACACACACACACACACACACACAGAAGTGAAGCTGTGGCTTAAGTGGTAGAGTGTTAGCCTTGAGCAAGCCCCAGGACCATCACTAAATAAATAAACACTACAATAAAAATTTAAGAATGAACACGTAGCCAGGTGCTGGTGTCTCGCACCTATAATTCTAGCTACTCAGGAGGCTGAGATCTGAGGATCATGGATGAAGCCAGCCTGGGCAGAAAAAGTCCCTGTGAGACTCTTACCTCCAATAAACTACTAAAAAAAAAGAGCCTAAAGTGGCGCTACAGCTTAAATGGTAGAGTACTAGCCTTGAGCACAAAGAGGTTCAGGGACAGTGCCCAGGTCCTGAGTTCAAGCCCCAGGACCAGCAAAAAAAAAAAGAACATTGACTCTTCATGGTGGCCCATATATGGTGGGTCCTATCAGCTGTCTGATGCCATCAGTGGGGGTTAGTTATAACATACTGCAGTCCTTTGGCCAGAGCCCTGCTCCTCCCTCTGTTCCCTTCCCTTTCCTAAGGCCTCACTGATCTCCCCCAGTAGTGTATCTTGGGAAGCACTTACTGGCTGATAGGTATCTCCAGAAATCATTCTTCTCTGACTCTCTTTTCCTCCGCTAGAAGCTGCCCACAGTTTGAATGTGTAGCCCAGGCTTAGCTTCTTCCTTCTCACTTTAAGTCCTCTAGAATTGGGAGAAGTCCTACCTGATTAATTTCCTCCCTTGGCCTGCTGTGGGTTCAGAGGGAATAGAGGGAAGATAGGATTCCTCTAGACTCATCCCAAAGTGGATCTTGGAAGGTTAGACAGTTATCCCTCTGCCTATAGCTGTTAAATGCTCAACCTCAAACTCTCCTCCAGCCTACTTGCCCATGGCCAAGATGGTGGGAGTGCTAAGACTCCTTCCTGCTTCAGGATGCCAGCTGGCAGTGTCCACTCAAATTAAAATGCTCTCTTAGTCTGTCCTGGACCCCAAGGACTCCAGGGTCTGCTCCCCCAAAACTGCTGCTTCATCCCCTCTTTTCAGGATTGGAGAAATTCTCAGAGGGAGTTTCAGGTCACCTCTTCCTTTCCCAAACCTGTCCCAACCACCTCAACCTCTCCATTTTCCATCCTAACCCAAGTACTTACTATGCTCCTGTAGATGAAATTTGCCAAGGTGAGGGTAGCTCCTGACCGGAAATATTTTCGATAATTCTTACGAGCCTGGTAGGAACAAAAAGAAAAGACAGATTCTAGATGAGGTTCTGCCACTTTTTCAACCATACCTAAAACAGACTGGGAAGGAGGGCATAAAGTCAGACAAAATGCCAAAGGAGGGCAGCTACAGCACAGGCCCAGGCACACCCATGCACACGTACAAGTCTTCTCATCCCACACCCACACACAGGCCATCCTCAAGGAAGGGTGTTGGTAGGTCTTAGTCCTCTAGGCTTCCCCACCCCCAGTAGCAAGCACCACCCACAAGGGGTCATATGTGGACAGGAAACTCCTCTGCCACTCCTCATTACCTTCCATCCTCTCACAAAAGCTTGGATCCGCAATGCCGATGCCTTCATCTTCCCATAGTGTTTCTTTTGCTGTAGGAAAAGATTGGGCCTGGTAGAAAAATCCACATCCCAAACCATTTCTCCCACTGTAATAAGAGTAAACAGAATGGGACTTTGACTGCACCTTGTTACCCCGAAACCAAGCAGAGATGAGAATCTGACTCTTCCGCATGAGCTGGTAATGGGTACGGCAGCGCCAGCCTCGGTAAACCTTCTGTATGAGGATGGCCAGTTGCTGGAGTCTCAGGTGCCTCTTCTCTTCCAGGTAGAAAAGCTGTGGAAGGAAGAAGCGTGGGGAGAAACAGCTGGCTTCTCTCTTCCTGTAGCCCGCAGGACTGCAGTTTCTCTTAGCCAGCATCTTAGATGATGCCCTCTGCCCTGAAGAAGGCAGAGTGGAAACAAGCCTTCAGTTCCCAGGGGCAGAGATTTCCCATCCACTCCCTATTCCAGAGACTCTCTTCCCCTCCGGCCTCTTCCCCATGTGGGTCCTGGACTCCTCCCATTCCCACACATGTGTTCTCCCCAACTCACAGTCTTGGGGCTTTTGATGAAGAGCTTTGTCTTTCCATAGGCTAGCTCCTCTGAAGATATGCTCAGTTCCCCCAGGACCTTCTCGACCCCCTCCCTACAGGCAGATGGGAGAAAGCTGCTGAAAAGCCCCTATGTCCTTCCAGCCCTAGAAACATAATTCTCATTTCCCTAAGTATCCATCCACTGGCTTCAGCCCACTGGGTCTTACCTGTCTCCCCCATTCCAGTAAGGCCAAGTGCATGGGCTCAGCAGTCGGTACCTTTCCAGGAAGGGCTTATAGCCCTGGCGGAAGGCATAGCCAGCTCGGCGCACCCGTACATTCTCCAGCAACCCCAAGTACCGTGTCTGGACTACTACCAGCTCTGAAGAAAACTGACCCCGCTGTTGATTCTCATTAGGCTTTATGCACCTAGGAAGGGGGTGGGGGAAAGGCTTAGGGGTTCAGGAGTGGATACCTTGCTGGTAGACCCTATCCTGATCTCCATACCCCAATCTGTACACAGTTGCTCCCTTACTAGACATTTTCAGTCAAAGCGGAATCTCACCCCTTGGCCTTCCCAATTTTACTTACTAGCCTAATGCTTCTCCTCCCAGCCTTGGGCTACTCAGCTCCTCACTGGCCTCTGTTTTCTGTAAGAATGGGCCTCCAAGACCCTCTTCCAGAGTTACTCCTCTGGACATGTTCTACAGCACATAGACCTGGCACATGCCATCAGACATGAAGCATGTTCCCCTGTGTGCCCAGCTTGTCACCTGATATAGTTCGGGTTCTTGGAATACAAGTTCTTCATGAGTATGGCCACAGAACTCTTAAACTGGGCCCCAGCAGTCGGAGGGCGCTTGAGAGACGCTTCCTTGGGATTTCCCTCAGGGAACAAGGAATGAAGGAGAGGATGGCGAGCCTTCCACATGACCTGGGACAGGTCTCGGAAGAGCAGGTCATTGTTCTTGTCAATGAAGCCAGCCACGTTGTATGTTACCTGTAGAGGAATATCTGTGGTTTGGAGACCCCATGGTCCTGTTCTGCTTGGTCCTCCCAGTTGCATTCTAAAGTATCCTTAGTAGCATCTTGCCCACTGCCTTCAGTTTGTGTCCTGGCCCTAGTCATTGCCCTGAGCCCTGCTACAATTACCTTGCCTGCATAATGGCAGATACGGAAGCAGCTGAGGCCCATGGTGTGGTCATACTGGCGCTGGGCATTCTGGGTAACTTTGCTCTCATAGTGACTATGCTTGGAGAAGAGCTGGTTCAGCTTTGCTAGGAAAGTGGAGTCACTGACCACTCCAGGGCGCAGGCACTCTTCATCCAGCATAGCCAGGATGCCTCGCTGGTTCTAGGTCAAGAACAAGATGAGTGCAACATACATCTGGTCTTTCAAGATGTACACATTCTCGCTGTTGCTTCATCAACCTGCTCTTGCCCTTTTTCTCCTTTATCATCTTTACCAAGTGGGGCAGGGAGGAGAAAAACAGAAGAAGGATGTTTGGGTAGTCTGGAAAGGGAGATTTTCAGAGGGAAGAGAAAGATCACTCACATGCTCAATGAGGTTACAGATGATGCCATTATCAAAGTAGTCCACCTTTGTCCACGCTATGCCCTGGTAAGGGGAGACATCAGTTGCAAGGGCAAGTCCAAGTCAAGTCTCCAAAGACTTCATCAGACCCAGCCTTCCTTTTAGCCACTCTCACTACAAAGAACCATCAGAAAATCCCATAGTTCAGAGGATCCTTGTTTTGGTTCTATTAAAAAATCCATTCCTCCAAAATGGGTGGGAAATTTTGTGACATGGGCAAATAGACATGTGTGGGGAACCAGGGCACCTGTGAATGAAGATGAGACAATGCAGAAAGCTCTGTAGGTGGAATAGAGCCAGAGAGAAATGTAATGTGTCAAGTGGAGGTTGGCACAGACAGAACACTAGTGTGGGACTGGGGAGGGACCCAGGTGGATGTAGCAGATGACCACTCTGATAATAAACTATAAAACTATAATGCATGAAAGAGTTTCTCTTCAAGTAATTAGCCAATTTGATGTGTCTCCAGAGCTCTATCTACATCAGTGATTTTCAAGCTTAAGAATGCATCACAATGCACTCACTGTAACCTAGATTGGCGGGAGTCTTCCTTCCTACCTCACCTTCCTAATTCAGCAGCTCTGGGATGATGCTGGGGAAATTACATTTTTCATATGCTCCCAAATTATATTGACACCACTGGTCCAGGGCCACATTTTAAGAACCACTGATTCACACCATACTTTGGCATTACATCATTTTGTTAAAAAGCTTTGTACAAAAGATGACAATTGACCCAGAGATAATTGCTCTCTGCTCTGAGAACATGCTGAACACGAGGTCCACAGGCAGGATAGCTTCTCATTGCTCCCAAGGTTCCAGGTGTCTCAGGCTGGGGCTATTCCCAAATGTGACTGGGAAGTGTAAACTTTGCTTTTCTTTCTCCTTCACTGACCCTTAGAGAAAAAGTTTCCCTCCCACTTCATCCCATAATACCTCAACCAGTTAAATGAATATGATATCCTTACAATGTAGCTGTGAAAAGAATCTTTAGATACTGATATGGGAGAGCTCTTGTTAAGTGATGAATGATAAGGTCCATAACAGACCACATATACTGGCCTTTGTCTAAACTTTATAGAAAATTTTATTTACATATTTGCTTGTGCACCTGCAAAAGACCTTCCGGAAGAAGGCCCAGTCTAGTTTGCCTTTGGAAGAGAAGGGAACTGGGAGGCTGAAGGCAGAGGTAGGAGAGAGACCTTTATCTGTGTACTTTTGTAAGTTCTTTGAATCTTGGAACATCGGAATGTATTATCTATTTGAGAATTTAAATTGTGAAAATATTGGGGCCATATTGCCATAACAGATTCTTGAGAGTACATGAGGGAACATCCCTGGAAGGGTTTTAATGAGTAAGACTCTCTGCCACTAACACTTCCGGTGGGATTAGCTCAATCAGAGAGCTTTTCTAAGTAACACCTAGCCATAGACAACTGAAGTTTGCACTGAATCAGGGAAAGAGTGTGGAAATTTGGAGCCAAGAGCACTTCCTGTGAAGGAGTCTGGATTCAGGGTGCTATAAAAGGGGACAGCAACATCAGCTAGTGCCTGGAGGAGACAAAAGATTCTGAGATATTGGAGAAGGGCATAGTCAGAGATGTGGTAGGGTGCCAAGCCCAGGAGAAATATCCCTTCTAAATTTGGCTCACAGTCTGCCATAGGCCAAGTACAGCTGTCACTTCACTCTTGTCAGGACTCTCCTCACACACACCCTTCTATCAATCTGTCATCTGCTTGGCCTGGCCTAGAGTGGGAGGCTGGGGAGCAGAACGTCCTGGCTACTTAGTAATGCTGAATGCTCAGCTGTGTGATGGCAACTTTGTCCTTTGTGTTCCATTTGGGGACAATTTAGAGGAAGTTGTGATGGAGGAGGAAGGAAGATCTGGTATACGTCTGGGGGTGGTTTAAGAAGGTGAGCAGGGAGAAGACATGGTTTACCTCTCTCTTGTACTCCTCTTGCTCTTCCTTTAGGGTCAGTTCTATGAATACCTGCTGTAGCTTCTCATTGCAGTAGTTGATCACAAACTGCTCAAAGCTATTATCCTGAGGATCAAAGAGAGAGACCAACTCACCTGAGACCTCTCTCCCCTCACAGCCCCCTCTCTTACCTCCACCTGTGAGCCTGTATCCCCTAAAATCTAGGGGAGCAGGCTGGTAAAATTTGGCAAGGCTCTCTCACCTCCAGTATTTCAAAGCCATAGATATCCAGGACCCCCATAACCTTCTTCTTCTCTCCAGTGCCTACCTAAAGAAAATCAAAGGATAAATCTTAGAACAGATTCCGTGGGCACACCCAGCAAGGGTTCTCTTGTGAAGATGATGTGAGAAGAGGTGCAAACAGAGCTAAAGTGAGCTTGACAGAGCTGAAAAGAAGCCACAGTGTCTGCTCTTCTTCCTCTTCTAGGACAAGCAAGAAGGAAGGAGGGAAGGAGAGATGTAAATAGATTCCAGGATGGTGTTCCCACGGTCTGAGGCTAGAAAACATTAAAATCCTCTCAGGATAATAGTGGCTCATGCCTGTAAGGCTAGCAACTCAGGAGACTGACATCTGAGGACTGAAGTTCAAAGACAGTTTGGGCAAGAAAGTTCGTGAAACTCTTATCTCCAGGTAAACAGCATAAAGCAGGAAGTGAAGCTGTGGCTCAAGTTGTAGAGTGCCAGCTTTGATTGAAAAAGCCAAGCATGAGCATGAGACCCAAAGTTCAAGGCGCAGTACTCAGAAAAATAAAAGAAACTATAACAATCATTCCTAATATTTGTAGCATATTTTTTTAAATCCATGCCATTTAATAAGCTTCTCGTAATTTTATAAGGTATTTATTCCCATTGTACAGATAAAAATAATCAGCTTGCAGAAAGAAAAGGCATTTACCTCATCTTCAATTCAGCCCCTACCTTTCAGTGATACCTTCTGAATAGATGCCATTTTCTTGTAGATAACTGCTTGTTAACAGCTTTATTGGAATTAAGGGGATGGCTCAGTGGCAAAGCATATATTTCACAGGCATGCAGCCTGGAGTTGGATTCCACAAAATTTAAATAAATAAATAACAGCTGTATTGAATATAACTTATATACCAGGTATAATTCAGTGGGTTTTTTTAAGTTATCCAAAGTTTATATAAAGAGAGGAAGTAGAGGGAGAATGCAGTCATAATATTCAATGCACAGCCTATGAAACTAGGAAAACTGAGGAGCTGGGAGGAACTGGGAGAGAGAGGGGGAAGGGTAAAGGGGGTGACACTAACCAAGAAGTTTATATAACCTTCACCACCACCTGATTCCAGAGCAGTTTCATCATTCCACCAAAGAAATCTTTTTTCTTTTTTTTTGGGGGGGGGGGTCTGGTCGTGGGGCCTGAACTCTGGGCCTGGGCGCTGTCCCTCAGCTCTTCAGCTCAAGGCTAGTGCTTTACCACTTGAGCCATAGCACCACTTCTGGCTTTTTTTTTTCCTGTGGTGCTGAGGAATCGAACCCAGGGCCTCATGCATGCAAGGCAAGCGCTCTCCCACTGAGCCACCTTCCCAGCCCTCCACCAAAGAAATCTTATCCCCATTAGTAGCTACTCTTCCTTTCCTTCTCCCCAAGCTTCTGACAATCATTGATCTACTTCCTAGCTCTGTAGATTTGCTGATACTTCACATTTCATATGAACAGCATTATATAAAAGCTGGTCTTTTGTGACAGCCATAATGTGCTGCAGCATATATAAGGCATCAGTGCTGCAGCATATATAAGAACTTTGCTCCTTTTTTATTGCCAAATAGTACTCTGTAGCACAGTTTGCTTACCTATTCATCTGATGGACACATGGGTAGTTCCTAACTTTTGATCTATTATGAATAATACTTCTATGAATAGTTGTATACAAGTTTCTGTGAAGATACCTGTTTCCAGTTCTCTTGGATGTATACCTAAGCAACTGTGTGCATCATTTTAATCCGATCTGTAGTCAATTCTGGGAAGCAGGTGGGCCTTAGTGTTTTTTGTTTTAGTGATCATGTCTATCAAGAAACTGGGGCTCAGGAGCTGGGAAGGTGGCTCAGTGGTAGAGTGCTTGCCTTGCATGCATGAGGCCCTGGGTTTGATTCCTCAGCACCACATAAGCAAAAAGAAAAAAGCCAGAAGTGGCGCTGTGGCTCAAGTGGTAGAGCGCTAGCCTTGAGCTGAAGAGCTGAGGGACAGCGCCCAGGCCCAGAATTCAGGCCCCACGACTGGACCCAAAAGAAAGAAAGAAAGAAAGAAACTGGGGCTCAGCATCTTTGTGAAACTGAATGATGACATGGCTGAGAAATAAATGGATCAGATTTTCAAACTTACTACTAGAAGGAACGACTAGAAGATACCTTCCCTCCCATCCTCCTCTCTCTGTTTAATCTTAGAAACCAAGGAAGGAGCTGAGGGTGAGAAGGTGAAAGGCAGAGAATATTGAGAAAGAGGGCTCACCTTGATGCTTTCATTGATTCGATTCACTATCCAGTTGAAGAGGCGGTTGTAGATATTCTTAGCTAGAGCATCCCGTGCATACTGAGCCTGAGTGGGGGACACAGTTGGAGGATGAGGGATATGTGTTACCTAGTTATTGTGACAGCCACAAAACAGATAAAATCAGTCCCGACAGGACCTTTCTTACCTGGATGACATTCAATACTGTGACTACCTTTTCTTTGGCTGTTTCCATGGTTCTTGAGCACAAGGCTCTCTCTAGTTCCTCAGAATTCAAACCCACCATCTCCCCAATCTCTTGAATACCTGAGGTGATGAGGAAATATAAGGAGGTATCAAGAGAAGTCCTTATCTTGGTAGGAGAGAAAGTCTGATAAGGAACTGCCACCGGTCTTGGTGGGGAAGTCATTGTAGTTGATTCAGACTACATTAACAGCCCTAGGAGAATAGGGGCTGAAAGTGTGCTGCAGAGTAGGTAGATCTGGGCACTTACTACGCACTCTCTAACTCTCCTGATAATGTGCTTACCCCCACTGTAGAAGAGTCAACTGAGAGGCTGAGAAGTCCCAGACCTAGGTCTATCAAATTTGAAAATCTTGTTCCAAAATGCTTCACCAGGAATGCTTCCCAAGGGAAGACCTCAGGAGTGGGCCACATAGGAATGATCAGAGTGAGGCTGGTTACACTAGACATGGTACAAGAACTCAAAATAGGAGACTCAGGGTGGAGCTTCGGCAGGATGCCACAAACCTTTCCCGTTACGGATGCCACTTGCTGGTATCCCATTGGCTTGGAACTCGTCAGTCATCTCCACATTCCCCAGCTTCAGCACCAGAGCAGTTACCTCCAACACTTGTCGAATTTCCTCCTCTGAGAACCCAATCACGGTCATTGCCCTCTTAGGAAAGATAGCAGATATCAAGTGAGCTGGTGGTACCGGTCCAATGCTGAAAGCCAGAGCTTGGACTTGGGGAAGAGCCTAAGAACCCAAGCCTGCCCTGCCCTGAGCACCCACCTGAACAGCCCTGAAGTTGGAGGCGTCATCCATGCCACCTATTCTGGACACCTCAGGGTTCAGATAGGTATAGCAACTTATGTCCTGCTCAAGCTTCAGGGCCTCTGGGAAGGTCAAAATGGAGGAAGAAGGTTAGTACCTGCTCTCCCCTGCCTGCCCACCCTCTCCACCCCAGCCTTCACACCTCAACAGCCTTGCTCTGAGGGGCTTCATTCTTTTAATCAAAGGAACCATTTTTGGTTTAAGTCCTTCCCCTGTTTTTTGGATTAGGAGATAATAATTTCTACAATGATAGACTCAATTTTAAGTAGTTTAGGGTTTGGGTACTCACACTTGGAGTTTCTCCACAACAACTATGAAAGAAAAGCTTTATTGAACCCCTCCAGGATCCAAGTGGAAAAAAGATAGAACCTTCCAGGTTCTAAATAATGCAAACAGTAAAACAAACAAAGAAAAAAAACCCTCTTCATCCTGCTCAGACTTCAGTGCTTCACACCCACTTCAGCCTCAGCACCTAACTCACTTTCAGTCTGGGTTGATTCATTGTTTGTTCATTAGGTACCAACAAAGTAAGAGATAATTGTTCCCTGGCCCTGACACCTCCTGTGGAATGCTTCCTTTGATATTGAAGGACTGAACTCAATCAATGGTCTTGCATCCCCCTGTGTGGTAAATCTTTATCCCAGCCCCTATCACATGAGGTAGGGCTTGGTTTTTCTATCTCTCCCACAAATGAGCAAGTTGTCGGTTGGAACTGTTTCTCATCTCCATAATCCACATGCCTGGCTAACAAGCAGGATCTTTTATTTTAATAAATGCATCAAGGAAATATTCAGAAGTGTTTATGATAGGAAGAACTTGTCTAATCCTGGAGTTTGAGGGTATTATTTATCTCGTAAGCAAATTACTTGAGATCATGGAATATATCTCAAACTGTAGTTTAACTGCAGTTTCCTCTAGCACTAAAACCTTATTTTCATTTATTTAAATTTTTTGTGCAAGTTGTGGGGCTTGTACAGTGGGCCTAGGAGCTATCCCTGAGCTTTTTTTGATCAAGGCTAGTGCTCTACCACTTAAGCCATAGACTCACTTCTGGCTTTTTAGTGGTTAATTGGAGATAAGAGTCTCATGGACTTTCCTGTCTTGGCTGGCTTTAAAGCTCGAGCCTTAGATCTCAGCCTCCTGAATAGGTAGAAATACAGGCATGAGACACGTTAGATGCCCAGATTAAGCACACAAATCTTGAAACAGGAGCCTGCTAAGTTGAAGGGAGAATGAGTCAGAAATCCTTTGGATATTAATACCAAGGAAACCTCAGACTTGGCTTAAACTGACAGGTGATAGACTCTAGAACCTATGATTTCAACAAATTGAGCATCACCTTGAACATCATTTTGACCTAACAAGGTCAAGGTAATGACCTGTGGGGACTCTTGACCCACACAGATCTCAAGCAGGAAGGAAGTAGTTAGACATGGGTTCAGCATAGAACAAAAAAAAAAAAAATCAAAGGGACAGTCTTAGGGGCCAGAAACCCATTTTCACACTGGAGAGGAGATTGAACTGTAAACTCTGGCAAGGCCTAAGTCCCACTGGACCCCTGTAGTGAGCATCACTGAGAGCTACCTTTAGCCAGTCCAGCTTCCAGTCTGGCCTGGGCTCTTCTCCAGAATAAGGTAAGGGTCTCCATGTCTTCTGCTCATTAGCCACCTGCACAGGCCTACTGGCACTAATCACACTTGCATTGAAATGCTCTTCCAGAAATCTGAGTTCTTAGAGGACAGGATCCATGACTTACTCAACTCTGTGTACCAACAGACTAGCACAATGACTGATCAGAGATGCATATGGATGAATGAATGAGTGGCTGAAATGTTCAGAGAGTTATTTAAGAAGAGAAAGCCAGGAACATAGTCCTCAGCAAGGAAGATACAGGTCCAGGACAGCTGCAACTAGAGTTCCTAGGAAGTTCTTAAACACTTTTATAACATCCTGTCTGCTTTCCTGCTGAACTCTCATTATAGCCACTCAAACTGGAAGTAGGAAGGAAGATAGATGATTGATTTCATATTTGAAGCCAGCAGACAAAAGAGAAATCCAGACAGGACAGGGAGATGAGAGCAGCAAGGAGACAAGAAAGGCATAGCCCTAGGCAGGTTCTGGTTAGCGATATAATCCTAGAAACTCAGGAAGATGAGAGATTAGAATGGAGATCTGAAGCCATCCTAGTAAGAAAAATCCATGAGATCCATATCTCCAATTAACCACCAAAAAGCCAGAAGTGGAGCTGTGGCTTAAGTAGTAGAGAACTAGCCTTGTGCAAAATCACTAAGGGACAGTGCCCATGCCCTGAGTTCAAGCCTCAGTACCAGCACTAACTAACTCACTAAATAAATAAAACAAGAAAGGTATGTCCCTGGATGTCAGTCCCATCAAAGGACAAGAACAGAATACTTGGGAGATTCAAACCTAATAATGGGTCGTGAGGGTCCTGATGGGGAATATAAGCACAGAGAAGTCTGGGTGGCCTCAAGAAGGAGGCTGCAGGGCCTCAGAGTGGTCTGGGTTTCTGTAGGTGGAATGGAGTTTGGGGAGACTTTTCACATGTCCAGGGCAGGCACGTACTCAGCAGCTGTGCGTCTGCTCCAGCCAACAGCTGATAGAAGATATGGAAGTTCCTTTCTCCTTGGAGCTGCTTCACCACTCGGGATTTCTCAAGCAGATCTGACAGAGAATTAGAAAATAACTTCCCTGGGACATCAGGCAGATCCTTCTAATTCCACCTCAACCTTGGTGTTTCTACTGGGAGGCTTCCTGGAGTCCTAATACTCTTCCTTTTTTCAAAAGTAGATGTGGCGAGCTCCAGGGGCTCATGCCTATAATCCTATCTACTTAGTAGGCTGAGATTTTTAAGACTGCAGTTTAAAGCCATCCCAGGCAAGAAAGTTTTTGAGATCCTTATTTCCAATTAACCACCAAAAAGCCAGAAGTGGCATGGCTCAAATGGTAGAGCACTAGGCTTAAATGAAAAACTACAGTACCCAGGCCCTGAGTTCAAGCCCCAGTACCAGCATGCATGCACACGCACATACACACACACACACAAACACAAACACACTGGATAAGCCGAAAGGGAAATCATGGGTCAGGTAGAACAAGCAAGAGTTGGTGAGGAATGTGAAGGAAACACATACAGTTTGTGATGACACCACCGAGGGGGGCTCCCTTGAAGTCAAACTCGATATCCATATATTTTCCCTTCAGAGAGACCAGAGAAAGGATTTGTTCCCACCTCTTTTCATCTCCCTGTCTGAAGTTCTGTACGCCTCCTCCCAGCCGCCCTGCCCCAAGACTGGAAATGTGTTCACTCACAAATCGAGAAGAGTTGTTATTGCGGATGGTCTTGGCATTGCCAAAAGCTGCAGAGATCAGGAAGGGGAAGTGAGGGGGCTGTGGAGACCATAAGATTCTAGGGGAGGGAGGTCATGGGAAGCAGTGATTTTGGAGGAGAGTCTAGGACTGAGAGACTCCGGGGGACCAGGGGCAGGAAGAGTGGAGAGGGCAGAGGCCAAAATGCTCACCCTCCAGCACTGGGTTTGATTGGAGCAGCTGCTCCTTCACCAAATTCACCTGCTCCCCTTTCCCACAGACAGCAGCCACGTAGGACATCACCAGCTTGCTAGCCTCTGTGCACAAGAAACTCAAGGAGTCCCAACCAGACCGGACACACACCACCCTCCTCCCTCCTCAATTCCCTGCACCCCAGCAGTTCAGACCATACCCTCAGAACTCAGAAAAACTAAGGAGCAAATGCTGATGCCTGGGACAAGGCTAGGCCTGGTTTGGAACAGACACAAGCAGATGCTTTGCAGAGTTGACTTCATGACTGCCCCAGCCAGGTGTCTCACCAGTCTTTCCAGAGCCACTCTCGCCTGTGATGACGATACACTGGTCTCGATCCTGATCCCTCAGTGACTGGTATGCCATATTTGCCAAGGCATAGCTTGAAAGGAGGAGTAGGCAATGACTAACATGAGCCAGCCCCACGTACCACCTTTTACTCAATCCCCAGCACTGGGTTCATCTACCCTCTGCACACAGGACAGACTAGGCAAGAAGGGCTAGGCCTAGTGAGGAGCCTCCAGAAGGCCAGGGGATTAGGGGCACAGCTGGAGAGCTCTCTTTAGGAAAAGGGATAAGAGAAATAGGAATGCTTCATCATCACAAAGATGGGACCTTCTCGGCCTTCCCTGGGTTTCTTTACTCACATATGAGGTTTCAGCTCATAGAAAGTATAGTTCTGGTATTTGGCAATGAATTCTGGGCCATAGATGGGTAGCTGTTGATAGGGATTCACTGAGATTATCACGTTCCCAATGTAGGTCTGGAAAAGGGAAGAGGGTGAAGGAAATGAGTGAGGTGGACATGAATGGTGAAGGTGAAGGTGTGAACTTTCTTTCCTTCTTCCTTCCTTCCTTCCTTCCTTCCTTCCTTCCTTTCTTTCTTTCTTTCTTCCTTCCTTTCTTTCTTTTTTTCTTTTTCCTTCCTTCCTTCCTTCCTCCCCTTCCTTCTTTTTTTTTTTTTTTTTTGGTCAGTTGTAGGGCTTGAACTCTGAGGCTGAGTGCTATCTCTAGGCTCTTCAGCTCAAGACTAGAGCTCTACCACTTGAGCCACCACTTCCAGTTTTCTGGTGGTTAATTGGAGTCTCATGGACATAGCTTTATGGGCTGGCTTTGAACTGTGATCCTCGGTAGCTAGGATTACAGGATCCTGAGTAGCTAGGATTACAGGCATGAGCCACCAGCACCCGGCTTGGAGATGTGAGCTTTCTAGACATGCCCAGAGCCTGGTCACCCATATCACACTCACATAAATTTCCTTGTTTTCATAGCGAAGCTGAAGGTTCTCAAGCAGAGATTTCTCCTCCAAGGGTTCCAGGAGGACAAGGTCCTCCACTCCCACAGTATCTTCTAATAGCGGCATGTCCAGAGGAGTTGGAGATCCTAGGAAGAAAAGAAGACAAACTGCTAACATCTGCTCAACATAGCAGAGGAGGGCAGAAGGACCAAGAGGAGTCCCCTACCTACAAAAGCCTCTGGGCCAGCCAGACCAATAGGGAGGTAGAGGAGTCTTCCACTCCCTAATGTGGGATGGGGTGGGATAGGACCACTTGTCTCTGCCTATCTGGGGAAGGACCACATCAGTAAGCAGCAAGGAGATGGGCTTGAAGGAGAGAACAAGCTTGGGAGGGAAGTATGAGCCAAGCTTTAGGCAGCAGCCAGGTATTGAAAGCTTCCTTCCTCCTGTTCAGAGGCTCTGGCCAGTTTCCAGACTCCCCGATTGCTTTGTGTTCCTGTTCAACCTTCTACCTCCCACAGCCTCTATTTCAGTCACCTAACCCCTACTCCCCCATATCTCTAGCAGGAGCTCTTTCAGAGATCTTTTCTTCCTTTGATTTCTAGCTTTATTTTTTCTTTATTATTATTAATATTATTATTACTAAGTAGTCTTTACAAAGGGGTTACAATTCCACAAATCAGGTTATGAGTACAATGCTTCTTGTCAACATCACCCCTTCTTTTCTCCTCCATTCCCCCCTCCTTAAGTTACATAGTTAATTTGCAAGCTTCATTTTTTTTAAATGGAGATTGAATAAGGCAATGGATTTGAAAACACAGTCATCCATAAAAGTCAGAAAGCAAGAGTCATCCATAAAACATTAGAACAGTCAGGTGCCCGTGGCTTATGCCTGTAATGTTAGCTACTCAGGAGGGTGAGATCTGAGAGTCTTGGTTTGAAGCCAGTCCGGGCAGGAAAGTTCTATGAGACTCTTATCTCCAATTAACCACCTAAAAACCTGGAGTGGAGCTGTGGCTCAAAGTAGCAGAACAGGGCTGGGGAATGTGACTTAGTGGTAGAATGTTTGCCTAGCATGCATGAAGCCCTGGGTTTGATTCCTCAATACCACATAAACAGAAAAAGCTGAAAGTGGCATTGTGGCTCAAGTGGTAGAGTGCTATTCTTGAGCTGAAGCTCAGGGACAGTGCACAGGCCCAGAGTTCAAGTCTCACAACCAACAAAAAGAAAACAGAAAAAAAGATTTGAAATCCCCATAGAAAATGGAAGTGGGCTGTCTGGAGCATTAAAACCCCCTTTGCACCAGTAGAGTTATAAAAACAAAGAAACTTGCACATACAGATTATATAATGTATTTTCTTTTTGCCAGTCCTGGGGCTTGTACCTGGACACTGTTCCTTTTGCTCAAAACTTTCACTCTACCACTTTGAACCACAGCACCACTTCTGGTTTTCTGGTGGTTAATTGGAGATAGGAGTCTCATGGACTTTCCTGCCCAGGCTGGCTTCAAACCAAGATCCTCAGATCTCAGCCTCCTGAGCAGCTAGGATTACAGGCATGAGCCACCGGTACCCAGCTTATATGATGTATCTTAATGCAATAAATTTTATACTTGTACCATTTATAATTCCTATATACTTATGAAGTATTTCGTTTTCAATCTTCTGAGATAATAAAGGCTGCTTCACAGGTATTCCAAGAGTCTCATAACAGTGGTACAAAAGCAAAAAAAAAAAAAGCCTCTTGTACTTGGAAGGCCACCTCTTTCTCATGCTTGTGGGTTTGACCCAGTGGGAAGAAAGAGAGGGTAAAAGGGCTGTGAATATGATTACTACAATCTTATATTTTTACTTACACTTACATACATATATATGAAATAGAACAATGAAATCTATTAAAATTGTTTTTAAAAGTAGGGTGGGGTGAGAAAGAGTAACAGAGGAGATGAATTTAATCAAAGTACATTATATATATGCATGGAACTATTACAACAAAACCCCTTGGTACAATACATGCTAATAAGAACATTTTTTTAAAAAGGAAATAAAAGTGTAGTTTGTTTGCCCAACTGTCAGGGCCTCTGGATGTTGGCCATCTCTGCCCTTGTTTTTCTACCTCCAGATCTTATACCTATTCCCGTACGCTTCAGGAGTGGACTTTGCCCAGAGGTACACACCCAGTTTTTTAGTAGTTGGTGGGAATGGGTCAGAAGGACGGCTGCAGAAGGGGTTGAAAGGCTGGCCCCATGCAGGACACACATAGCAAGTATTTCCTGAGCAGGAAGTCCAGCCTCCTCCCACTCCCTCACCCCGTTCTTTCTAGTGGATCTGAGTAAGCAGGGTGGCTGGGTACAGGGCAGCATTAGTACAATGGTCAATGCCACTCCCAAGCAGGAATAAAAGAGACACACAGTCTCTCCTCCATCTTTAGACCTCAGTGGGGGAGGGGAGGGGAGGAAGCAACACTGGAAGATGAGGGAAGAGGTGGGAAAAGGTTTCTTTCCCCGCACTCAGCCTCCTTTCCCAAGCTCCAATGACTTCCTGCAAGGAAGCAGTAAGAATATTGATAATAGCAATCACTAGAAATCATGTAGCAATTAGCCAGGGCTCTAAACCCTGTGCAAATACTAATTCATTTGATGCTTACAGTATTCCCATGAAATAGGTACTACTGTTCTCTCACATTTTTCAGAATTCGTTTTGAAAGACCAAGTCTTTGAAGCAACTTAGCCGGGAAGGGAGAGAAGTCAGAGTTGGCTGGGAGAAGGCATCTTTGGATTTGGATTTGAGAAGAATGGGAATGGGATTAATTGGGAAAGGGGAAGGGGAAATAGAAACAGACTTCCAAACGGGACACCTTGAAGTATGAAAGAGTAGTGACAGATCAAGGCAGGACTTACCAAACACTGGAACAAGGATGTAACTTCAGCGTCCCTTGAAGAATGGGAGATGAAATCCCAATTTGACAGGAAGGAGACATAGAAATCCCCAAGGCCAAGGTGAAGGGTCTTAGTTAATGGGAGCTGTCCATGGTGTTTGGGGAATCCAGGCTGCCCTCCGCTTGCCAGTGTCCACTCCTCTGACCTTCCTCTGTTCTGCCTTCTCCAGCCCAGACTGCCTGTGCCAAGTCAGGCCAGGAGACCAGAGAGATGGCTGCTCAGCACAAAGTCCGGGGCTGTTCCTGCTGAGGGTGTGGCTCACTTAACCCTTCACACATCTGAGATGCTCAGTCAGGGTGGGTGACTTTAACTGTTCCAAAAAATTGGGAAATGAGAGCAGGAGGAATAGAATTTATCACCAAGGAAGATTTTTCTAAGGTCAGGAATTCTGCCAAGGAGGAAGGCAGTCTAAGGTGTCTTCCTAGGAAAGAGATAGCACCTCCCTTAAACCTACCTTTCCTAGTTTACTGGGAGTCTGAGGATAATGAGATTACTTGGAGAGCTAAGCAAAATTTCCAAATCCTGTCCCCTGCTCTTCCCCCGTCAATCAGTGCTCGTCACAAAGACCCAAAGACTAGACTTGGTGGTGATAATACCTCCCATTTGTATGGATGTCCCAGTTTCTTTGAGCTTCTCCTTGTACTGTCTCAATGAGCAGCTCCTCCCTGTGAGCAGGCAATGCACGTACTCCATCCAAAGGGAAAATTAGAGGCAAACACCTGGTTCAGTTGTTACAGTTGTTACATGCCCTTATTTCCACAACTAGCATATGTCAGAACTAGGAACAGAATACAGCTTCCTGACCCTAAGTTTGCCATAGATTGTAGCCCAAGTCTGAGGTTTCTAATTTTAATCCTTCAGTATTAGGATACTGAATAAGACCCTGAGATACTGTTTTAGCCCAGCAGGAAAAAAAAATCTCTCTTTTATAAGACAAATAACTTATGAAATCCAATTTCTCAAACACTCCTCATCTAGACAGGAAAATTCCTGAACAGCAGTTCCCCTCTGTTCACCATCCTCTCTCCCAGCCATGCACAAAGAACAAATTAGGTAATTTACAGATACTTAACTAAGATAGAGACGCAATTTTCCAGCTCTCAGCCACTTCTGCTTGGTTGAAGGTCCAAGCTCTATTGCGCTAGCAGAAGCACTTGGCATAAACCGGTCCATCAGCAATTCCATTATCAACCTGCCTTTACATAATTTATTATATGTATTTGAAGGGAGGAAAGCAAGGAAAAGAGAAAGAGAAAGCTGAGTGCAAGTTACATCAAAATATAATCTCATAGGACTGGAGGTGTGGCTCTATTGGTAGAACACAGGCCATGAGCAAAAGAAATCCCAGCAAGCCTGGTGCCAGTGGCTCAAGCCTGTAATCCTCGCTACTCAGGAGGCTGAGATCTGAGGATCTTGGTTCAAAGCCAGCCTGGACAGAAAAGTCCATTAGACTCTTATCTCCAATAAATTACTCAGAAAAAGCCAGAGGTGGTGCTGTGGCTCAAGTGGTAGCTCAACTAGCTTTGAGCACAGAGGCTCAGGGACAGTGCCCAGGCCCTGAATTCAAGACCGAGGACCAGCACAAAATAAAAAAGAGGAAAAGAAAGGAAGGAAAGAAGGAAGGAAGGAAGGAAGGAAAGAAGGAAGGAAGGAAGGAAGGAAGGAAGGAAGGAAGGAAGGAAGGAAGGAAAAGAAATCCCAGCACAAGGCTTTGAGTGCAACATTATATCAAATGCAGAGTGACTACAGAGGATGAGAATGAGAAAAAAGAATTTACCTGTGGTCATACCACTGAAAATCTGGCAGAAACTAGATCTCATGTTCTCTTGGCCAGGAATCTGTAGCAACTTAAGCTTTATCTGTGCCTAACAATTCATTCATGGGATTGCCTCCTATTTATTCATAGAAGTCTCTAAACCAAGATGGCAACCTTAGGCCATAAAATAATGTCCTGAACATCACAGCTCTGGCTACTAACTATAACCCATAGTGGGTTCCAACCCACTTCCAAGTGTGAATTTGAGTGTTGAAACTAGCGAAGTCCTGGGAAAAATTGAATAAGGGGTCATACTAACTTAACAAGGTATGACATACATAGCCAAGTTAAGTGGGATTTCAAGATATGTCAAAGCCTCTCTGGGAGGATGGAGGCATGGCTCAGCAGTAGAGCCACACAGAAAGCTGTGTCCAGAGTTCAAACCTCAGTACCACATGTACCCTTAGGTAGGGAGGAGGCATGATGGGAAAGCGCAGCATTACAATCTGCTTTTCACATAAAACTAGAGTAACTAGAGCTTGTTAACTTATTCCTCTGGCCAATTTCTAAACAACCCTCTTAGTCCACAAATGAAATGGCTAGTCCAGGACTGATTGGGTAGTCAGTGGTAGTGTTTGTCCTAGCATGCGCAAGGCCTTGGTGTGATTCCCCAGAACCAGGGGTGTCGGGGAGATGCTTAGTCCATCCAGTGGGATGAGGGAGCTCTATGATGAGGGAAATGTTTATCAAAATTGTAGTAGTGGTTTTACACCTGACTTTACTTTTGGAAACTCAGTACAACTATACACTTAAAGTAGATAAATTTTATTATATAAACTACACTTCAATAAATCTGACAAAAAAAGACAATAATGATCATTCCAAATTTGTTGGTACTGATTTCTGGTAACATTGAGAGGGCAGAAGTTTGAACAATTCACTAGTCAGAGATATTTTTATTATTAACTTTTATTATTAATTCACTACCAGAGATATTAACTTTTAAAAAGCTTTTAGAGCCAGGTGCTGGTGGCTCATGCCTGTAATCCTAGCTACTCAGAAGATCTGAGGATTGTGGTTCAAAGCCAACCAGGGCAGGAAAGTCCATGAT
>NW_012267219.1:2250767-2257892 GCF_000151885.1 Dipodomys ordii
CTACTCAGGAGGCTG
This sequence comes from Dipodomys ordii, assembly GCF_000151885.1. Classification (NCBI taxonomy): domain Eukaryota; kingdom Metazoa; phylum Chordata; class Mammalia; order Rodentia; family Heteromyidae; genus Dipodomys; species Dipodomys ordii. The sequence continues at coordinate 2,250,783 of NW_012267219.1, forward strand.
AGATCTGAGGATCGCGGTTCAAAGCCAGCCCGGGCAGGAGAGACTGTGAGACTCCTATCTCCAATAAACCACCAGAAAATCGGAAGTGGCGCTGTAGCTCAAGTAGTAGAGCGGTCGCCTTGAGCTGAAGAGCTGAGGGACAGCGCCCAGGCCCAGAGTTCAAGCCCCACGGCCGACCAAAAAAAAAAAAAAAAAAGAATGTTATGGGGACTTTCCTGCCCAGGCTGGTTTGAATCGAGATCCTCAGATCTGAGCCTCCTGAGTAGCTAGGATTACAGGCATAAGCAACTGGCACCTGGCTCCATGATACTCTTATCTCCGATAACCCCCCCCAAAAGCCAGAAATGGAGGTGTGGCTCAAGTGGTAGAGTGCTAGGCTTGAGGAAAAGCAGCTCAGAGACAGTACACAGGCCCAGGACTGGCACACACACATGGACAATAGTGGGTACCAATGGTTCACATCTGTAATCCTAGTACTCAGGAGGCTGAGATCTGAGGATTACAGTTCAAAGCCAGCTGGAGCAGGAAAGTCTGAGAGATTCTTATCTCCAATTAATCAGCAAGAAGCTGGAAGTGAAGGTGTGGCTCAAGTGGTATAGTGCTAGTCTTGAGCAAAAAGGAGCTCAGGGGCCAGCTCCCAGGTCTAGAGTTTGAGCCCAAGGACCATCAAAAGAAAGGAAAGGAAAACAAAAAGGAAAAGGAAAGGAAGGAAAAGAAAAAGAAATCTAGAAGTAAAGCTGTAGCTTAGGTGGTAGAGCAACTGGCCTTGAACAAAAAAGCTCAAGGACAATGTCCAGGACACACACACACACACACACACACACACACACACACACACACACACTGTTGGCAGACATCTCTCTCTCACACACACACACACACACTGTTGGCAGACATCTCACACACACACACACACACACACACACTGTTGGCAGACATCTCAATAAGATTCTCCCCATTGGAGAAATAAGAGATACATTATGCCATAAATAAAGACATAAAGCATAAGTGACTCCCTGGACCAGGAATATCCTATACTTCTGTTTATCTGAGACAGCAAGGTAGTAAAACCTGCAGCTCCTTCAACAATGCCCCACTGTGCCAAGTGGTCCCTCCACATGTAATCTCAGCTACTCAAGAGGCAGAGACAAGACCCTAAACAATCTAAAAGCAGGGCTAGGGCATGGATCAAGTGGTATAGTACTTATGGTAGGCCCTAGGCTCAACCTCTGATATCCCCCGATGAAAGAAAGAAAAGAAAAGAAAGGAAAGGAAAAGAAAAGAAGGAAGGAAGGAAGGAAAAAAGAGGGAGGGAGGGAAAGGAAAGGAATACATTTCTGAGATTTGACCTCCAGAGAAATCCAGCCCAAGGATATAAGTAGACCAATACCAATTCACCATAGGGAGGGAGGAGTGGCTTAGGAAGAGGGGGAAACCGACAGCATAAAATGAGTTCATTGCTGATCCCATGAAAACATAAAAACCACCCAAGTGTTCATCTATTAAGAAACCACTATTTACTCCATAAAATTTTATTAAAATTGGGACTGCTTACAAAAGGTATAAAAATAGAAAAATACATAAAAGGTTATTTTTTCTTACACAAAGGTAGGAGAAAATGAGAACCCAAGGCAAAGAACCATCCCTGATAATTTTGTTCTTTTTTAACATTTATAAACATTTATTTCACATACAAGTAGCAAATCTTTTATTTAGATAACACAAAGGCATTGCCCACCAGATAAAACTTAGCCAGTAATTTCTTACCCGTTATTTCAACATTAATCCCATAAACATGGAATATAGTGGCAACTGTAGGCTGCAATAGTTCTAAAAGTCACATTTTGAGTTGTCTGTTAATCTAAGAATGCTGTTCATACTGTAGGCAAGTTCAAAGTGACTTCACCAACAGGCAGCTGTGAGAGTCCACATTTTGGGAGTCTGATCATTCCTGTCCCTGCTAACACTGCAGGTTTATATTGGCATGAATCTGTTTTGCTTATCCCCTTAGGAGCTCTAGCTCCTGAGGCACCAAATAAATCAGTCTCTCCTCTCTTCTCCCTTCCCCCCCCACCCCCCCCACCCCAAATCACTGTTCATAGTTTCCTCTCTCCCTTTCCTCAGATGAGGTCTTGCTTTGTTGCCTGGGCTGGTTTCAAGCTCCCAAACCCAAATGATTTTTCCATCTTAGCTCCCAGTTCTGGAACTACAGACACAAGCTACGATGCCCACCTTCCAAACACAATTCTCAAGGTAGTAGCCATCTATAAACCAATTCAGCAGTAACCTGACTAAATTAGTTAGGTAACTAATACACTGCAGGATTATTCTAATTGTAAAGACATACCCCTCTACAAATAATCATTTCTGCTGTGTGGAAACCAAAGCAAATGGCTTAGGTGCATTTACCTATGTGATACCGATTTCATTATTTGTTACTTGGTTTCTGTGCCCATATAATGTGAGGATGTAATAAATCTGTCCAACTACCCTCTCCTTGGTTTGGGTAAGTCTTAACAATTCAGTCTAAGTTATCTCATATGTCAGACCTGAGTCCAAAAGAATACTAGAGGGACATTTAATTTCCTTTCCTTTTACTTCAACTTTCACCACTCAATTCAGAAAAGTACAGGTACACAGCTAGGATTCATTTTTATGTAGGTATTTTCTAAGCCCATCTTTTCCTGAAGAAAATAGAAAAGGAGGGCAATTACATAATCCATTCCCAAGTCTTTTTTTTTTTATTTTTTTTTTATTTTTTTTTATCATTCCCAAGTCTTTTAATGGATATCAGGGCCTAGGGGAACTCTGGCCTATTTGGGTCCCTTCATTCATCAAACCTCCATCCTACATGCCAAGTGGGGATTGGCTACAGGGAAGAGTGCTGGGCCCTAGAATGGAATGCATTATCTTAAATAGGGCAGTAGGACCCAAACAGCCATCATCAGCAAAAGTATCCTTGAACAGACATAATACACATTAAGTTTTCTATTCAATGCAGTGGCAGACAGGAATTTTATTAGAATATCAAAGCTGCTATGTTTTACCTGCTTTAATTCTGTTGATCTCCTGTAAACTCTTTGAGTGAGAAAGGAAAACGTTTTAGGTCAGTTGCCTTTTGTATTCCCATTAATGGGGGTCATGCTCTACATAGCTTGGGTCAGACCAATTAAGGCAATAGATTTTCCAATGCTGATGAGACCCTGAACTCTGGAGCCAATTTATGGACTGATATTTGCCGAGCAAGACGCTGATCTGGCAGCAAACGTGGCTCCGATGTCCAGCTTACTCCTCAGTTATCCCTTCAATCCTTCTTGATGAGATCAGTAGGAGAGATGAGACTGTGCTGAAATTGCATGAGCTATAACTGCTAGGGAAAATTAAATAGGGGCTTCAAGTAGTGGCTGAGCCAGCAGACTAAGTGGCCAAGAGGGAGACGAGAGCAGCAACTGAAGAAGGTTTACCGTCAAGCAATTCTCCGGGCATACAGACAGAAGCACGTGGGCAGAGCCACACCGGCAGGCAGGGCAAGGACATGCAGCACAACAGACACCAGCCTTCACTGTCTGAGAGCTTACCACTGTCATCTCCAATACCTCAACTCAGTTCAACTATCAGACAGGGAGTCATAAAATCAATTTAATTTTATTCAACCCAAATTTAAACAGGAAAAAAAAGACAGATCCTGAAATTAAAACTGTATTTTACAAGAAGTTTACTACACAGGAGATCTTTTCCAATTTCGAGGTACCTTCTCCTCGAAATAGTGACATGTAGGGGAAAGTTACTCTGGAGCAGGCCACCTCTCTAAGGAACCTGGGATGGACACCAAAGTCTCCAGAGAATCCTGAGACCACTTGTACAGTTTAGTCACTCAAAGCAACTTATGCTCAAATATACTAGATACTCACTTATAAAGGAAAAAGGTAATGTACTTCAAAATGATTTTGTGTTCATGCCGAAGATTAAACCCAGAGTTTCATGCATGCTAGGTAAGCATTTTACTACTGAGCTACATCCCCAGTCCCTCAGAGGTTTTAATATTTCTTTATAGAAGGACAAAACGTTGTGTACCTAAATCACCAAGGCATAAAGATTTCCTGAGATTAAGTTCCTAGTACTGTAACTTTAACCCAGAGCACCTCCCCAAATACTGCTTATTGTTCACTTTCCTATATGCATCTCTTTCTGCCAATTGAGGTAGTTGTCACTTTAGGACGGTCTAAGACCATGGAAGGAATCTCAGAGTTGACATTTTGGAAGTAAGCAACGGAATGAACCCAGGGCCTTTCAAAACTACACACCAAAGACCTGGTCTGAAGGAGGAGTCACAACAACTTTTTTTAAGAAACCATCTTCCTTCTTTTTGTTGTTGTTGTTGTTGGTGGTGGTGGTGGTAGACGTGGGGCCTGAACTCTGGGCCTGGGTGCTGTCCCTCAGCTCTTCAAGCTTAAGGCCAGCGTTCTACCACTTGAGCCATAGCACCACTTCCAGCTTGTTCTGCTTACGTGGTGCTGAGGAATCAAACCCAGGGCCTCACGCATGCAAGGCAAGCACTCTACCACCGGACCACCTTTCCAGTCCACCATCTTCCTTCTTACAAGACAGCAAATCTGACACTATACACGTGCCTTCAAGTGTCCACCTTCCTGGCTAAAGGTATGAGGGTGAAGATCACAAAGAAAGAACCTAGCAAATGGCAGGTCCTACAGAATTTACTCCTTCATAAATGACATTGCTGCTTATAAGAGTTCTTTCCAATGACAGAAGATTCTGAAACTAATGTTATTTACTAAAAGGAAGCATGAATCTCTGGTCAGAAGTAGAACTGCAAGTAAGTATAGTAAATTAAGGGAAAAATGTGTTTGATTCTGATGGTTGAATGAGCATTCAGACGCATGAAGATAACCCAGAGGGCTATTTTGTCAGCAATGCAAATGGTGAAAACTATCTAGCACAAAATGTATATCAAGAAACTTCATTCAATCCCCAGTACCAAAAAAGAAAAAAGCATAACAAAGAAACTTCAAGCCAGGTGTGGTAGTATATGCCTGTAATCACAGCACTAGGGAAACTGAGACAGAGGGGATCTTAAATTCAAGACCAGCCTGAACCACATGAGACCATTTCAGATAAGAGGAGAAAAGAGAAACTTCATAGGCAGTTTCAGGGCTTAAAAATAAGCTAGACATGGGAAAACATAAGTGGTAAGGGAAGGTAAAAAGGAATGACTGGAATGAGAATACAAAGGGAAAGGAAATAGTTTCTTGAATCCATAGCAACTCAAAGATGTGACCTGGTAACAGAAAAAAAATTAGGGTATACAAGATCATTTCTCCTAGTGACCAGGAATAATACTAAAAACTAATGAGAAGGAAGGTAAGAAATGAGACAAAGAACTATCACAATGGCCCGTGGCTGTAATCACAGTACTAGGGAGGGTGAACCAAGAGGATCTTGATTTGAAGCTATCTTGGGCTACACAGAACAGCTGCCCTGTTCTGGAGAATGAAAGCAAGAAAGAGAGAGAGAGAGAGAGAGAGACAGGACACAGAAAGAGAGATGCTGTGGATTATGTGAACATTCCACAGGTGAGGGAATAGACCCTTCCTGAAGGAGAAAACAGTGGCAAGGAATGGGAAGAGGAAAATATGTTTCTTAAAATTAAATGTTGAATATAATAAAAAGTCCAAGAGTTGACCTACAAGTATGAGGCTGGAAGCATGTTTCTAAAATCAAGCAGGACTCAGAAAATCATACGTGAAAATGAATTAAAAGTTCAACACAACAGCTCCTGGGGCTTTAATGGATCCATATTAATAAATACCTAGTGGCCAACAGGGTTTATCACTCAGGACCACTTGCTGGTTTTGGAACATGAGTTTGTTACACTTCAAAAATATATTTAAATATATTTCATATATTTAAAAAACAAGGCAGACAAAAATCCATTTCCTGTCAAAATAATTAAATCGGGGAGCATTCTACAGTCACTTGTTTCAGTGGAAGTGACGGGAGCTCAGATGAGAGAATGTCTGACAGATGCAGCTGATGGTCTGAAAGCATTATTGCACTACAATTCTCACTCCAGAGGGCCAGGCACAGTGAAAGAAATGCCGTGATTGAATCAACTTTCAAAGACTAGAATGTCATGCTGGCTGTGGCCATCCAATTTCTTTAGGAACAGAAAAGTGGGCTGATAGCCTTAATCAGTAGGAAGCAAACTGCCAAAGCACTCACTACTTTATCCACTCTCCTTCAAGGATCCCATGGAGACCACAAAGACCACTCCCAGAGGGAGAACTACTCAGGCCTCTCATTTCAATAGGAGAATTTCTGCACCATCTTCAGTCTGCTAGAAAGGCATGGAAGAATTGCATGGCACTTGTAACATGGACCACTGGGGCACCAAGCCAGTCTATATGAAAATAACTGAGCACCACCTAAGATTGGAAGTTGTTCTGTGTGACAGCAGTGCATGGAGAGCCTGAGTCCTCCTCCTCCTTCTCCTCTTCCTCAGAGGACAGTTCATCATCCTGGGCAATAATGCTCCCTAATCCATACTCCTGCTCGTGGACAGAAACTTCATTTGGTGTTAGATGGAAAGAGCCTTCTATGAAGTCAGCAAATCTGGAAAAGAGAAGGGAACACTCATTAAGAATCTGCCTTCCATCCTTTACCATTGTCTTTCAAAATTAGAACAACCTGAAATGACTGATAGGTTCACAACTTAACTTTCAGAGGGAAAACTTAATATGATAATGAATCTTCCCATCTCAAAGCTGTAATCAAGGCTAGAGTAGGTAGTTCCTTAAGGAAGCAGGAAATAGGCTACAACTTCTGATAATACAGAAACCTTTGTCTGGACTACTCCTAGATTAATAGTTATCAAAGAGTACAAATACAACAAATTGAAATGATTGATAGGCTCATAACACAGGTTGTATTGAATGTAGCTAAGATGCTTTTCTTTTTATTTTCTTTTTTTTTAATAAAATTATATCCAAGGGCTGTGAAGGTGGCTCAGTGGTAGAGCGCTTGCCTTGCATGCATGAGGCCCTGGGTTCAATTCCTCAGCACCACATAAGCAAAAAGAAAAAAGCCAGAAGT
>NW_012267219.1:2257942-2271824 GCF_000151885.1 Dipodomys ordii
CTCAGCACCACATAAGCAAAAAGAAAAAAGCCAGAAGTGGCACTGTGGCTCAAGTGGTAGAGCGCTAGCCTTGAGCTGAAGAGCTAAGGGACAGCGCCTAGGCCCAGAGTTCTGGCCCCACGACCAGACCCCCCCAAAAATAATAAAATAAAATAAAACTATATCCAAGTTTTATTAAGTATTTCAGATTACATATTTCAAATTTCTGGTATGGAATAGAACCATTTTGGAACTGAAGAAATGGCATAAATGAACACTGAAATCCCTTGAAACTTTATAAAAAAAACAATTCCTCTGCCAAACACATCCCCATTATATAACAACATGAAATATGATCTATCTCTTCACTTTGGCAATAGCTATTTCCTAAAGGAATGAAAAGTAATGATTTTGCTACTTCTGTAAATTCATTAAAGATGGGATTCTATCTTCAGATTACAAATTTTAATGTTAGATGAACTATAATTACAAAAAATATCAGCAAAGAATGTCTAATAAAAGCAATCAAATCATTTTGAAAATAAAGTGAAGAAAAAAAAGCCTATTGTAATTGGTTAAGGATTTCCAATAGTTAAAAATCTGAGGAAGAGTTATGGATAGTACTATACAAATGTGTTTACATTCTAAGATAAGATGCTTTTCTTCATCTGGCAGGTAAGTACAGTTAAACAAGAAATAGGAAGAAAAGGAAGAAGTGGGATACTGGAACAACATTCCCCCAAAAACTTATCCTGCTTGATAAACACTAGACTGCCTTTGAGATTATGGAAGAGCTAAGGTTCGTTGAGTCACCATATTCTCGATAAGAAAAGATTAAGGGCATTACATAGTAATCTGCCTTTATGGCCCTATAAGCTTTATGTTATCAGGATTCCAAAATGAAGATGTATATAGTCACTGGTACAATTGTTCCTCTCTAAAAAAAGGTTAACAAAAAAAGAAAGAAAATTTTAACTTGGAGAGCAGTGTATAACTTCCAGGGGGAAACCTGAAAGTTATATGATTATGGAGTCTTCTCATCTCAAAGCTATAATCAAGGCTAGAGTAGGCAGTTCCTTGGGGAAGCAGGAAACAGGCTATAACTTAATACATGATAATATTGAAACCTTTCTCTGGACTACTCCTAGATTAACAGTTATCAAAGGGCACAAATACAACATAGTTATCTAGAAGTATGATCTCTGTTAGAGCACAATTACTCTGATAGATACTCAGCTTATCTGGCCAAACGTTTACCTTTTGGGGGACTGGATTCGAGAGATAGTCTTCCATGGAGAGCAGTCTGGACTATTACAAAATTTTCGGAGCTCCTCTAAAGCCCTTCGGGTCTCCACTTCCCCTTGTAGCCGATACTCTTCTTCTGTCAGGAGACGAGGGGGAACAGGCTTTTCTGTTGCCTTACACACCTTTCTGTGCTCACCAAAATAACATCATGAATCATTAATCAGTAATCTATATCCATCCTTACCTCTAGCTCCCTTCAGTGGACCAAGTGCACGGCAGACAGCTTGAACATTAAGAGTCATCATTCCCACCTTTCTTCCGTAATTTTTCATTAAAATGGACTCCTAATTCATCAGACTATGAGTGAAAAATCAGAGTAGTCAATATTATTCACTAATGTGAATTCACTTATTTTCTAATAAATGATAAACAACATATTTATTTCCAATAAATGGAAAAACAACAAGAAAATGATGCTATAATACTGTGATCCACTAATTTGGCTCCTCAAACTAATGGTATCACTTTGACTCTCTGAACAGAACAACCATTGTTAATCTCAGAATCCATGACCATTCCATATTTACTACACAAGATGATAACATGCTATATCTCTAGAGCAATCTGAGAGCCAACTGTGAAAGCAGGTGACCTACAGCCTCAAGTACAAAATGGCATAATTTGCACCACCTTGTGGCAATAAGAATAAATGACACTTTACTGGATGTTTTTATATAAAATGACTAAAAGGAAAAAAAATTTAAACCTATGGAGTCTAAAAAATTAAGAGTTTGGAAGTAACAAAGGCAAGAGGTTTAACATAGTAATTTTTCATTAATAATGAGGTTCCAAGGCAACACCTCTGTATCGTTTTGCTGTAATCTGAATCCCACACTGCATGTGTCAATACAAAGTTATACTGCTTTCAGTCACCTGTAGGTGATGTACAGCCACTGAATAGGGTACTCCAGGTTCTTAGTACACAGTGAAATGACGATAAGAGCAAGGGCAATGTGAGGTATCTGGATGCCAGAATACATGAAACTGAGGCCCATCAGCTGCAAGGTCCAGGTCAGAAGATTGATACTTCTTTCGTTCTCCAAGGGCCCATACTTGTAACACACTGCGAAACTCATGAATCCAACCGTGAGGATGTAGCCTATGACAGGAGTTAGCAGAAGACATTCCTTTTCATTTATGCATAGTAAAAAAAATTGTGTGGTAAGTTCATTATATATTAATTGTGTAGTAAATTCACTATATCTATTAAATTAGAAAATTGAACAAGATCTTTCCTCAACTATTCATACTTCATCATTAGGAAATATTCATTCCTAAAGTTGTCACAACTTTATTTGGTTCAAATGGAGCATTAAAGCTAAACACTGTGGGGGCTGGGAAGGTGGCTCAGTGGTAGAGCGCTTGCCTTGCATGCATGAGGCCCTGGGTTCGATTCCTCAGCACCACATAAGCAAAAAGAAAAAAGCCGGAAGTGGCCCTGTGGCTCAAGTGGTAGAGCACTAGCCTTGAGCTGAAGAGCTGAGGGACAGCGCCCAGGCCCAGAGTTCAGACCCCACGACCGACAAAGGAAAAAAAAAAGCAAAAAGAAAAAAAAAAAAAGCTAAACACTGTGGGCTGGAAACGTGGCTTAGTGGTAAAGTGCTTGCCTAGCATGCATGAAGCCCTGGGTTGGATTCCTCAGTACCACATACCCAGAAAAAGCCAGAAGTGGTGCTGTGGCTCAAGTGGTAAGACTGCTAGCCTTGAGCAAAAGCAGCTCAGGGACAGTGCTAGGCCCTGAGTTCAAGCTACATGTTGAACAATTCTGAAAGTCTATTTCAGATTAAAAATTTCTAAAAATTTCTAGATCAAGGGTTTCTACTGTACCATCAAACTATTCCTTCTTTATAGAAAACACTCCTGATGTCATTTTTTTACTTCCTAAGATCATCAAGGCATTTGAAATAGGATTATATTAATAAAGTTTATTTACACACTTTTCAGAAAGATACTTATTATAAAGGGAAGTGCTAATAAATAAAGTCTTCTCCTTAGTGGCATTTTAATTTTAAAGAGGGTAATAATGACAATAGTATTAGAAATAAGTCATGGAGAAGCATGATTCTTACAAGTCAGTCCAATAACAATAATTATTAACCCCTTGTAAGCAAGCAATCTCATTTCATAATCAAATTAGTTACAACAGCCTATAAGCATTCAAAAGGGAAAACAAAACCAACACTTACTTAAAAGATACTGCCAGTAACACCTCCAGATTTCTTGCAAATTCTTAAAAACTAGCTGAATGAGGTACAGAGAAAAGGACCAGCCTCCCACCAAGATGATGTAAATGGGACTTTTCTAAGACAGAGTAGAAATGAAAGCAAAAAGTTACAACAGACTTTCCAAGCATAAAAGAAAATGGAACTATGATTTTTAAATTTAATCTACTCAAAATGCACAAAAATCACATCTCTTAAAAAGAATTGCTTTATATTTAAGAAGGTACAGTCTGTAAGGAACATTGGAAAGATGAGATGCTAAGTAACTTAAAGCGTAGCTATATAATTAGGAAACAGAAAGGTGACTTTAATCTTTCACTGAGTACATATTTTAAATAAAAAGTTTGTATGTAATCAGACTCCAAGTCTCATCATGAAACGTACCTTGCAGAATCAAGGAGAGTAGGACAGCCATCAGTGCAAATTTTTCAGTGTTCCAAGATTAACCCCTAAAATCCAGTAGTGCCAGGCACCAGTGGCTCCTATCTGTAATCCTACCTACTCAGGAGGCTGAGATCTAAAGACTGTTGTTCAAAGCCAGCCTGGGCAGGAAAAATCACTGAGACTCTTATCTCCAATTAATAACCACAAAGTAGGAAGTGGAGTTGTGGATCAAGTGGTAGAGCAATACCCTTGAGCACAAAAGCTCAGGGAAACACTCAAGGCCTGAGTTGAATTCCCAGGACCTACATGTGCACACTACACACACAGACACAGACACACACACACAGACACACACACACACACACACACACACACACACACAGCACCACCACCACCACCACCACCACCACCTCCACCACCACCACCACCAACAACAACAACAACAAAAATGAAGCTGGGAACTGGTGGCTCACACCTGTAATCCTAGCTACTCAGAAGGCTAAGATCTGAGGATCACAGTTCAAATCGAATCCTGAGCAGGAAAGTCCATGAGGCTCTTATCTCCAATTAACCAACCACCAGAAAAACTGGAAATGGCACTGTGGCTCAAAGTGATAAAACACTAGCCTTGAGCAAAAGAGCTCAGGGACAAGTGCCCAGGCCCTGAATTCAAGCCCCACCACTGAGGGAGGAAAAAAAGGTATGTTAGCTATTCAAACTCAACCTAACTGCAGATGAAGATTCTGTTACTTACTTTGGGTACAAATTTGGATAGTATAAAAATGATGATTAGTAGAGAAGCCACAATTCCCACACTCATTCCAGTGGAATAGTAGAAAATTTGACTCCTGCAGAGACAAAATATATTTCATGACTATGACTATGGGTATACACTTCATACAAAGTACGGTATTGTTGAAATTAGAAAAGTGATACAGCAAAAGGGTTTTTTTGATGTTGTTTTTTGTTTTTGTTTTTGTCAGTCATGGGGCTTGAACTCTGGGCTTGGGCGCTGTCCCTACGCTCTTCAGCTCAAGGCAAGTGCTCAACCGCTTGAGCCACAGTGCCATTTCCAGTTTTCTAGTGGTTTACTGGAGAGAAGAGTCTCACATACTTTCCTGCCTGGGCTGGCTTTGAACTATGATCCTCAGATCTCAGCCTCCTGAGTAGCCAGGATTACAGACGTGAGCCACCAGCAACCGGCTAGCAAAAGTGTTTTTAAAGGGTACCAGATTAAAGCAAGAATTTGCCTAGGACTTAAGACTAGTAGACTATAGAGACTGACAGACTGGAAGAATCAAGTTGTTGCCAGTCTATGGAGATTAGTACTAATGAAGTCTACTCAAAAAGATCCCAAAATAAACCTCTATTTAATCTCCTACTCCCTTCCTCCATCCTAATTTTTTCTCCAAAGTAATTTTTTTTTCCCATATCAGGGTTTGAACTCAATGGTAGTCTCAATGGTAGAGCCCTAGCCTTGAGCACAAAGAGCTCAGGGACAGCACCCAGGTCCTCAATTCAAGCCCCATAACCAAAAAAAAAGATAATTTTTTTAAAAGCCAAGTGCCAGTGATGCCTAGGATTACACCTGAAATCCTAGCTATTCAGGAGATTGAGATCTGAGAATCATGGTTCAAAGATAGCCCAAGCAAAAAAGTCCCTATGAGACTCTTATTTCCAATTAACTTCTCAAAAAACAGGAGTGAAGCCATGGCTCAAAGTGTTAGAGAACTAGCCTTGAGTAAAAAAGACCAAGGATAGTGTCTAGGCCCTGAGTTCAAGCCCCCTGACAGACAAAATGAATTAATTTAGCTCTCTGGGCCTGGACCCGAGTTATGGCAATATGGCGAAAAGCACCAAAGAAGGTCGGCATTGTTGGTAAATACAACACCTGTTATGGTGCCTCACTCCAGAAGATGGTGAAAAAATTGAAATCAGCCAGCATACCAAGTACACCTGCTCCTTCTGTAGCAAGATTAAGATGAAGAGGTGAGCTGTGGGCATTTGACACTGTAGTTCCTACATGAAAACAGTGGCTGGTGGTACCTGGACCTACAACACTACTTCTGCTGTCACAGTAAGTTTGCCATTAGAAGACTGAAGGAATTAAAAGACCAGTAAAAGCTTGACCATCTGAAATATCCCTAGTCTACAATAAATGGGTTCATTTATATGACAAAATTTTTTTAATTTAATTTAAATGAAAAAATACTAACTCTCTTTAACTTAATGATGGTTCTACATAATAAGGAATATTTTTAAATATCTTATTTTTTAATCTGCATAATTTATAGTAGAAGGAAATTTCATTGTGATATTTCCACACATAAACATAGTGCGCTTTGAACAAATTCACTCCCTCCACCATATTCCTATTCCTCCCCTCCCGTAATAGGGACATTTCATTATTAACACTTACTATATAAATCAGAAAAAATGTAAGTCCTAACACATAAATGTTTTTAAGGCCGGGCACTGATGGCTCATGCCTGTAATCCTAGCTACTTAGGATGCTGAGATCTGAGGACTGGGTTTGGGTCCGGTCGTGGGGCCTGAACTCTGGGCCTGAGCGCTGTCCCTCAGCTCTTCAGCTCAAGGCTAGCACTCTACCACTTGAGCCACAGCGCCACTTCCGGCTTTTTTTTTTCTGCTTATGTGGTGCTGAGGAATCGAACCCAGGGCCTCATGCATGCAAGGCAAGCGCTCTACCACTGAGCCACCTTCCCAGCCCTGAAGACTGGGATTTGAAGCCGGCCTGGCAGAAGAATCCCCATGAGAGACTTTTGTCTCCAATTAACCACGCAAAAACTGAAAGTAGAGACTGGGAATGTGGCTTAGTAGTAGAATGCTAGTCTTGAGCAAAAAGAAGCTTGGGGACAGTGCCCAGGCCCTGAGTTCATGCCCTATAATCAACCAAAAAAAAAAGTTTTTAAAGTATTTTAAATATAAATACCAAAGCAGGGGGTACCTCGGGTGGTACAACGCCAGCCAATGAGCAAAAGCAAGCATAAGATACTGAGTTTGAGTCCCAGCCTGGAACAAAAATAAAAATACCAAAGCAGGCAATATTCAAGCTACACAGGTGACAGAGAGGGAATAATAGTTCCTGTGGTTTTTTGTGACAGATGTCAAGCAGTGTAGTGATGAAGCCTATTGCAATGCCTGGAAACCTACCTGCTCAGCAAGTCTCCACAAAAAAATAGCAGAAGTCCAAGGAGGAATATGAGGAAGAGTTTTGGGTCAAATCCTGAAATAAAGAAAGATTTTTACTTAAGAAAAAAAGTGATTTAATTTAAAGTATTATAAAATACTAGTATTATTGGTCAACTACAGTTTTTTTAAAATAGAGATAGCCTACCCAAATGGCACTGTAGTTTCTTCAAAGCTTAGGCACCTACCCAAAGAGAAACCATAATTAAGTCTGTCTTTCTGTACTTTCCTGAAGAAATTATTGTATTTATTGCTATTATTAATAAATTATAATTTTGTAATTCAGGTACTATGTATATTTCTCTTGTGGATAATATCACCTCAAAAAAACTATTTTTATGTTGACTACCTATACAAAAGTTAAAAGAAACTGGCTTCACTTTGGACCAAGCTAGACACAGACCACCAGCACTTCACATTATTGCCCAGAAGAGGTCTCCACTATTGTGGCTTTCAAGCCTTAAATACAAGTGCAGAATTTAGCAGATGTGCCTACAATTTTGCATTAGAACCTCCCATTGTTTTCTAATTGTCCAACAGTTTCATTCTACTTTCCTTTACTCCACACACTGTACTGGAAAAAAACTATTAACTAAACACACCTCATCCAGGACCAGAAGTCCCAATCAAAGACCCCTTAAGGGACACACCAGAAACTCCACCACCTTTTCCATTTAAGAACTCTAGGTCTGGGGAAGGTCCACAGAGAGAGGAATCACTAAATGTATTACAGTACCAAAAACAGAACAACTGCGAAACCATATTCAACTGTGAAACTATAGAATAATTATCAGGGCATTTTTGCTTTGTATTTATACCAGTCCTGGGGCCTTCAACTCAGGGCGTGGCCACTCACTGTCCCTGAGCTCTTTGTTCAAGGCCATTTGAGCCACAGCTCCACTTCTGGCTTTTTGGTAGTTAACTGGAGCTACAAATCTCATAGACTTTCCTGCCTAGGCTGGCTTTGAACCACAATCCTCAGATCTCAGCCTCCTGAATAGCTAGGATTATAGCTGTCAGGCACCAATTCCCTACAGAAGATCATTTTTATAGCAAAATTTGGAAACAAACATTCCTACTACTTACAACATCCCAGGATGCTGATTAGTAACCAAGAAGAAACCAAGTCTCAGAGAATTCAATGGAATCCACTCCTCAAAAACTATCTCAGACACCTACTAAGAAAGATAAACTTCTGGTTCTACAGAATAAGCCTTACCCTGCAGTGATCTTTACTTAAGTTTCCACAAATTTTTTTTTTTTTTTGTCCGATCGTGGAGCTTGAACTCTGGGCCTGGGCACTGTCCCTCAGCTCTTCAGCTCAAGGCTAGTGCTCTACCACTTGAGCCACAGCGCCATTTCCGGCTTTTTTTTCTTATGTGGTGCTGAGGAATCGAACCCAGGGCCTGATGCATGCAAGGCAAGTGCTCTACCACTGAGCCACCTTCCCAGCCCCTCCACAAATTTTTACTTATGGTTCCATAAATACTCTAGCAAATTATTAGGAACCAATTTTACCCTTTATTCTGTTTTTTGTTTAATCACTTTGTTATCTAAAAGTATCCAGAAAGCATGATCATAGTAATCTGACTTACTATAAAATACTATCATAGTTATCTGACTACTATAGCAGCTCAGTGCTAACTGGACGTATTAGAAAGCATGCCTTCCCAATTCTAGGAAAGGGGTGTTCAGAATAGCCCTGAGTAGGTTTCATTCTAACTAAAGAGTCTCATTCATGGCTGGGCGCCAGTGGCTCACGCCAGTAATCCTAGCTACTAAGGAGGCTGAGATCTGAGGATCACGGTTCAAAGCCGGCCTAGGCAGGAACATCCGTGAGACTCTTATCTCCAATTAAGCACCAGAAAACCGGAAGTGGCACTGTGGCTGAAGTGATAGAGCACTCGCCTTGAGCTGAAGAGCTCAGGGACAGTGCCCAGGCCCAGAGTTCAAGCCCCAACACAACCAACAACAATAACAACAAAAAGGTCTCATTAATATAGTTGAAGTCTCTATGAGCTGTTTGGAGCTGTAGTATATTCATCATTATAACCATTAAAGAACCTAAATGGATCTGCCTGGTCTGGGTCTTCAGTGTCACTAATTCTCCCCTCCCAAACTCAGTTCCTCCTCATTATAGAATCCATCAGAAAAACAAGAGGTGAGAGAGACTTACTCCGGGTCACAATAACACTGTACTTGGTGTCCTTCTCTATAATCTCAACTTTAAGGCAGGTTTTTGTGCTGTATAGACCCACGTTAACATAGGTGTCATTCAATTTCTCTTTTAAAAAGGAAGAAAAGAAGTTCCAGATACTAAACTGCTCCAGCTCCTTCAGTTTCTCCTCATTGTCCACCTGCGTGACTCGGACCAATTTAGAACTATTTACCCGGATCTGTAACATAAGTAAAATCAAGATGAGAAACAAGAAGTTGTTCATAAATACAATTTTTAGAGTAAATAGCTAAATAAGTAATGGTGCCTGTCTCCATGAGGGTTACAAAAAATACACAGCTGTAACAGCTCAACATAATTGGGCAAACAGCACCGCACATGATACAGAGACACAGCTGGTAAATGACTTCTTGTTAATATGATCTGCATCTATTAGGCCAGAACATAGACGGGCAACGACTCCCAAGCTGGATGAGTTATCAATACAGCTATTTATGAGATCTTACAAAGCAAGGGTCTGAATATTAAGAAAATTGCCAGTCATAACAGCCCCAGAAAACTGAAAATGTTTCCCATAATGACAGACTGAGAAGTTCAACCCATTGTCAGAAATCACTGATTATGGATAAATGTTGGCTATAATGTGCCCTACATAGAGTATGATTTTTACATCTGATAATAAAAAAAGAAAAATTTAAAAACCCACAAGCCCACTCTTAGGTTTTTTGATGTGAACAACAATCATCCATATCAATATACTTATAGCAGCAACATTTCCAAAAGGACTCATTTTGTTCAATCACTATTATAGCCAGATGCTCTTGCCTACCAGGTGATTTAGCAATGTTATGAAATAAATGAAACCAGTTATTCTACCAAGGAGAAACTGTAGTTCAAGGGGTTTATGAAACATCTTGTGTAGAACCAAAACAGAATAGGAGCAGCAAGGCAAGAGTTTATACATCCTGACAGGCACACCAGTTTCCTGCCCAAAGAAGGCAGGTGTTTAAAAAGAATATGCATGCACACTACAAAAGGAAGTGAAGACAAAGAAGCAGCTTCTTTGAGAAAGGCAGAGAAGAAGAAAAGAAGTTTATACCTCTGGGTTACTTAAAAAAGTCAAGATGTCCCTGAAAAGGACATCCAAATTATTACCTGTATCCGGGTCCATATATCATGCCACTTTGGGGTAAGCACATTTTTATAACAGAATTGTTGGCTGGTAGTCATATCATAAAGTTGGGATTCCTGAAGCATGACCACATTTACATCAAATCCAGCTTTATACAAAGAAAGAAAACAAGAATTAAGTATAATGTACCAGGACAAGCTAGTAATTATAATTTATTTCATAAAAAGAATGAAATTGAGCCGGGTGCCGGTGGCTCATGCCTGTAATCCTAACTACTCAGGAGCTACTCTTCAGATCATGGTTCAAAGCCAGCCCAGGCAGGAAGGTCCATGAGTCTCTTATCTCCAATAAACCATCAGAAAACCAGAAGTGGTGCTGTGGCTCAAGAGGTAGAGTGTTAGCTTTTGAACTGAAGAGCGAGGGACAGTGCCCAGGCCCAGAGTTCAAGCTCCAGGACTGACCAAAAAAAAAAAAAAAGAATTAAACTGATCATGTTCTTAAACTCAGGGTAGGAGAATAAAGCATAGTTTATCTTGCCCAGTTTAATCTTTTGTGTGTGCTTAGGTAGGACCTTCAACATGCTAAGCAAAGCACTACCTTTAGCTATTCCCTAGCTCCAAATGTAATTATTTAAATATTAAAAATAGTCATTAACTCAGTGAGTAATAATGAAAGCTATCATTAAGTATTTATTAACGCAGACAGTATGCTGTCTCATTTAATGCTTCTAACAATGCTAGGAGGTGGGAATTTTCATAATACCTAATTTACAAATGAGGAAATTAATGTCTAAGAATGATTAAATATTTGTCCAAAACTACACAGCTAATGAATAGCCTAATTCACACTCAAGTCTGACTTTGACCTTAACCACAAGATATCCTGCCTTATGCTCACTTTGGCAGCACACATACTAAAATTGGAACAATGCAATTAACATGACCCTTGTGCAAAGATGACATGTAAATTTGTGAAGCATTCTATTTTGAAAAAGAAAAAAGATATCTTGCCTCTCTTATAACAGGATAATTAAAATAACCTAAAGTTATCCCATCTGTCATTTTCCCCACCCTTTTTCTGGAGTAGGATAAACAGAACTAGCAGTAGTTTAGCTTAGTTTTGTTAGTAGTTTTGTGTGTACATGTGTTTATGTGTCCCTACTGAGGCTTGAAGTCAGGCTTCCACTGTTTTGTTTTCATTCCCATTAGGCTTTTTCACTAAAAGCTGGTAGTCTATCATCTGAGCCATGCCTCTACTTCTGGTTTTGTCTGCCCAGGACTGGCTATGAGATGCAATCTGCAATCCTCAGATCTCAACCATTTTGTGTGTGTACACCTAGGGCTTGAACTCAGTGTCTTACAGCTATCCTTGAGCTTTTTCACTCAAGGCTAATGCTCTACCACTTGAACCATAGCTACATTTTCAGCATTTTTTTGTAGTTAATTGGAGATAAGAGTCTCGTGGACTTTTCTGCTAGGGCTGGCTTTGAACCATGATCCTCAAGTCTCAGCCACCTGAGTAGCTAGGATTACTGGCATGAGCCACCAGTGCCCAGCTTGTCAGCCTTCTAAGTAGTGAGGATTATGAGTCACCTATAACAATAGTACTATAATAGTACTTTAAAGGGACGTAAAGTTACCGCTGGTTCCAGCTATTTCAAGTTTTACAGTAGCCAATGCAGTCCTCTGATTGACCAAATTGGAGACTCCCCGCAGTTTGAATTCATTCTTAGTTAATTCAAGTTTTATGAGCAACCACTGTTCTATATCTTCCCATTCAACTTTGCTGAAAATACCTTAACAGTTAAATACCTTTTTTTTGCAGTGCAGGGGTTCAGTGAACCAAGAGCCTCATGTACGCTAGGTAATCACTGCACCTACCACTAAGCTACACTTCTAAACTTCTTCCTTGAGTTCTACATTATGCATACAATGTATCAAATACTACTGAGCGTAAAATTATATTTGAGCTTTAGTACAAAGGTGGGTAGATTTAAATAAACTAAGACAGACAAAACCAGCCTATATCCACCAGCCCAAAATGATTCTAGGGTGAAACTGAGACTTTTTTTTTCCCCAGTACTGGATATTACCCACAGCCTTGAGCATGATAGGAACAAGCTACATCCTCAGCCCCAAGATAAGACTGAATCTGAAGTTAAATTTAGTCTCAAACCTAAGTGTAAGAGCAAAACCTATAATACCTAGAAGAAAATACAAGTGTAAATATTCATGGCCTTGGGCTAGGCAATTGTTTTTAGATATGACACTAAAGCATAAGTAGCCAAAAGCAGGGGGGCGGGGGAGAGCAGATAAACTAGACTTAAAAATAAATTCTGCTGGATGTGTTGGCTCACACCTATAATCCTTGCTTTTCAGGAGGCTGAAATATGAGGATCATGGTTCAAAGCCAGAACAAGCAGGAAAGTCCATGGAATTCTTATGTCAACCACCAAAAAGCCAGAAGTGAAGCTGTAGTTCAATTGGTAAAGAACTAGCCTTGAATAAAAAAGCTCAGGGGCTGTGTCTAGGCTCCAAGTTCAAGCCCCAGGTTTGATACCAAAATAATAATAATAATTTTAAAGTAAGTTCTTATGCTTCATACAAGATCAAAGGGGAAAAAGAAAAAAAGCTTTTGTGTATCAGTGTACACTATCAAGAAAGTGAAGACAGCCTCACAAAATTAAATAGTTGCAAATCACACATCTGATAATTGTTTAGTATCCAGATAACGATCTAATATCTACAATATATAAAGAAGTATTACAACTCAGTGATAACGCCATTTCTTTCTATCTGTTCATACAGGATGTGAATAGATATTTCTCTAAGGAAAATATATAAATGTCTAATAAACACATAAAGAGAAACCCAAAATCTTTAGGGAAACGCAAATCAAAACCACAATGAAATATTTCTTTACATCCACTAGAACTAAGGTACATTCAGGGGCTCAACAGCAAATGTTGGTTGAGAATTTGGAGAAATGGAAAACCTCAAATACCGCTGACAGGAATGTAAAACAGCACAGCTTCTTTGGAAAAGTTTAGCAGCTCCTCAAAAAGTCAAATACACATACAGTTGCTATAGAATTCTACTCCTGTATATATACCTAAAAGAACTAAAAACATAAATTCACACAAAAACCTGTACATTGAGCTTAGAGATGTGGTTAAAGTAGTAGAGTACTTGCCTAGCATACATGCTGGGTTCAATATCTACTACTGCAAAATAAACAAAACCATATATGAATTTTCACAGCAGTATTGTACATAACAGCTAAAAAGTGGTAACAACACAAATATCCATCAATTAGTGACCAGATAAACAAAAAGAAGCATATATCCATACAATAGAATACTACTCAGCTATAAAAAGAAATGAAGGGGGCTGGGAAGGTGGCTCAGTGGTAGAGTGCTTGCCTTGCATGCCTGAGGCCCTGGGTTCAATTCCTCAGCACCACATAAGCAAAAAG
>NW_012267219.1:2275744-2280798 GCF_000151885.1 Dipodomys ordii
GGTAGAGCACTAGCTTTGAGCTGAAGAGCTGAGGGACAGCGCCCAGGCCCGGAGTTCAGGCCTCATGACCGGACCCCAAAAAAAAAAAAAATCATGTGGAAAAGAGAAGAAAATGTGCTAAAATAGACTAGTTCTAAATGGAGTAAACATACAGGTTTTTGCCTACTTTTTTATATTTACTTATAGTTGCTTAACTTAAACTTTTTTTTTTTTCTTAGCTAAGGGCCTAGGCATTGTTACTGAGCTTTTCTGATCAAAGCTAGTGCTCTACCACTTTGAGCCATGGCTCCACTTTGGGTTTTCTGGTGGTTAATTAGGTATAGGAGTCTCATGAACTTTCCTGGCCAGGTAGGCTTCCAACTGTGATCCTTAGATCTCAGCTTCCTCAGTAGCTAGGATTACAGACAAGGAAAACATCCATAATTTTTAAAATAAATAAAATGTTTCGAAAAACTTTCAATGAGAAGGATCTCATTACCTTTTGAAGTAATACACCCTCCATTCTGTCTTTGGGTACCTGACTTTTATAATTTTGTTACATGATTTCTTTTGTCACAGAACTTTGTTACATGATTGTAGCTACAATTCATATTATCTTTCAACCTGTAGAAAACATTATCTCCAATTAACCACCAAAAAAGCTGCAAATTGAGTTGCAGCTCAAGTGGTACAACACCAGCCTCAAGCAAAAAAGCCACGAGAGAGCATAAAACCCTGACTTCAAGTCCCAGTACCAGCACAAAAGAAAAAAAAACCTAAATAAAACTTTCATGCAGACGGCTGGAGATGGGGCTCAGGTAGGAGAGTGACTGCCTAGCAAGCTCCCAAACCGAGTTCAAGCCCCAGTAACACCCACCCACCCCCCAAACAAAGTCATTCAGGTAATAATGGGCCTTCTAAGGTTAGACTTGGCTTCTAGATCCTACATCACAGAAAACTACTTTCCAGGACACCTACTGGGGGAAAGGGGAGGGTGGGCAGAAGCGGCTGTGTGTGGAAGATGTCCGAGCACTTGCTCTGGAACTAGCTATCTGGATACTGAGACCACCTTGAAGCTGTAGCTAAGAATAATTCTATGGAGACACCAGATAGGAGGAACAGAAATGAGAGGTGGAGTGTGTAACGTCTGTTTTTAAGATACGATTATCTTTATTCTCCCGAGTTTCAGCTCCCTCCAGAGGAAGCTTGGAAATGTCCCTTATTTTTCTGTGGAGTTTAACATGGGGATAAAAAGGTATCTCTTACAAACGCAATTTTTAAGTTTTCTGGATTGGAGAAGAAACATGTTTCCTTCTCAGTCCAAAGCTGACTGTCCAAGTAGCACAGACCAAGTAAACGTGAGAAAATGAATAAAATTTCCAAGGAAAAGCTATTCGATGTTAAATGGCACTGGTGGGTTTTGTTGTTGTTGGGGAGGGTACTTGATTTTAATGATTCCAGGTCCGTCCTACATGACTGCTGAGGTCAAAGACGAAGAAGATTAGAAGGTGGTAAAAGACCACCTCATTTTTAAGAACCTCTAATGATCAGTTCAACCCATGCCTAGGCTGAAAGGTTTTTGAAGATTAGCAGAATGAAGGGGATGCCCCCTTTCCCACGGCAGCCCCGCGGGCTCCGAAGGACCCCCTAGATCTCCCTCCTCTCGGGTAAAACCTGGAGGGGTCCCTAGCAGCGCGACAGCAGCCCCCAGCCCTGCTTTTCACCCAGTCCAAGCCTCCCTTGCCGTGACAGCAGGAAGACGTCAGGGTCCGCCTTTCTCGGGGGGCCATCCGGGAGACCCGACCCCTCAGAGCCCACGCCCACTAGACAACAACGCTGCTTTCTCCAGGTCCCCGCAACCCTCGGCCGAGTAACGGGCCGCGCCCTCGGGATAAGCCCCACTTTTCCAAGAACACCCTCGGCACCCTCCCCGTTGGCAGTTGCCGCCCGGCTGGTACCTGAGCCGCAGACCAAGAAGACGAAGAGGACCAAGAACAGCCGCATAGCCCCACCGCCCCCGGCCCCCCAGTCCCAAAAGGGCCTAGGACCAACTGCCGGCAAGACCGCCACTTTCATTCCTCCCGCCATGGTTTCCTCACGCCGCCGCTTCCTCACGTGATTCTCCCCAGCAACTAACTCAGAACAGGCAGCGCCAACAGCCAATAGGCAGCACAGCTCGCCCCTAACGCTCAAGTGAGTAGGCGGGGCCTTGAGCGTTGATTCCTCCCAGGGCCCTAGATGTTCCTCCCCTTCGCAATTGATTGGGAGAGGGCGGGAGAAGCAGTTTTCAGCCAATTAGGAAGCGAGTTCTCGCCCCACCTCTTCAACGGTGACAGGAAGATTCCGCCCCTTAACCAACATGCTTCCGTTCCCAGTTTATTTACAACACGGGCGATTGATGGTCATCTTAACCAATAGAAAATCAGAATGGGCGAGGCCTCCTAGACTAAACTTGGTATTTCCATCGAAACTGTCTCAAGTTCCCTCTGTTTTCTTTTTAACCACAATCTCTTTGTAATAGGAAACTTACTATTGAGATCTATGAATAGAGCCCTGACTTGAGAATTTTTTTAAGTAAGGCGATTGACAAGTGTAGTCCTCCGATATAAAGGACTTAAAACAGGAGTTGTCAAAGTTTTCGTGATAAAGAGCCTTTCCAGGGGCTGGGAATGTGGTTCAGTGGTAGAGTGCTTGCCTCGCATGCATGAAGTCCTGGGTTCAATTCCTCAGCACCGCATAAGCAGAAAAAGCTGGAAGTGGCGCTGTGGCTCAAGTGGTACAGTGCTAAGAAGCTCAGGGACATTGCCCAGACCCTGAGTTCAGGTCCCCAGGACAAGCAAAAAAAAAAAAAAAATCCTAAACTAAACATAAAAATACCCAGCACCATTATTTACATATAGAGTATGTTCGTTTATGCCTATATTTCAGCATTTGTAATTCCATAATTGATTGGATTTTAGAAGTCACAAGTGAAAGATAAAGCCAAACAGGACACTGGTGGCTCACAACTGTAATCCTAGCTACTCAGGAGGCTCAAATCTAAGGATCCTGGTTCAACGCCAGTCCAAGAAAGAAAGCCTGTGAGACCCTTATCTCCAATTAGCTACTGTGGCTCAAAGAGATAAAGAGCTATCCTTGAGCAAAAGAGCTCAGGGACAGTGCCCAGGCCCTAAGTTCAAGACCCACGACAGAAAAGAAAGAGAGAGAGGAGAAAAGATAATCTGCTTTGCAGTTAACTTTTATGTAGCTCAGTCTCATTCAGGCAATATGCTATATGTGCAAAAATACTCAACTACAAGTATTAAATATTGAAAAACTAAGTTTATTAAGAATCTCAGAATATAAGAATCTCAGAAGTTCATAGTTATCAGCAGTTTCAGTGTAATTTCAGGTACAACTGGATTTTCTGGAATCTTAGTGGAGCTGTTAGTGTAGCAAAACTTCTAGATAAATACTTTTTTGTGTGTTCGAACACTAGGGCTTAAACTCAGCCTTGTGCTCTTGCCTATTTTTAGCATTCAGAGCTTTTGCTTTATTTTTGACTAGAGGCAAACACACACACACACACACACACAAAAGCTGGGCGCTGGTGGCCCAAGCCTGTAATCCTAGCAACTCAGGAGCCTGAGATCTAAAGACCAAGGTTTGTAGCTAGCCTAGACAGGAAAGTCTATCAGACTCTTATCTCTAATTAACCAGCAAGAAAAGCAGGAAATGGAAGTATGGCTCAAGTAGAAGAACACCAACCTTTTTTTTTTTTTGTCAGTTGTGGGGCTTGAACTCGAGGTCTGTGCACTGTCCCTGAGCTCGTCAACTCAAGGCTAGGTCAGTGCTCTAACACTTGAGCCACAGTGCCACTTTTGGCTTTTCCTGTTTGTGTGGTGCTGAGGAATCGAACCCAGGGCCTTATGCATGCGAGGCAAGCACTCTACTGCTGAGCCACTTTCCCAGCCCCTAGAACACCAACCTTGAATATGAGACTCTGAGTTGAAGCCCTAGTACTAGCACAAAAGAATAAAAAGGCTAATTTTAGGTTTGGGCACTAATTCCAGGAAATCACTGACCACTACTAAATGTGTAAATGAGGTCTACAGTAATGAGACTCGTTGTCCATAAATAAACCATACTTCATCACTCAATTGAGTGCTGTCACTTCAAAACAGTAATTCAAGAAGCATGTTACTTTATTTTACTAATGAGGACACAGCTCAAAACACATTGAGACTCACCTTCAGAATCTAAATAACACACATTGCAATGAATATTCATTATCTGCAGGTGGATCTGATTTATGCAAATAGCCAAAAGAACTCAGGCCAACACTGATGAGTAAATAGGGTGGGAAATCTGGATGGTAAATGTGTTTGAGAATTTTTTAGAGTTTAGAAAGGTAACTAATGTCTACTCACTATACAAGGCAACAATCTCAGTAGCATCTAAAATAGTACTTTGTAAAGAAATTAGTATTTCTGCAATGACAAATATGAACAGTGTCACTAAAAGCAATGGAATAGCTCTAAGTAACCTCATGTAAGTTTAGGTCAGATACTCTGCTGCAAAATGAGTCCAGGTCAGATTAGAATGTGGAGTTTTCTAGTGCTAGAGATTGAACCCAGAGCCTGCCACATGCTAGGCCAAGTGATCTGTCAGTTACATCCCCGGGCCTTAGAATATTTATTTTTTTATGCCAATACTGGGACTTAAACTCAGGGCCTGTACTCTCACTTGGCTTTTTTGATAAAGGACATTTTTTTTCTACACTTGAACCACACCTTCACTTCCAGCTTCTTGATGAATAATTGGAGATAAGAATCTCACGGACTTCCTTGCCTAGACTGGTTTTGAACTGTGATCCTCAGAGCTCAGCCTCCTGAGTAGCTAGTATTACAGCCACCAGCACTCAGCCAGAATAGTTTTTTTTTTCATATAATTTTGTTATTATTAAGGTGTTGTACGAGAGGTTACCATTTCACAATTCAGGTAATATGTACGTTTCTCTTTTGGGGGGCTGGGAAGGTGGCTCAGTGGTAGAGCGCTTGCCTTGCATGCATGAGGCCCTGGGTTCGATTCCTCAG
>NW_012267219.1:2280863-2314230 GCF_000151885.1 Dipodomys ordii
AAAAAAAAAAAAAAAAAAAAAACCAAAAACGTTTCTCTTTTGGATAATGTCATTCTTTCCTTCAATCTCTCCAAAGTAGGTTTTGTTACCAAATAAATTATGAAAAAAACTTTTGGTTTTCATAGTGTTTTGATTTTAGAGTTATGAATAAAAAAAATTATAGGGCATGAGTATTTGATGAAGACAGTTTAGCCAATCACCAAGTTCAGCTGGCTTTTCTTTTTTTCCTTGGAGTCTGAGGTTTGAACTCCGGGGCTCCTACTTAGAAGGCAGGCACTGTATCACTTGAGCTATACCTCAGCCTCTACTTTTTTGTCTTTCAAATCTGTCATTTCCTTTTGAGCTAAACCATTGACTTCAACCAGCACCTTGCCATTTCTCACTAGGACTTCCAAGTAAGAACGTTCTTTTGTTTTGTTTTTCTTTTGTTGTTGTTGTTTGTGTTGAGTTGAACCACCAGGACTGGCAAAAAAAAAAAACCCAGCCCTGGCAGGAAAGTCCATGAAATTTTTTTAGGGGGGAGGGGGTGTTGGTCGTGGGGCTTGAACAGTGCCTGGGCGCTGTCCCTCAGCTCTTCAGCTCAAGGCTAGTGCTCTACCTCTTGAGCTACAGCACCACTTCCAGTTTTTCGGTAGTTAATTGGAGATAAGAGTCTCACAGACGTTCCTGCCTGGGCTGGCTTTGAACTGTGATCCTCAGATCTCAGATGCCTGAGTAGCTAGGATTATAGGTGTGAGCCACCGTTACCAGCTCCATGAGACTTTTATTACCAATTAACTAGAAAACCAGAAGTGGTACAGAGGCTCAAAGTGGTAGAATACTAGCCTTGAGCAAAAGATTTCCGGGACTGGGAATGTGGCTTAGTGGTAGAGTGTTTGCCTAGCATGAATGAAGCCCTGGGTTTGATTCCTCAGTGCTACATAAACAGAAAAAGCCGGAAGTGGTGAGGTGGCTCAAGTGGTAGAGTGCTGGGCTTGAGAAAAAGAAACTCAGGTAGCTGGGCGAGGGTGGCTCATGTATGTAATCCTAGCTACCCAGAAGGCTGGGATCTGAGGATCGAGTTCAAAGCCAGCCTGGGCAGGAAAGTCCATGAGACTCTTATCTCCAATAAACCACCAGAAAACTGGAAGTGGTGGCGCTGTGGCTCAAGTGGTAGAGCGCTAGCCTTGAGCTGAAGACCTGAGGGACAGCACCCAGGCCCAGAGTTCAAGCCCCAGGATTGGCCAAAATTAAAAAAAAAAAAAGAGTTTGGGACAGAACCCAGGCCATGAGTTCAAGCCCCACAACTCACACTCTCTCTCTCTCTCTCTCTCTCTCTCACACACACACACACACACACAAATAAATAATTCCAACAGTGCTATTCAAAGTATTATTTGATAGCAATACTCATCAAACAACTCCAGTGTGCAAACATTAAGTGTAAGCACCTAGTGGAACAGTAACTTGATAGAGATACTGTGGATAAAGAAGAAGCTGAATACTCAAAAACAACCACAGCAAAATGGCTAGAGATGTGACTCAAGTAGTAAAATGCCTGCTTAACAAGCATGAAGCTGAGTTCAGATTCCAGTACTAAGCTCAGATCCTAGCCAAAAGTAAGTAAAAAAGGAGGATACAATAGTAGGTTAGACATTTTATTTTTATTCATCTAGTCCTTAACCACAATTTGGCCTTGCTCATATCCCAAATCTCTTTCCTAACCCCTCCCACCCACCACCCAGGAATAAAGAACAATTTTTACAAATATGTTTCATGTGTCCAATCAAGCACATACTCTGGTCTCCCTGACTTGTTTTCCTTTTTTTTTTTTTTGCCAGTCCTGGGGCTTGAACTCAGGACCTAGGCACTGTCCCTGAATTTCTTTTGCTCAAGGCTAGCACTCTACCACTTGAGCCACAGCACTGCTTCTGGCTTTTTCTGTTTATGTGGTACTGAGGAATCGGACCCAGGGCTTCATGCATGCTAGGCAAGCACTCTACCACTAAGCCACATTCCCAGCCCTTGTTTTCCTTTCTTTATGGAAATCTTGTATTCATAATTCAAAACCCAGGGCGTCCTCATCCACCTCCCTCTAAACCAATTCCTCACAAACACAGGTAAACTCTCATGCCTCTCAGTCATTGTACTCTCTTTTTTTTGTTGTTGTTGGTCATGGGGCTTGAACTCTGGGCCTGAGCGCTGTCCCTCAGCTCTTAAGCTCAAGCCTAGTGCTCTACCACTTGAGCTACGGCGCCACTTCCGGTTTTCTGTTGGTTTATTGGAGATAAGATTTTCACGGACTTTTCTTGCCCGAGCTGGCTTTGAACTGTGATCCTCAGATCTCAGCCTCTTGAGTAGCTAGGATTACAGGCATGAGCCACCAGCACCCGGTTCATTGTACCCTCTTAATACATTATGTTGTTTCTATGGCTATCTCCTTTACTAATCTATAAGTTCCTTATAAAGATACTTTAGGATTGTCTTTAGAGTAAAGCATTTCTCATAAAAATAAATTGAAGGATAGTGCTTCTTGGATGATAATTTCCAGCATGTTATTGAAAGAGAAGGAA
Organism: Dipodomys ordii; assembly: GCF_000151885.1. Classification (NCBI taxonomy): domain Eukaryota; kingdom Metazoa; phylum Chordata; class Mammalia; order Rodentia; family Heteromyidae; genus Dipodomys; species Dipodomys ordii. The sequence goes on from NW_012267219.1 coordinate 2,283,416, forward strand.
CATGAAGATCATTACCTTATATTCATATTATTCTAGTTCCAGGAAAGATTTTAGCCTTCAACCTATAATACCTAGTAGGTTAACTTATCAGATGAATGGACACGAGAATGCTAACAAGCCAGACTTGTGGGCTTCACTGGAAACCAAAAAGAAGAGAGATGTGGAAAGCTCATGTTTCCACTTAAGCAATTTTGTCAGGCTGGGCACTTCTGGAGTAAAATCTCAAGCCTATATGATAGCATCATCATTCATTTCTGAGGGTCCACTAAATATTAGGCCTAATGGGAAGTAGTCCACAGCTAAGAGCACAAGTAACTACATTGAAATGATCTAGGGAACTGGGAAGGTGGCTCAGTGGTAGAGTGCTTGCCTTGCATGCTTGAGGCCCTGGGTTCGATTCCTCAGCACCACATAAGCAGAAAAAAAAAGCCGGAAGTGGCGCTGTGGCTCAAGTGGTAGAGCACTAGCCTTGAGCTGAGGGACAGCACCCAGGCCCAGAGTTCAGGCCCAAGACGGGACCCCCCCCCCAAAAAAAAAGAAATGATCTAGGATGACCCATGTGGCCACAAAAAAAGGTGGATGTAATTCTACCTGGAGGCACAGAGAGGGTAGTGCAGGGAGGGATTCCACGGTGGTGAGTTTCAAGCAAACCATGCAGAGGACTCAGCAGACTGAGTGAAAATGGGGAAATGCGCTAGATGAAAATCTACAAATGCCTGGAGACAATAATCCTTCTGGTTTGCAATATTCTCAATCCTCGTCCTCACACTTTCTCCCCTTTCTTCAAAGTCCTCTTTGCCTGGAAAACAAAGACCAAGTATATAGTTGTTTTATTTTTTTCTTGGAGACCTGTGTAGACAATACAGGGACCATTAAACTGATTAAATGAAAACACTTGCTCAGCAGGGTGCCTTTGAGAACCGAGGGTGATGGCAGCAGGTGAGTCAAGTAAGGATGTGGTCCTTAGTAAGAAGGGGGCCCAGGCAGAAAAAGAAATGAAAAAAATCTGACTTGTCCCCACTCCCTTTGCTGTCACCTCAGCCCTCACATATCTGTTGTTGTTGTTTTTTAATAGCTTCTCTTGGTCTCAGTCTCTTGCCTTTCTCTTTCTCCCTTTGCTAAAGGCTGGAAATTCCTTGTTCTCAACGGAAGGGAGTAGGAGGGGACGAGGGGGTGGTAGGAGTGGGAGGAAAAGGAACAGACATCTCAGCAGCTCCGGCTGCGGGCTGCGGGGGCGCTCTGGGCCTCTGGCGGGGCCTGACAAGTCAATGATTTTTTTTCTTATATGTATATATATATATATATACATATATATATATTAGCCGCACATAGAGGCTTAGATACAAACCTAGACAGATACGGATAAACAAGTAGATGTGAAGAAACATAAATACATAGACTCAGGAGACTGTCCAGTCTAGAGTCGGCTTCGATTTACAGTTTCCCCATCCATTCTCCATCTGAACCTCAGGACAGACCTGGAGAAACAAAAGATCCAGGCACCAAGAAGTTTCCTTCACCCTCAGGTTTGCAGGCCGACCCCTTTCTGACTCCTCTAGGGGAGTGTGATCATACCCCTTAGCGGGATTTTTCTCCTTTCCTTCCTCTTTGGTCAGGCACCTGCTCCAGGACTCTGGAGTGGAAGCCTTGGAACTGGCTCCTCTCCGGACTTCTTTCCTGGACTCGGACCCAGGGCCTCTCCCCCCGCCCCACCCCGCATCCCTCCTCCCCAGGTTACCGCCCCCTAACTTCACGCTCTACCTCCACCCGCCTCCGACCGCGGGCGTCGCCCTCCAAATCCCCAGACTCAGCGCCGCCCCGAGGGGACCGGTGGGAGGGAGGGGGGCGCCGGGAGCAGAGGCTGCGTGGGCGGAGGATGTGCGTCACGGGGAGCGTGGGCAGGGGGAGGGCGGGGGCACGTGGAAAGCCGGGGCCAGCGGCTGGCAGCCCAGACTCCAAAATAACCGGAGGGGTGTGAGGGAGGGGCGCCACCTCCAGGGGGTCTGGGTACGCCCCAGAGCGAGTTTGTCTAGCCTCACCCACCACTTGCCGGACTGGGGGCGATCGATGGGAGGGGACTCCGCTCCCTCCTACACCCCCACTATGTTTGGCATTTAATGGGATGGAGACAAAAAAAAATTTGTGAGCTACTGAAATCCCCTACCAATAATGCACCCTTCCTCCCCTGCCTCCACCAGAGACGGAAAGGTCTCCTTGCCAGGCCGGAATGTAGAACCAGCTCCCGCCCACACCACCCACGCCCTGCTGGGCTGCGCCACTCAGAAGTGCAGAATGGCGGGGCGGGGCTGAGGTTTCGGACTGAGGGACCCTTGCCACCAGCCAGTCCTGTTTGGTTCTCAGCGCCCCCCAACCTCTTTTCCCCTGGGCCTAGAGCCCCCGCCTCCCCCCCACTTCCTCCCACCTCCCCTCCTAACCGTGGGCGGGAGTGTAATGGGAACCAGATGGGCTAGGAGAAACCAGGGGGGGAGGGGAGGTAGGTTTGAAAGGGGACTAGGCTCCTTGGAGGCGTTCCTCCTTCTTGCTCCTCCTAGGGAGTAATGTGGGGCGCCCCCGGCCTCCTGCTCATCTTCCACTAAGGCCCCCAAATAGATGACCTTAGAGTGGGTAGCCTTCTCATTCCGGCCTTGCTACCCAGCTGACAAGGAACAGGGCCCCATTCTCAACTAATACTGTGTTCTGAGTAGAGGAAGGCGGGATCGCACCCCCTCCCCCCCACCTTGTCTGCCTGACCTACTCTCACAAAACCAGACACACCTAATCAACGGGTGCCTGGGACTAAGTGGTGCCCTCCAACATACCGGCTCATTCCTATTCTCAAAACTTCAAAGCAGGGACGATGAAAGACCCCTCAGATTACTCTCTTTGGGGCCTAAAGATTATTGGACTACTCATAAGACTCTGGTAGAGCCCCATATTGATGCATAACTGCACTCTCAATGGGAGCGAGCTGCAGCCGAGGACACGCCGCGCGCCCCGCGAGCTGTCGCCAACTTTTTCCCCTACTCTAACATTCACGGGAAAGCACGGAGAGCCGGCCGGAGTGTGGGCAGCGGTGATCGTGTAGTCGTTTGGGCAAGCGTGCACGGCTGTGCGCTCCCTGTCTTTGTGTACCTGTGCGTGGTTGTGAAACTGTGCGCTCAGCTTAGAGGAATGGGGGGAGTAAGGGGGGGGAGTAGGAATGTAGCCGGCTAGGAGCTCACGTGGGTATGTGGGCGCAGAGAGGGCCGGCTGTGCATCCGGCGTGGGCGGCCCAGAGCGACCTCGCCCCGCCCGCTGGGTCCCTTAAGCTCCCCCTCCACAGCCCGGCCCCGGTTACCTCGGTCTCCAACTCTGCGCCCTGACTCCGAGTCTCCGCCCCCGCCCCCTGCTCCATACCTTCTCCCGCCCCCCAGTTTCCACACCTCCCTGCTGCAGTGTTTCGCTGGCCCAGAGACCCGGGCTCCCGCCCCCCGCCCCCGGTCCCAGCCCCCGGCTCTGCCCACGCCCTCCTCCCGCCAGCCCAGCAGCCAGCGCTGCGCCGGGCCTCGCTCCCCGTGCGTCCTGCGGGGGCGGAGGCGCGGAGAGGCGGCAAGCGCAGCCGGGGAGGGTGGGGGGGCAGAGGCACCGACAGAGGCGCGGAGGCTCGGAGAGAGAAGACGTGGAGGAAGGGACGGAGCCTGGACAACGGTGGACACGGTCTCACGCGGGCCAGAGTGCAGCGGGCACCGAGTGCCGGGCACGGATCGGGGCGGCCTGGGTGGTCTCCGGCTGTCCATGCACAGAGCGCCTTCTCCCACAGCCGAGCAGCCGCCGGGCGGAGGGGACAGCGCCCGCCGGACCCCGCAGCCCAGACTCAAGTTAGTGGGGCCAAGGGAGACGACGGGGTGTGGAGATGGGTGGAGCTGGACTCGGGAATGGGGTCCAGGGGGTGGAGGTCGAAGAGAGGACGTGGGGAAGCGGGACGGGGGTGGGAGGTGGAGACTGATGGAAATGAGGTGAGTTTCGGATTTAGGGGGCCGGAGGAGCAAACCCAGGATGGGGTGAAGCTGGATACCGAAGAGGGTATACTGCCTCTTCTCCATTGTTAGATGTACTCTTGTGGGCATGACCTGGCATGTGAGCCCCCATGCAAAGAATGCGGGAGCCCCTAAGCGCTAGGGGAAGCCCTGGAGTTGGCGCTGGCAACCGTGCAGGGGGTGAGGGCGCTCAGCTGGCTCAGGATCTGTGCTTGGCATTCAGCGTGCGGTCCCCGGCTCAGGCAGAAGAAGCTGGCGCCTTTGAGTTGAAAGAGCATCTACGGGACTTGAGGCAGGGAATGCCTCCAGCGTCCCTTATCTATCTCAACCTTGGCTCCCAGCATGGGGAGAGGAGGTACCCTGTGTAGTCCCTTCCTCTTGAGCGGCTCCCCCCCCTCCCCTGCTCCTCCACACATGTGGGTGGAAAATAAGGGAGGGGAGGAGAGTAGGCGGGAGTCCTTAGGCGGTTTTCGCCCACAGACGCTACCACCGTGGGAGTGTGTGGGCAGAACGGCCTCAGAGCAGAACAATTGAGGCGCCTGTCCCCTCCCCCATCGCCTGAGCTGAAGGAACAGGCCCAAGTTAATGAGGAAGGCCACACCGGGGGAGGGAACAACTGAGACAACGAAGGGGGCCCTGGGCAGAGGTCCTAGGGGAAGAAAGCAAGATGAATGAACAACACCAAATCTGGGGAAAGCGGAAGGGAGAGAATAGGGATCCACTTGGTTCATGGAGGGGGAAAGCCATGGAAGGGGCCACACCCCTCCCTCTCAGCTGGCAAGGGGTGAAGCTGACCAATAGTGGCCCTCAGTATCCACTGTGGGTAAAGCGGGGGTCCTACATTCACCTTAGCTTGGGGCTGTCACATTTAAGAGGCGTTGAGACTATTGAGTCTCAACCTGTGCAGCCCCTTCCTCATGAGGTCTTGAGTTGGGAGCTGGGTTATGCCAACTACAAGTGTGCTGATAGTCTAATGTGCTGAAGGTCATCTTGCCCCAGACCAGAAAAGTGGGGTAAGAGAGGCTTGTTTTCTTTTTTGTTGTTGTTGTTTTGGTTTTTTATTTCTTATACATAGGGCATCAGCTCTTAGTGCTTCTGGCTAGTCTGGAATGGCACTGGCATTCTATGAACCATGTCTGATTCTCAGGCTGTGCACAGCCTTGAGCACTGGACAGGGAGCATTCATAGGAAGGAGGAGGGGGAAAGGAGGCAGGAAAGAGGGCAATTGTTAGTGTGGGTAGGGACCCAGCAGGGGCATTTGCACTAACAGTCTTTCTCGTGCCTCTACTTCTCAGGGCAAGTGCCCGAGCCATGGCACTGCCTCGGACTCTGGGGGAGCTGCAGCTGTATCGGGTCTTGCAGCGAGCCAATCTCCTTTCCTACTACGAGACGTTCATCCAGCAAGGAGGAGACGATGTCCAGCAATTGTGTGAGGCGGGTGAGGAGGAGTTTCTGGAGATCATGGCACTTGTGGGCATGGCCACCAAGCCCCTCCATGTCAGACGTCTGCAGAAGGCCCTAAGAGAGTGGGCTACCAATCCAGGGCTCTTCAGCCAACCAGTGCCTGCTGTGCCTGTCTCCAGCATCCCACTTTTCAAGATCTCTGAGACTGCTGGTACCCGTAAAGGGAGCATGAGCAATGGGCATGGCAGCCCAGGGGAAAAGGCGGGTAGTACCCGCAGTTTTAGCCCCAAAAGTCCCCTTGAACTTGGAGAGAAGTTGTCACCACTGCCTGGGGGAACTGGGGCAGGAGACCCTCGAATCTGGCCAGGCCAGAGCACTCCAGAGTCGGACGTTGGGGCAGGTGGAGAAGAGGAGGCTGGTTCACCCCCCTTCTCCCCGCCTGCAGGGGGAGGAGTCCCTGAGGGGACTGGGGCTGGGGGAATGGTAGCAGGTGGAGCTGGGAGTAGTCCAGACCGGCTGGAGCCAGAGATGGTACGCATGGTAGTGGAGAGCGTGGAGAGGATCTTCCGGAGCTTCCCAAGGGGTGATGCTGGGGAGGTCACATCCCTACTGAAGCTGAATAAGAAGCTGGCACGGAGCGTGGGACACATCTTTGAGATGGATGATAATGATAGCCAGAAGGAAGAAGAGATCCGCAAGTACAGCATCATCTATGGCCGCTTTGACTCCAAACGGCGAGAGGGCAAGCAGCTGAGCCTGCACGAGGTGAGGACTCAGGTCCTCTCAGGATAGCCTTTGACTCCCAGGCCGCTTCCACAAACCTTTGAGATATCCTGTATCCTCCAGCCCTTGTTCCCTTCCCCCTTGTCCAAGACCCTAGGCCTTGATCTTCTCTATAACCATACACACTCAATTGAGGGAGAACCCTGTTGTTCTGCCGTGTGTCACTCAGAGCCCCAGAGTTATAGAGGAGGCTCCAGGCACTCTCAGAAAGCTGTGGGTGTTGTCTTGCTCCCTCAGAAACCTCCTGTGCATTGTCCAAACCAAAGCACGTTTCCTACGGATGGTGTAAGGAGGTCTAAATAGTGAATGTGGGGAGGATGTAAGGATTCTGACTGGCTGTCCTCTTGCCACAGCTGACCATTAATGAGGCTGCTGCCCAATTCTGCATGAGGGATAACACGCTGTTGCTTCGGAGAGTGGAGCTCTTCTCCCTGTCTCGCCAGGTGGCACGGGAGAGCACCTATCTGTCATCTTTGAAAGGCTCCAGGTAAGACCCTTCCCCCCTTCCCCAAGTCCTTCCTAGGTTGCAGTCCTGCCAAGGAGTTGGATCAAGTCCCAACTTCAAGCTCAGGCAACTCCAGGCCTGCTTCTCATCCACTTGCTTATTTTTCATTGGCCCGTACAGTTTGTCTGAGGTCTGTTCTAACCTTTTCCAACCCCTCAACCTCCCAATGGTGAATGGATTTGCAGCAGACTACCCAGCTAGTTTCTTTGCAGTTTTTTAAGTAGTACATGCTTCTGGCCAGATGTTTTATGTGCCCTGCTCATTCTGGAGCCCTCTTGAGGCTCACTTTCTTTTTTTCTCTTTCTTTGTAGGCTGCACTCTGAAGAATTAGGAGGACCCCCACTGAAGAAGCTGAAACAGGAGGTACATTTTTCTAGGGTGCTGTAGGAATGGGATGGCCTACCCCAAACCTCTTCCTTCCCTTGCCAGGTCCTCATTTCCCTATTTGGGGTACCCACAGGTTGGAGAACAGTCTCATCCAGAAATCCAGCAGCCTCCCCCAGGCCCTGAGTCCTATGTACCCTCATACCGCCCCAGCCTGGAGGAGGACAGTGCCAGCCTGTCTGGGGAAAGTCTAGATGGACACTTGCAGGGTGAGTGTGCTTGAGAGCAGTTCTCCTTTCCTTGGTGGGGGAGGTGGGAGTGGGTGGGTGGCAGAGTGAGCTAGGAGCCACTGCCTGGATCAGGGTTGGGAAGTTTGGATGGATGGGGGCAGAAAGACCTGTGGGTCTGGCTGTGTGGTTGAGGGTGGGGTTTCATTGGCTGCAGCCCCTTACCTGACCAGTGCCCATGCCCACAGCTGTGGGGTCGTGCCCAAGGCTGACGCCGCCCCCTGCTGACCTGCCCCTGGCATTGCCAGCCCATGGGCTATGGAGCCGCCACATCCTGCAGCAGACACTGATGGATGAGGGGCTGCGGCTCGCCCGCCTCGTCTCCCACGACCGTGTGGGCCGCCTCAGCCCCTGTGTGCCTGCGAAGCCGCCTCTCGCAGGTGAGGCAGCCAGCAGTGCTGTCCCCAAAAACCCCCAGCCACCCAGGCCCACACATCAGTCCTGTGTCCTGAGACCCTTGCGGGGAGGGAAGAGGGATATACAGTTGCCACCAAAGACAGTAGGAGGGGCTCCAGCTAACCAGACCTTGAGTTGAGGCCCTTACTGGGCTGTTTCCACTGGGGAGGGAACAGCAAAATGAGAGATCAGGATAGCAGGAGAGTCACCAGTAGGAGAAGCTTGGTTGGGACTTCCACTATTGCAGGAGGATGAAGCGGGAACTGAGTTGTGGGGATAGGACTGCCCAGCTTGGAAGCAGAGTCCAAAGGGGGTGGGGGGGGCGCTTTGTGTGTGGATAGGGGAAGAGAGAGTGGGCAGGCAGAGGGGCAGGGCAGTGGCTGGGCTGAGAGTGACGCAGCAGACAAAGCCACCAACCCTAGCTTGGTATTTTTAAACTCTGCGTGGGTGGAAAGTGGGGGCGGGGACTGGAAGGGGGGTTCTTGAGGGAGGAACTGGGAGGCTGGCTTCCTGTGTTCCCCCTGATTTGGCTACCCAAAAACTTGGGGAGCAGTGGTTAAAGTAGGTGGGGCTTGGAAGGGGTCCAGAGATGAGTGGGGGAGGGGGTGGCAGAGCCTGGGGAAGAGGGAGGGGGAGAGGTCAGAGCCAAACCGCCCCCGCAGCTCCTGACAAAACCAGAAATTCCAGCAGAGCAGAGCAGAGGCGGGAGAGACAGAGAAAGAGACACTAACAGAGACAGAGAGCTACACACAGCCAGAAGGGGAGGGGGGCTGTGCACACTTGGGTATGGAATCCCCCCCCCCAACTCATACACATTCAGTGGGCAGGAGGCAGTTAATTCAACAAATTCAGTTATCTTCACATCTTTCTTTCCTCAGTTCACAATCACGTCTGCCCCCAGCCTCTACCTCATGTCTCCTAACTCTTGCCTCCATTCCTTGCAGAGTTCGAGGAAGGGCTCCTGGACAGATGTCCAGCCCCAGGACCCCATCCTGCTCTGGTGGAGGGTCGCAGGAGCAGTGTGAAAGTGGAAGCTGAGGCCAGCCGGCAGTGAAGGTGGATTGGTGTCCTTGACCCGCAACCTAGACTTCTGGCTCACACAGACCCCCACACTCCTTCATTCTCAACATCTAGTCACCACCCCAGAAGGATCCTTCCGCTGCCCTTCTCCTGCCTCCCCACCTGCTCCATGGGCACAGGACTATGGGGCTTCAAGCAATAACACGCAGGGGCCTGGCAAAAGGACATGAGGAGGTTGCATGGTGCCCGCTCACCCCCATTTGGGGACAAGGACTCTGGCTCCACGGGTGGGCGGCTGGGGCTCTCCCCTCCCTCACACATCACACTCCCATTCTCTAGGTGGCTACCAGAGGTGTGAGCAGTAGGACTCAGTGTGGACATGGGGAAGGGGGTATTCCCTGGGAAGGTCCAGCCAAAAAAAAAGGCACCCTTTCCCCTCTCAGATTGGGGGCCTGGTAACACTGGACCTCCCCTCCTCTTCCTGTCCCCATTTTTGTGCTTCTAGTTTGTTTCTTTAATTTAACAAGTGCTGCAGTTTGCCTGCCCATCCCCATCTCTCCCCCAAGCTCTCAGCAGTTCTTTTCCTCTTGCCCTCTGGGGGATGTAGTTGGGGTTCCTTTTGCCAGCCCCTGGGAGACCCGGGTTGGATTCAGGGTCTCTCCAGGTGGGGCCAGACGGCAGCACCTGTGTGAGCACTTACAGCGTTTTTCTTTTCAGATTGTGTACAGTAGATTATTTATTTTGTTATTTTGGAATAAAATTTATTTTATGGCTTAGGATCCATGACCACCCCCTAAGAAAGGAGAAGGGGCGGTATGGGAGTGTGGGAGTGGAGGGAAGCTGGCAATGGATGGGAAATTACGGAAGAGAAGCAGCAGGCAGGGCCCCCAACACCCAAAAGAGCCACATAGCAAGACTTGGACTCACTCAGCGCCGTGGCTCTGGGTAACACTGGAAGTGTTAAGCTTCCAAAGCTACAGCTGTCCATACATGTTGTAGCTATAGAAACAACCTGGGCAGGACATTTGGGTTAATATCAGAGGCTAGCTAGCACACTGTGATGTCTTAGCCAGTGTCTCTTCAAGATGTCACACAAGCAGAAGCACACAAATAGATACATGTTCTATGTGGCCTTACCATAGACATGTGACATCTACAGGTAAACTGTCTCAGACACAGCTACACATAAAACAGCCCTTGGATCGCACAATCTCACTCCTGCACTGAAAGCTTCATTTGGCAAGAGTTTGGGATTTAGGGGGGTTAGTTTTTTAATCTGGACAAAATTCGGATATATGTGTCCAAACTTTTTCTTCTCATTCAGGGTTCCCTGGACTTTCCCATTCCCTCAGGGCTGGGGCCCCTTGGCTCCAAGGCCCATTCTCTTGGTCCCCAGCCTCTAGAGCAAATGCATGTGTGTTTCAATATGTATGTTCCAGGTCGGCTCAGAAGGAGCTGCAGCACCTCTGTGCCCTAAGCCAAGCTGTCACCCAACCCCTGTCCTGCTCAGCCAGTACTAGCCCTCCACAGTTGTGTGTGTTCTGAGGTGCAGGCAGGCATGCTGGGGTGTGTCTCACTCAGGAACCTGAACTTCAGTTCCATTCCACTGCTGGAAGAAAGGGTCACGTGTATGGTGGTAAGGAAGGAGTGGAGTAGCTTTTCCAGGGTGCATTCTCCAGGCAAAGTTTTCCTCCTGATGGAGGAGTAGCTGGAGATGGGAAGCACCTGGATGAGCAGTGTCCACAGCAGGTCCCTGGAGACAGTAGAAAAGCTGTCTCGGGCTCCTCCTCCAGTTTAGATCACCAACTGGGGTTGGCCCTTAGGTCCATGTGGGACATAGAAATCCCAGACTGCCCATAAGGGGAGGGCTGCAGGAGGTGCTGGGCTCCCAAGGACACTCCTCCTGCCTCCCCTTGGCCCTCGAGAAGAAGCTTGGTGAGATCCTGTTCAGTGGGAGGCAACAAGTGAGGGAACATATCTTCACCTGCCCTGCAAGCAGAAAAGGGAGAGAGGCAGTGGAGTAAGCCTAGCACCCACTCCTGCCCCTACCCAACATCCTCTTCAAGCTACCACTCACCAGGTGCCCCTGGGGAACCCTCCCACTGGCTGATTTAGACAGCTGTCTTCTGCCATGGACACATCTGAGCAGAGCAGGGGTTCAGGACTGGATACAGCATGCTCCTGAGGCTGGCAAGGCAGCAGGCTTCTACCGGGAACCAGAAGAGGAAGTGAGGAGGAGGCTGGGAAAGGATGAGGAGGAGCATGGGCTCAGAAGGGGCTTTGTCACTCACTGGGTGGGAGGCTGGTCAAAAGACAAATTTATCTGGCTCAGGCTGGGGGGCATATGCAGATGGGTCCTGAAAACAGGAAGGAAACAGAGGAAATGAGGCAAAGGCTGAGCGTTACAAAGTCAAGACCACTGGGTGAATGCAAAGCACAAATGACACTTAGTGGCTCACTGACTGGCCTTGGGCAAGCCATTTCTTTTTCTTTTTTTGGTCCTGGGGCTTGAACACTGGGCCTGTGTGCTGTCTGTCCCCGAGCTCTTCGCTCAAGGCAAGCACTCTACCTCTTGAGCCACAGCACCACTTATGGTTTTCTGATGGTTAATTGGAGATAAGAGTCACAGATTTTCTTGCGAGGGCTGGCTTTGAACTATGATCCTCAGATCAGATCTCAGCCTCCTGAGTAGCTAGGATCATAGGCTTGAGCCACTGGCGCCCAATTGGGCAAGCCCTTTGTGTGCTCTGAGATCAGTGTTCTCTGTTGCAAAATGGGGGTGGAGGCCTGAGGGGGTCAGTTTCTAATATTTCTTTGGACTTTGAACTTGATAGGTCTAAGTTCTCCATTTTCTACCCTGCCTCTCAACTCCTGGGAAGGCACTTCTTGTGTCTTGACTAAGAGTTAATAAGCCCCTGATTGTGACTTGGGAGAAAAATGTCTACACCATATGGAAGATGAAACAGATAAAACTCAGTACAGCTGGGTGCCAGTGGCTCACGCCTGTAATCCTAGCAACTCAGGAGGTTGAGATCTGAGGATCTCGGTTTGAAGTCAGCCTGGGCAGAAAGTTCTGTGAGACTCTTATCTCAATTAACTAAGTGACACTGTGGCTCAAGTGGTAGAGTGCTATCCTTGAGCAAAAAGAGCTCAGGGACAACACCCAGACACAGAGTTCAAGCCCCAGGCCCAACAGAAAGGAAAAAAAAAAAGCATAGCAGCTGGGTGGAGGTCAGGGTGGGGTGCATGCTTAGCATTCTTGAAGTCCTATGCTTAATCCTCAGCATCAAAAATCAATCAAACAAAAACCGTAAGTAAATGAGCCTGGATTTCACAGGCATGAGAGAAAATACTACCATAGGTCATTATATGAGCCAGGCACCATGTTCAGCTGTACACATATTATAAACTCATTTAACAGTAATATCATGAGGTAGGACCACTTTTGTCATTATTAGCCCCCACTGTACAGATGAGCCACTGGAGGCTGCCCAAAGCCAGCAAGTGACTGAGCTGTTATTCAAACCCAGGCAATCCAGATCTTGCCCTCCAATCCCTGTGAGTAGACAGAGGAGAAGGAAGGGTGATAGCATGTGTTCTCCCTTCTAATAGAAGAGCTTCCTTAGTAAATATAAACACAAATGCAATAGAGTTCTGCCTCCTCCTGCCCACCCCCACCCCCCACCTCCCCAAAGGTTCTGACTTACTCTGGGAAGGCTGGCAGCACATTGATGGACTCTTTTGTGGAAAGGCCTTGATATGAGGAGATGGGGTGAGAGTGTGGAGGATACACTGGGGACCTAGAAAAAGAACGTAGACCCTTTGATGCCAGTCTTCCCCTTGGAAACTTTCACACCCTGCTATAGAAGGGAATTTCTTCCATGGAAAGGAAAATTCCCTGCTTCAGCTTGCCATACCAGCTCTCCCAGCTGCCCATGCTGAAGACTTGTCTGCCCTGACCACTCCCCTCTGTATCTCAGGAGCTCCTTACCCCATCTCTGGGCCAAGCTGCATGCTTATGGAAGGATCAGGGGCCATTCCAAGATCATAGGAAGGTAGCATAGCAGGCATCTGGGGCTCTGGAGTAGGAAGGGGTTGGTCCCTGGAGGAGAGAAGGAGGTACATGTGACTGACAAAGAATTGAGGCCACCATTCATTTCTGCAAGTACCAGTCCCCAGCCCCACCCACCATCCATACCACCACACCCACCTTTCCACAGTCATTTTGATAGTAGCTGGGACATAACCTCGACCATCCTTTCCCATCTGTTCGTCTGTGGTAGGAAGGAAAGAAGAACTGTGTAGCATTCCAGGATTAGAGAGGAAGAGAAATGGGACTGGGGAGTAGGATGTTGGGCAGGTAGAAGAAGTGGGGGATACAAAAAGGGAAGAGAAGTCAGGGAGATGGGAGGAAGGAGGAGGTGGGTGACAGGAAGGAATCAGCGCTCTAGCTCACGCTTGTAATGGCTCCCAAAAGCTTCATCCTTGGGTTTCTTGGGGTAGAGGTTTTTGAGCTGAGCAAGATCTCGAATTCTGTCCCCCAGGGAGCGAATGGATAAGTCTTTGGCGGAGAATGGCTGGATGTTCTCTATCTGTGAGGAGCCTACAACAGGAGTAAGAACTTGGGTCTCCACTATCCAGACTTCCCCTTCCCCCAGTCCCACCCAGAAACCAATCTCAATCCATTCAGGCAAGGGTAAGACCTAGGGTGGAGGTCTTGAGAGAGGGCCCTCCACTAGTGTCCATTGCCATATATGACTTCACAGTGAGTAGTAGACGCTTAGACCACAGAGGAGGAAGATAAATTAAACTTTAAGAGGAACTTCCTGAAGATCAGGTTGGCATCAAGGAAGGTCAGGCCATTTCCTTCCCAGAAGAAACCCTAGAGAGCACAGATACAGAGGAAGAGGGCTGGCTGGGGTGACCTCACCATCCTGGCCCCGGATGACATGGGCAATAGTGATGCCCCCAATCTCTGAGTCACTGAAGCGGAGGAGGAAGGTTCCATCGGGTGCATTGAGGAGAAGGCTAGTGACATATTGTTTGCTGATGAAGCCAATGATCAGCCTGGCCAGGATGAAGAAGAAGGGAGTGTGGGTACCAAGTGTAGAGATGGAGCTCCAGGTACAGCTGCTTAGGCCACCAAGGGACACAAACTTACCTGTCTGACCAGTAGCTCTTAAGACAGCGTTTAGTAAGGTCCAGGACTCCATCAAACCACTGCCAAAAGGTAAAGCCTCGACCCAGCAAGATCTCCTAAGGGGTAGAGGGGAGCAAGGGTAAGTCAGGAAAGGACTAAGCTGAAGTTTGATTGGTAAGCACAAGGGCTGTGAGGGTCCACACGACAGCCAAGGACTAAACTGTACCTGTAGCCCACTAATGACAATGGGTAACACTCACACTTAACCATATACTGGACACCATTCCAGCCTTTCCATCTATCTGTCTGTCTATCTCTATCTATCTATCTATCTATCTATCTATCTATCTATCTATCTATCTATCTATCTATCTATCTATCTATCTATCTATCTATCTACCTATCTATCTGGAAGTACTGGGGTCTAAACTCAGGGCCTCATGCTTGCTCATCTTGCATGCTCCCTTGGCTTTCTACTACTTGAGCCACATTTCCAGCCCAGCTCTTTTTTTTTTCTTTCTGCAATACCCTGCTATATGTCACTAGCTATTCTGTTAACATCAGCAACTCAGTATGTGATTTCTTTTTTTTTTTATTGTAAAGATACTATACAGAGGGTTACAGTTACATGTGTGAGGTAATGAGTACACTTCCTCTTGAACATTGTTATTTTGGGAGGAAATGACATTTCAGACTTTTCTGCCCAGGGTGGTCACAAACTATGATCCTCCAGCTCTTTGCTTCCTGAGTAGCTAGGATCACAACTCCAAGTGTTACTTTACCTGATTCTTTGCAAGACTATGGAGAGAGGTATTATAACAACTATAGGAGCACAGAAAAGCCAAATGACTGGCCTAGGATCACACAGCTGGTGAGAGGCAGAATGAGATTTAAGCTGAAGTCTCTCAAAAAATTGTGCTAAACTTAATCCCTAGGCAGAGATGTATTCTAGGAGAAGATAATTGCTAGTTATATTCTACGGTCATGTGGTTCTCTTGTGTGTGTGTGTGTGTATGTGTGTATTTTCTCTCCATGTGCCCGTGGCCTCCCCCCCATCTGTTTTTTTGTGCCAGTCCTAGGGCTTTAACTCAGGACCTGGGCACTGTCCCAGAGCTTCTTTTGCTCAAGGATAGTGTCCTACCACTTCAGCCACAGTGCCACTTCTGGCTTTTTGGGTAGTTCATTGGAGATAGCCTCATGGACTTTCCTGCTGGCTTCAAACTGCAATCCTCAGATCTCAGCCTCCTGAGTAGCTAGGATTATAGGTATGAGCCACAGGCTCCCTTTGTTGTTGTTGTTGTTGTTTTAAAGAGCACAATATGTAGCTGTATTTACCCATATGTCCTGTCAAACAGGACATGAGATCTCTTTCTTCCAAAATGCAGTAATCAAGAGCAAGATTCAGAGGCTGGGCATAAAAGATCATATCTATAATCCCAGCTACTCAGGAGGTAGAGGTTTTGTGGATCAAGGTTTGATGCCAACCCAAGCAAAATGATAGTGACACCTCATCTCCACAAACAATCTGGGCATAGTGTTAGCCCTTTGTAATTCAAGCTTCTCAGAGGTAGAGGTAGGAAAAGCATGCATGGTCCAGGCAGGTCCAGTTGAAAAGCAAAAGACCCTACCTGAAAAATAACTAGAACAGAAAGGACAGGAGGCAAGTGGTAGAGCCTAAAGTGTGAGAACCTGAGTTTAGTTTTTGTTTTTAAAGTCAGGAATAGGGGATTTGGCTGGTCATGGTAACACATGCCTGTTACACCAGCTACAGAGGACTTGGAGATAGAAAGATCCTGGGTCTGAGGCTGGCTCAGGCAAATAGGTCTGGGGATATGGTCCAGTGCCTAGCAAGTGAGAAGCCCTGGATTCAAATGTCAGTATAGCCAGAAAAAAAAAAGACAGAAAAGGAATATGGAGTTCTATTTTACTTCTGCCATTTACCTACAGTAAGACTTGGAACAAACTACATACTCCCTGTAAGCATAGGTAAAATGGGGATAAAATTAGTATCCAGCCAGGTACTACTCAGACTCATGCCTGTAATCCTAGCTACAGGAGGCTGAGATCTGAGGGTCATGGTTCAAAGCCAGCCCTGGTAGGAAAGTCCATGAGACTCTCATCTCCAATTAACCACCAGAAAATTGGAATTGGTGCTGTGGCACAAAGTGGTAGAGTGCTAGCCTGGAGTCAGAAAGCTCAGAGACAGTACCCGGGTCCTGAGTTCAAACCCCACAACCAACCAACCAACAAAAAAAAGTAGTACCCATCTCACTTCAAAGGGATATTGAAAGGATTCTATGAGATAACATACAAAAGTGTGGAGCAGGGCTGGGAAGGTGGCTCAGTGGTAGAGCCCTTGCCTTGCATGCATGAGGCCCTGGGTTTGATTCCTCAGCACCACATAAGCAGAAAAAGCTGGAAGTTGTGCTATGGTTCAAGTGGTGGCCTTAAGCTTGAAGAGCTGAGGGACAGTACCCAGCCACAGAGTTCAGGCCCCATGACTGGACCCCCCACCCTCAAAAAAAAAAAGTGTGGAGCAGTGCCTAGCATATACAGGAAACTGCCACAATATGGCGACTGTATTACTGCTCATGTCCTTCTGCAATTTGATCCAGATTTTGCAATAGGAACTTATTTTCCTAATGGGTCAAAGTCATTTAATCAGAGCTCTATTTGCTCACAATCTGAGCAAATCATGCAAGTCATCATTAAAGAGGAAGGACAGAGATTCCCTAGACCAAAACCTGAAATTAAAGAGGACCAGTTGCTGAGCACCAGTGGCTCACGCCTGTAATCGTAGCTACTCAAGAGGCTAGATTTAAGGATCGTGGTTCAAAGCCAGCTTGGACAGGCAAGCCCTGAGACTCTTATCTCTAATAAACCACCAGAAAACCAGAAGTGGCTCAAGTGGTAGAGTGCTAGCCTTGAGCTGAAGAGCTGAGGGACAGTGCCCAAGCCTAGAGTTCAAGCCCCATGACCAACAAAACAAACAAACAAAAACAAAGAGGGCAAGCTATGGGGTGATCCACAGAGAGAAGTATTCTGCTAGGCACTCCTGATGGACACGAAGGGTACTGGGAAAACCCTGGGATCTGTCCCTGATCTCTGTGGATGAAGAAGCTCAGAGATGGGAGGTCCAAAGAGCAGGAGAATGACCTTGTTGAATTGTGACCAGGACACAGACCGGTGCTGGAAGGCCTCCATGTTAAGGCTGTTGTCATTGAAGATTTTCTGGGCCAGGAAGAGGAAGTGCTCTGGCAGCAGTCCTCGGTTTGTCCCCACCTCAGCCATGAACTTGAGGTTCAGAGTTTCACACATCTTTTCCCAGGGTACCCGCTCAGCCACCACAAAGGGAACACGGTCCTGGGGAGGGGAACAGGAAGGGAAAGAAGTGCCTCATTGCCAATCTTCCTCTGGTAGCTTTCGTTCTTCCCACCTCCCAGACCTGCCTCTCCTGGCAGAGGCCCCAGAGCTGGCTCACAAAACATGATACTTTCTCACAATAGCAGTTTCTGGTGCCACAGCAGGGACCACAATGAAAAGAAGTTAGAAGCACAAAAGTAGACCCAGGAGAAGGAGTTAAAAGTCACACACATTTGAATGTTCCTGTCACCCACCAGCTGGCACCCTGACCCCTTGTTCTGGAATTCATCTTGTCTCTGCCCCTTACCCTAGGTATTTATTTGCTCACCATCTCAGAGAAGGCATTATCCCAAAGGATGGTGGCTTTGGCATTGTTGTCCTGGTTCCCATGGACGATGACCACCAAGGGTAGAGACAGGGCCTTAAAGGGATGAGAAGAGGCATTTAGTGTGTGTGTGTGTGTATGTGTGTGTGTATGTCCTGTGCCTTGAACTCAAGGCCTGGGGGGGGGCCGGGGTCTGGTGGTCCGGTCATAGGGCCTGAACTCTGGGCCTGGGCGCTGTCCCTCAGCTCTTCAGCTCAAGGCTAGCGCTCTACCACTTGAGCCACAGCGCTACTTCCGGCTTCTTTTTTTTCCTGCTTATGTGGTGCTGAGGAATCAAACCCAGGACTTCAAGCATGCAAGGCAAGCGCTCTACCACTGAGCCACCTTCCCAGCCCCCTGAGCTTTTTCTTTTCTTTTTCTTTTTTTGGCTCAAGACTAGCACTCTACCACTTGAGCCACAGCTCACTTCAGGCTTTTAGTAGTTTCATGAACTTTTTTTTTTTTTTGTCAGTCATGGGCTTGAACTCTGGGCCTGAGTGCTGTCCCTCAGCTCCTCAGCTCAAGGCTAGGGCACTACCACTTCAACTACAGAGCCACTTCCGGTTTTCTGGTGGTTTAGTGAAGATGAGTTTCACAGACTTTCCTGCCTAGGCTGGCTTTGAACCGCGATCTTAAGATCAGCCTCCTGAGTAGCTAGGATTATAGGCATGAGTCACCAGCACCCGGCTTTCATGGACTTTTGTTCCTAGCTTTGAACCTCAACCCTTGGATATCAGCCTCGTGAGCAGCTAGGATTGCAGGCGTGAGCCACCAGTGCCTGGTGAGTCATTTCTCCTTATCAGAGCCAGAGAGATCCTCAAGAGCTGGTTCTAAGCATGCAGGGGAGTCATGGGCTCACAGGACATAGGTAAAGAGCATGTTGCTAAATGCATTCTGAAGCTCAGTGAGGCCTCACTGTACAAAGTGACTATTACAAGTCAATGCTACAGGGCCAGCCTTAATACCTCATAGCCACATGACCTGGGAACACTAGAGGATCTCTGTCACAACGTCCCTATCTGGAAAATGAGGCTAGTTAACAGTACCTGTTTTATAATGCCATGAAAACCAGGTGTGTATGTATTGCTTAAAACAGTGCCCTCGTCTATAGGTGTGTGTGTGTGTGTGTGTGTGTGTGTGTGTGTGTGTAATGTCAAACAGTGCCTTGAGATGGAGGCATGACTCAGCAATAGAGCACCTGATTAGCAGGCACAAGGTCCTGAGTTCAACTCTCAGTACCGCCAAACAGTGCCCCGTTGTATAGAATATGTTTGATTTGGTAAGAGTTGGTTACTAGGTTAGGGGTGTGGCTAGCAAGCTCAGGGTCCTGAGTACCAACTCCAGTAACTCACAGGCTCATATCTGTAACCCTAGCTACTCAGGGGACTGAGATCTGAGGATTAAGGTTTGAAGCCAGCCTAGGCAAGAAAGTCCATAAGACTCTTATCTCTAACCACCAAACAGCCAGAAGTAGAGCTATGGCTCAAGTAGTAGAACACCAGTCTTGAGTTAAAAAGCTAAGGGACCCAGGCCCTGAGTTTAAGCCCCAGTCCTGGTGCACGCACACACACACACACACACACACACACTGGTGCTCATTACTACTCCCTGGATGTGACCCTATGGTCTTGCTTCTCACCACTCACCTTGCCCCAATGTGCATAAATCCTAAACACATGAGGAGCAAGGCAATGAGGATCCAGGGTTCCAGTGCATGGAGGCCATGGGTCCCAGACTGTTAGTGGGGCTGAGGCCATGGCTCACCTGGAGCTGGATGGGGAGTTTGCTGGGGCCCAACAGGAAGTTGGTGGAAAAGAGCACAGCACACTTCTCCTCTGTGACAGACTCAGTACCCTTCCGCTCACACCGCTTGATTTTCTTCAGGAGCTGAGGGGAGCCAGGGTAAAAGAGAACAGGGGTGAGGACAAGAGAACAAAAATCAAAGCTGGGTACTGGTGGCCCATGCCTGTAATATTAGCTACTGAAGAGGTTGAGATCTGAGATTCATGGTTCAAAGCCAGCCCAGGCAGGAAAGTCCAGGAGACTCTTATCTCCAGTTAACGAGCAAAAAGCCAGAAGTAGAGCTGTTGCTCAAGTGGTAAAGCACCAGTTTTGGGTGAAAAAAGGGACAGCACCTAGGTCTTGAGTTCAAGCCCCAATATCAACACAACACACACACACACACACACACACACACACACATATTTGAGGAGGGGGGAGAGAGAGAAAGAGAAAAAGAGAGAGAGAGAACAGAAATCAGATGGCCCCTCTTAGCCCCCAACATCTCCAAGGAGGGTCCCACAGTCGGCCTGCATACTCTCTCCCCACCTGCACCCTGCAGCCCCTCACCAGATTCTTGAACAGGGCAGAGCAGCAGTTCCCAGGAATGCTGTTCTCCAAGGGCACTGTGTTGTTCATGATCTCCCCAGTGCTTTCTCTGCCAGGAGGGTCAGAGTGTGAACAGCTCAGCACAACCCGGCCACATGTTGACTACCCACTGTCGCTGGACCTAGAGCTCTAGGTCCCTGCTTCAGCTCTCCCTTGTTCCCTCCCCGCTTCCCTTCCTCCCTCCCTCCCTCTCTTCTTCCTTCTTTCCCTCCTGTGTTCTCTCCTTCCCTCCTTTGCTCCCTCCCTCTTTTTCCCTCCCTCCCTTCCTCTCTTCTTCCCTCTCTCCCTCTTTCGCTCCCTCTCTCCCTCCTTTACTTCCTCCCTCCTTGCCCTTCCTTTCTCTTCTCTTTTTCTTGGAAATCAAACTCAGGGGCTTGTGCATGCCAAGCCCACAGTCCATCACTGGCCTATACCCCCAGCCCCCTACTTGAGTTCCTTGTGGAAGAATCCTCATCTTAGCCAAATTCTGCTGTCTCCCCCTATTCTAGACCAAATGGGGCTCTTCTCTTCCTCTGCCGTGACCATTCAGGATCTCTGCAGACCAGGAGCCCCCTTTCCCATGTCCTTGTGGTGCCAGTACCTCAGTTCCTCTTGCCTCCATCACCCCAATCCTGGGTCCAGCCCCAGCTTACGTTCCAGCCCCAGGCCCCTGGGCTAGGCTCAGCTCCCTCGCCTGCTTCTCTGTCACCACATCAGCCCTGACTGGAGGAGGCTTGGCTGAGGTCCCCAGGAACCGCAGGCCCAGCAGGAATCGAACTCCAGCCTGGAACTTGGTTTGAGTCTTCAGAACCTGAGGAGGCTGCTTCTCCACCAGGAAAGAGCTAAGGGGAGTGAGAAGGATATTGGGGGCAGGGGGAGGTGGTACTTAGAGTCTGAGTCCCTCCTGGTGGCTTCCCCATAACTCTTTTCTCCTCAGGGTCTGCCCAAGGCCAGGCAGGGAGCTCATGGGGCCTACCTGGTCACCAGGGTTCTCAGGACTTCATCCAACCGGCTGATCAGCGATTCCCTGGTGTTGGGCTCTAGCTCCCTACTGGCTGCTCCTATCTCCTGATGTAGCTGAGAATAAATGTCCACCAGGCTCTC
Source organism: Dipodomys ordii (assembly GCF_000151885.1). Classification (NCBI taxonomy): domain Eukaryota; kingdom Metazoa; phylum Chordata; class Mammalia; order Rodentia; family Heteromyidae; genus Dipodomys; species Dipodomys ordii. The sequence goes on from NW_012267219.1 coordinate 2,304,489, forward strand.
ACACCTGGGGCCAAGACAGTGGTTAGGGGACATGCTCCAGCTCAGACGTCCCTCCCCTAACGAAGCCAGAAAGCAAGATATTGATGGGCGGGGATAAGGGATATATCTGCAGGAACTGCTTCTGGAACCTGCCTTTGCTCTTAGGAAGCAGTTCATTCTCAGTGTCTAAACTCCAAGTGGAAATCCAGTTGCCTCTTCCCCTGGGATCTAGTACCCAGAAAGATACCAGCATTGGTAATACTTTAGGGCAAATTGGAAAGTGCCCAATCCCAACAGACTGAATAGAAAAGGGTTGCCAGGTGGGCCCAATAGCTCAAGTCTATAATCCCAGCTACTCAGGAGACAGAGATGGCAAGAATCTTAGCTCCAGGCTATCCTGGGCAAAAAAAAAAAAAAGTTTGAGAAAACGCTGGGTACCAGTGGCTTTTGCTTGTAATCCTAACTATTGAGGAAGCCTAGCTAATTGACCATTGTGTTTTGAAGCTAGCTTGCAGAAAAATCCATGAGATTCCCACCTGCAGATGGCACAATGTCAGACTGGAGGGATGGCTCAAGTGGTAGTGTACCAGCAGCACTCAGCAAAAAGCTGAGTGAGAGAGCACAAGGCCCCGAGTTTAAGCTCTGGTACTAGCACAAATCATAAATAAATAAAAGTTTGAGAGACCTCCATTTTAACAGAAAAGGCCAGGTATGATCATGCACTAGCAGGAGATGGAGCAAGCCCAGGCATAAGCAACACCCTCCCTGGAAAATAACCAAAGCAAAAACTCTGATGGTATAGATCAAACCACAGAGTGCTTCCTTAGCAAGGACAAAACTGGAATTCAAATTCCAGTACCAAACAAAAAAAAGCAATGTTCCCTAATCTTCTGGGTATGGAGAGAAAAGGAGAAACTTAAATATGATCCCTTAATTGAGTATACTTGTACAGGATACAACCTACACAACTGTGCAGGCCTCCTGAAGCTAACTTCCCAGAGTCTTGGCCCATTTTAAACCTCCTACCTGGCTTTCTCTTACAGCATGAAAGCAGGTGCCCACCCCAGCCAGTCCCCTTTCCCTGTTAGCCTTGCCCTAACCTCTGCTGTAGCCCAGCCAGGCTCTCTTCAAAGGGCGCGCCATTCCCTGCCAGCTGCTGCTGCCGTTTCCAAATCTGGATCCTCTTTAGCACCAGGCCTTGGACCACCTCCAGCTCCGCCACAGTCTCCTGCAGCAGCGTGGCCAGGTCCTAAGGGTGGGAAGGGGCCTGAACCAGGGCCACACACAGCCTCTTCTCCCAAGTCCTGAGGACAGGGCCTCCTTTCTTACCATCCTGCCATTTTCACCGTCCCCCCCAACCCTAATCTGTGTCTGTCTGTGTCACCTCTAATCCTTCCAGTTGCACTTTGAGCCCAATTTCCTCCGCCTCTCAGGCTGTTTCTCACCTCACTTGGCCCAGTCCCATTGGAAGAAGTTTTTATCAAGCTGTGAAGAGACACTGAAGAGGGGGCAGGGGAGGGAGGGGGGGACAGGGATCAGGGATACAGAGAATGGAGATTCAGTCAAAGCTGAGATCCAAGAAAGGACCACTCCCACACACTGCCCAGACTGGTCTTAGGGCCCCAGGGCTTGTGCCTCACCTTGGCCAGCCTCAGTTCCCTGATGCAGGGCTTCCCGGAGAAGGCGGGTCTCCCCAACCCGGTGTTTTAGCCTCTGCAGAGCTGTGTTAAACTTGAGTTCTTCCTGCTTCCAGTGGAAGGTCATTGGCAGGTGGTGGAACTGCATAGGACAGACAAACACAAATGGGTGAGTCTCTGCTCACCTTCCTCCATGACAACCCCCTCCCCCGACCTTTGGCAGTTCCTCCAGCCTCTGGAATCCCCTGGGGACAAGTTCTTGCTCCTGGCAGGCAGGCACTGGTGGCTCATGCCTATAGTACTAGCTACTCAGAAGGCTGAGATGTGAAGACTGAGATTCCAAGCCAGCCCAGGCAGGAAAGTTTGTGAGACTCTTCTCTCCAATTAACCATCAAAAGGCAGAAATAGAGCTGTGGCTCAAATGGTAGAATGCTAGCATCAAACCAAAAAGCACCCCAGGCCCTGAGTTCAATCCCTTCCCCCCCCAGCCCCTACCCAGTATACATACACATACACACACACACCCCAAAATAAAAAAATAAACCATCTCCTTACACTCCTGTTCTGTCCTCCCTTAGACCTCTATTCGAAGCTTCCTTTGAACTTGGCTTGAGTTTCAGTTTGACTGGACTGTCTTTTGGGTCTAGAATCTTGAGCCTTTCCAGAATATCAACCTCTTCCTAGTTTCTAATGACTCAGGCTAAAGTCCCAGAAAGCCGAATCAAGGTGGGAAGTGGGGTGTCATAATACCTGTTGGATAACAGCTTTTTTCTCCCCTTGAAGTATTTGTCTGAAAGTGGCCACCAGCTTCAGGGGGTCCCTCTGATATATGCTCTACAGAAGTGAGGGGGGGGGGAGACCGTTAGCTCTTACTCATGTCCTCCTGCTCCAGTTTCAAGACATTCCAGTTTCATGCATTCATGGAAAGGTAACACAGCTGTAGATTCCAGAAGTTTCATGCATTTGCATGCCTTTAAAATCAAATTTGCATGCTAGCTAGCAGCTCACCACAGGAACACCATTTTGCTTACAACATCCTCCATCATCCAACCAATTTTCCTCCAGTGCTCATCCAACTCTGCCTCAGCCCCACCCCAAACTTGTCCCTTTCCCTTCTGCTCGACCTCCAGGGTACTGATGTGTGGCAAGATGGCATTCCCCTCTCCTTGCTCTCCTGCAGAGGCCTGAAGATGTTGAACAGTGGCTGAAAGTAGCATGCTAGCCATTTTGCAGCAGAAGTCATCCAAGCCGACCAGGAATTCCCTATGGGAACATCAGAATGAGGCTGTATAAGACCAGGGCTTCCTCAGCTCCTAACCATCCATCCACAGCCTACCACTCAATGTTTCCTCTCCTAATTCTCCATGGCCATTCTCTGCACACTACCCTGCTCCCTTGCTTCTCAATCTTCTGCTGTTATGAGAAGTGTCTCTGCTCCAGCCCTGACCTCCTTCCTCTTTAGCTGAGCCTCTTAAGCACTGAGGTGTTCACATGTCAACGTGTATAGTCTTAATTTGGTGGTTACACATTATACTCACATAGAATAACCAGTGCCAGAAGAGACTAAAGAGAGGGAGGCGCTGGGCCCTAATGGCTCATGCCTATAATCATAGGTACTCAGGCAGATCTCAGTTCTGAGATCTGAAGATCATGGTGCAAAGCTAGCCTCATACAGGAAAGTCCATGAGACTCTTTTTTTTTTTTTTGGTCATAGGGCTTGAACTCAGGGCCTGGATACTGTCCCTCAGCTCTTTAGCTCAAGGCTAGAGCCCTACCACTTGAGCCACAGTGCCACTTCTGGCTTTTTCTATTTATGTGGTACTGAGGAATTGAACCGAGGGCTTCATGGATGTGAGGCAAGCACTCTACCACTGAGCCACCTTCCCAGCGCTCTACCACAGCGTTACTTCTGGTTTTCTGGTGGTTTATTGGAGATAAGATTTTCATGGACTTTCCTGCCTGGGCTGGCTTTGAACCTGGATCCTCAGATCTCAGCCTCCTGGGTAGCTAGGATTACAAGCATGAGCGCCTGGCTCCCATGAGACTCTTATCTCCAATGAATCACCAAAGAACCAGAGGTGGAGCTGTGGCTCAAGTGGTAGAGTGTTAGCCTTGAGCACAAAAGCTCAGGGACAATATCTAGGCCCTGAGTTCAAGCTCCAGGACTGATACTTTAAAAAAAAAACAAAACAAAACAGAAAAGAGGGAGGCTGCATAAGAGAGGAAGACATGGGGTGGAAGGACTCACCAGGGCTGGTTTTCCAGCCAGTCACTCAGGAGATGCCGCAGGTGTTGGGGAAAGTCAACATAGAGATGCTGTAGTTTTTCTGGGGGCACTTTGGAGACCAGATCCCACAGAGACATGATCTGTGGTTTGGAGGGTGCCTAGAAGAGAAGAAAAGACGGGGCTGGGAAGGTAGCTCAGTGGTAGAGCACTTGCTTTACATGCCTGAGGCCCTGGGTTCGATTCCTTAGCACCACATAAGCAAAAAGAAAAAAGCTGGAAGTGGAGCTGTGGCTCAAGTGGTAGAGTGCTAGCCTTGAGCTGAAGAGCTGAGGGACAGCGCCCAGGCCCAGAGTTCAGGCCCAACGACCGAACCTCCCCCCCCTCCAAAAAAAAAAAAAAAAAGAAAAGAACAAGGACACTCCAAAAGATGCCCAAGAAACTAGAGCTAGCTTCTGTGGCAGCCCTGGACTTCCTGTAGCCAGCCTTCTAGAGCCTGTCCTCATTGCCACTTGTGGCCAGGACACCTCAAACAGGCACCCTCAGTCAATGTTTGAGACAAGCAACAATGCCAATGGTAGACTTATGTTTTTTTGTCGGTATTTGCCATTAAATATTTTCAGAGTGTGGTTTACTGGGGTAACTGAAAGCATGGAAAGCAAAACCATGGGTGAGGAGGAATCACTCAACACAAAAGGGTATAAAACTGGAATTGTTCTGTTAAAGACAAATGGAGATGGTTAGAACTCCACGGTCTTCCCTCTCTACCTCCTGATCCTACAAATATCCCTGCAACCTCTCAGAATTCTAAAGCTTCACGAAATTTGAAAACCAGGCTATGGATGAGGATGTAGCTCAATGGTAAAGCACTTGTGTAGATTTTGTAAGGCCCCTGGGTTACATCGAGAGAAAAAGAAAGAGAGAGAGAGAGAGAGAGAAAAGAGAGAGCAGGAAAGAAAGAAAGGAAGGAAGGAAGGAAGGGAAGGGAAGGGAAAGGAAGGGAAGAGAGGAGAGAATATAAATAATAGTAATAATAATTTAAACAATATAGTTCTTCTTCATAGATGGAAAAACAGGCTAAAAAGGTTTTATGTGTTACCCAGAGCTCCTAGGTAAGTGAGATGGAAATCAGGCTCTGAATCAGAGTGGTAATCAACCACTGCTGTTAAGATTCCTTCTAGCTCCAAATCACATCACCCCAAAAAGAGCAGGAGAGTGTGAGGTGATGGAGCAAAGGGAAAATAGAGAGCAGAAAGAAGAAGGTGATACTAGAGAAAAAATGGGGTTAGTCAGTCCGGAGTGAGGAGCTTAGAAGAGGAGGAAAGGATGTTAAAGGGCTAGAAGGCCAATGAGAGAGGGTAAGGGGTCATGAAGAGAGTAGGGGAGTAGGTTGCTCCCCTTCTCCCCAGGAGCTCCTGGATAGACCAGTGGTTTTCCAGGGGTCTCTCAGTTCATGTTTCTCATAAAGTCCCTCTCCCAGAGAGGAGGGGAAAGGAAGGAATTGGAAACTCCCGGGGTCTTCCCTAATCCAGGAACCCCCCTAGTTCTCTTATTCTTCCAGCTTCTCAACTTTTCCAAGGCTCCCAAAGGGATGGAAGAGGCCCCTCCACTGGACATTCCCAGTGGCATTCCCTGAGCTTTTTCTCCCAAAGGCAGAAGCCTTCCCTCTTGCTGTTTAGGGTCCTCCAGCAGGCCTTTCTGCAACCATTCTCCTCAGGGTGAACATCTTCTGATCTAGTTTCTCCATTTTTCTCTTCTGTCTTTCTCCCCAGTCTCTGGATGCTCAGATTCCAGACCCATCATCCTGCTCTCTACCCACCCTACTGGAAAGAGTAGGTGAGAACCTACTACTATTGGTGAAAACCCCAATGATAGACAGCTTCCATTAAAAAAATATATCCACTTGGTCTAGGGCGAGTATTTTTTCAAGTGGATATGAAAAATTAAAAATTATTGCTGGGCACGAGTGGCCTATGCCTGTAGTCCTAGCTACTTGGGAGGCTGAGATCTAAGGATCATGTTTCAAAGCCAGCAGGGGCAGGAAAGTCCATGGACTCTTATTTCCAGTTAACCACAAGAAAACCAGAAATGGAGCTGTGGCCCAAAGTGGTAGAGCACTATCCTTGAGCAAAAAGAGCTCAGAGATCATGCCCAGGCCCTGAATTCAACCCCCCTCCCCCACCAAAAATAATAATAAAAATAATTATTATCTTTAGTTGTACAAAGGGGTTTCAATGCAACGAATCAGTTTATAAGTACAATGCATTTTAGTCATCATTCTCCCCCATCTTTTCCAACCCCTCCCATACCCTCAAGTTACATGGCTCCATTTTCATATATGTACATTGAATATAATGACTATATTTACCTTCTTCTCTCTCCCCTTAACCCTCTTCCCACAAAACATATTTCAGCCTCCTGGGATTCATTTGTTAAACTATTCATTAGTTGTTCAGAGGAATTACATACCATCCTCCGGGGGAGTATTTTATTTCATTTTGGAGATAAGTTCTCTTTATATAACGCAAGCTGGCCTTGAACACTCAGTCCTCTTGCCTTAATCTCCCTAGTGAGTGGGATTACAGGTTTATACTATCTTGTTGAGTGATCATCCTCCTGGCATGACCTGGCTTCAAATTTCCACCACTCTTCTCTCCCTATACATATACACATCAGGAGATCAAGTTTGCCCCCAACCCCAATTCAAAACAAGGGCCCGGTGGATTGGTCTGTCCAGGACCTGCCATCCATTCCTGGCAGAGAGGGAGGAGCCAGAGTACAAAGGGGCGGGACCAGAGTTCCCTTTCAGACCCTGGTGTGTGTGTGGTGGTACCAGGGAGCCTGAAGTTCAAGATCCTCATTTACCAGCTTGGTGGCCTAAACCCCATCACCTCCACCCTTATATTCCCAAGTCCTCTGACCCTAGAGTCAAAAGGGTTTCTAGGAGTTGCCCAATAGGTGTTTGTGGCAGTGGCAGTGGTGGTGGAGGCGGGGAAGGGAGCCCAGGAGGTGGAGCCAGGTCAGCACAAGGAGGGTTAACCCCATGCTTCCCGCCTGCCTGCCAGGAAATCTCAGTGTCTCTAGCAGCCAAGCGTGGTGCAGTTTTGAGGGGGGGAAATCCCCCCTCCTCCAGGACACCATGAGGTCTACATCTGGGGCTCGCTCACCCTCCAACCTTTAGCAGGGACCACTATTGGGGTTGGAAAAGCCCGTAGCCCCCCTGGTATCAACCTTTAGGGAGGGGCAGCCATCGAGTGGGGACCCCTGGAGGACTTAGTGTCCTCTTTTCTCTGACTTTCTATTCCTCCCACACCCACACATGCAGGGTTAAGGGCCAAGGGTATGGGGGTAGGTGACCAAAGAGGGAGAGAAGTATAGAAACTTATACTCTACCCCAGATTCCTGAGAATACTCAGAAAGTGACAAAACCCAGTGTCACCAACTACCAATGCTAGCTGAAACCATTTCTAGGGGGCCCATCTGCCCCGCCCAGGGGAGGATCCCTGACAGACCCTGCGAATCCATCCATCCCCCACACTAACAGTCAGAGGCCCCCCCCCACCTTCCCTTCCTCACAAGCATCCCCTCACCTGGCACACCCCTCTGCCGTCTTCTCCCTCTCTCAGCAGGCACTGCCAGGCCCCATGGATCTGTAGCTCTGTCCAGCAAGTTCAGGGCTGGCCCTGCTATCAGAACCCCTCCACCATCACCACCACCAAAATGAAAAACAACACACACTCTCTCTCCTCTCTCCTCACCTCTCTCTCTCTCTCTCTCTTTCTCTCTCTCTCTCTCTCTCTCTCTCACACACACACACACACTTCTCTTCTGGGCCTTCCTCTTCATGCAAGCCCTAGCTGCCCAGCCTGCTGTTTCCGGCTTCTCTGTCTACCCAGGTCCCTCCCTGGAGTGCTGACGACACAGAAGAGAAAGTGGGCTGGAGGAGGAAGAGGAAGAAAGTGGGGTGAACATGTGTGCCTGCTCTGCTGGGTGGGGAAGCGTGTCGTGCAGAGGGCAGGGCCAGGGGCTGGCTCCCCACCCTACAACCAGGCTGGAACCCTGACTAATCCTATTCTCCTCAAAAGCCCTCCACTTTTCTCCCGAAAGTAATCACACAGAAAGCTTCCGCCCCAAATTGCCCTGTTCCCACATTCAAACTTTTTCAGGGCTTGAGTCTGGGGGCCACCAGGGATTGGGCTGCCTAGGGACTTTGGCAAAAGCAAATCCTACTGGGCTTTGTGCTCCACCCAGTGGAGGACCCCGAAAAGCATCCGGGAAGCTGGAGGTTTGTCTGGAACTCTTAGGTTTGCCTTCCTGCCGAGGGTAACGCCTTAGAGGTCTCGTGACACCAGTAGGGGGAGGAGGAGAAGAGGAACCCTCAATTCAGTTCTGGAAGGCTCCAGGAGTCTCTCAGACCCAGCTGCTGGCAGCTCCTGGCAAGATACCACTGCACAGAGCTGATTGGTCCTCAGCAAGCAGTCCCAGTGCTGCCTGTAGATTCCCAAGGGACAAGTCTGAATAAGAATCTGCTGTGTAGCCTCGGCCAAGTTCCTATCTATTTCTGGAGTAAACAGTGAGACACACCCAGAAACAAACACGATATGTACAACTTCCCGAGTCATAACACTACACACACACACACACACACACACACACACACACACACATGTGCAGGCAGGCTCACATACATATCAGAGCCATTTGTAATTACAACGCCACACAGTGAAGGCATGCATGTTTGCACACGCGCGCACCAGAGCGTGTGCGTGTGTGCATACACAAAACACACAAGACATGCTTCGTTTCTAAGCCATCATCGTTAGCTGGTGGATTTTTTTTTCCGAAGATTTTGCTGGTAAAGGCTCTGGAGGTGAACAAGGTATTGGGGAATCTTTTGAGCCTCCCAACTTGATAGCCAAGTGGTGTGTGGAAAGGGCAGGGTCTGGGGACAAGGGAGGATTAGGAGTTTTCTGTTCTCTCTTCAGGGCTGAGAGGAAGGGCCAAAGCTAGTCCTATGCTGCCTCCTGCTGTCTGAATTGATCTTCTTCCATTTACAGGAACCACAGTGTCTGTATGAGACAAACAGCCAAGGGTAGGAGTTAAGCAGAGTATAGCAGTAAAGAGCTGGACTCTGGAAATCAGCTGTTTGAATTCAAATCTTACCAACACAGCTAATGGGACAACCCTGTGAAACGTACTTTTTTTTTGGTCAGTCGTGAGGCTTGAACTCAGGGCCTGGGTGCTATCTCTGAACTCCTTTGCTCAAGACTACTGCTCTACTATGAGCTACAGCGCCACTTCTGGTTTTCTGGTGGTTAATTGGAAATAAGAGTCTCTTGGGAGGCTGGGAAGGTGGCTCAGTGGTAGAGCGCTTGCCTTGCATGCCTGAGGCCCTGGGTTCGATTCCTCAGTACCACATAAGCAAAAAGAAAAAAGCTGGAAGTGGTGCTGTGGCTCAAGCGGTAGAGCGCTAGCCTTGGGCTGAAGAGCTGAGGGACAGTGCCCAGGCCCAGAGTTCAGGCCCCACGACCGGACCCAAGAAAAAAAATTAAAAAAAAAAAGTCTCTTGGACTTTACTTCCCCAGCTTGGCTTTGAACCTCTATCCTCGGATCTCAGCCTCCTGAATAGCTAGGATTACAGGAGTGAGCCACCAGCACCTGGCAGAAGTTTACTCTGTCATTCAGAGCCACCAGCACCTGGCAGAAGTTTACTCTGTCATTCAGTTTTATCTTCTGTAAATGGAGCAAATAAGAATCTTAACTGGGGGGGCTGGGAAGGTGGCTCAGTGGTAGAGTGCTTGCTTTGCATGCATGAGGCCCTGGGTTCGATTCCTCAGCACCACATAAGCAAAAAGAAAAAAGCCAGAAGTGGCGTTGTGGCTCAAGTGGTAGAGCGCTAGCC
>NW_012267219.1:2314280-2322537 GCF_000151885.1 Dipodomys ordii
GTGGCGTTGTGGCTCAAGTGGTAGAGCGCTAGCCTTGAGCTGAAGAGCTGAGGGACAGTGCCCAGGCCCAGAGTTCAGGCCCCACGACCAGACCCCCCCCCAAAAAAAATCTTAACTAGAAGGTTATAAGAGTGTCATGTGAAGCTGGGCAAGGGTGGCTCACGCCTATAATCCTAGCTACTCAGGAGACTGAGATCTGAGGATAACAGTTCAAAGACAATCTGAGAAGAAAAGTCCGTGAGACTCTTATCTCCAATAGACCACCAGAAACCTGGAAGTGGCACACACACACACACACACACACACACACACACACACACACCACAAAAAACAATAACAATTGAGCATGTTTTGGAGGTAGATGACCATCAGCTATCACTCTATATTGCTTTTCAGTTGTTTTATTTGTTTATTTCTTTATTTTTACCAGTCCTGAGGCTTGAACTCACAGCCAGGGCAATGTCCCTGAGCATCTCAGGCCCAAGGCGAGCACTCTACCACTTTAGCCACAGAGCCACTTCTGTTTTCAGTTATTTTACAGGCACATCTTCCTCAACAAGAAGTCCAATGTGGGACCACCTCATGTGTCTGATAACCTACAACATGAAATCGTTCAGCTGCCAAATAATGATGAGCTAAAACCTCATCAACTTCCTATTGCTTGAGTTCTATAAACATCACATAAGCAATGATGAATTTCCCACTCTGGGGAGACATCCATTGGAATATGCTTCTGTGTTCAGAACAACGTACTGCTATGAGCAATTCCTTTCAAAACTTATCATCAAAAGCGCATGCCTGTAATCCTAGGTATACAGGAGGCTGAGATCTGAGGATTGCAGTTTGAATCCAGTTGAGGCAGGAAAGTCTGTGAGACAATTGACTCCAATTAACCACCAAAAAGTCAGAAGTAGACTGTGGTTCAAGTGTTAAGAGTGCTAACCTTGAGCAAAAAAAAAAAAAAAGCTCAAGGGCAGAACCCAGGCCCTGAGTTCAAGCCCCAAGACTACTACAAAAAACAAACAAAAACCTTACCATCACAGTCAACTAGGTTCCATACTGACCCTGATACAAACCTGGAAAAGTAGTTGAGTCATCCATATATACCTCACCAAAGGGGGCAGTTCCAGCTATTATGTTAAGGGTGAGCTAATTAAATGTTTGACCAGATACAGAAGGCTAATGTGTGTGTGTGTGTGTGTGTGTGTGCGCACACACACACACATACTTGTGCTGGTCCTAAGGCTTGAACTCAGGGCCTGGACACTGTTTCTGAGCTTTTGTGATCAAGGCTAGCATTCTACCACTTGAGCTCCACTTCTGGATATTTGGTGGTTCATTGGAGATAATTCTCACATATTTTCCTGCCTGACTGGCTTTGAACTGTGATTCTCAGAGCTCAGCCTCTTGGGTAGCTAGGATTACAGGTATAAGCTACAGGCACTCAGCTAACTGTTTTTGTTTGTTTGTTTTTTGTTTTTGTCAGTCATAGGGCTTGAACTCAGTTCATGGGCCCTTGTCCCTGAATTCCTTTGTTCAAGGCTAGCACCTACTACTTTGAGTCACAGCTCACTTCTGGTTTTCTGGTGGTTAATTGGACTTAAGAGTCTCACAGACTTTCCTGCTTTAGCTGGCTCTGAATCATAATCCTCAGATCATAGCCTCCTGAGTAGCTAGGATTACAGGTATGAGCCACCAGCGCCCTACTAAAGGCTAATTTTTAAGTCGGCAATTTTGTATGGCCCATAAATGATGTTATAAATATCCAAATGGCCCTTGGCAGAAAAAAGGTATGATGATATATACCATCTTATTAAATACAATTTGACAGCAGCTGTAAAAAGATAACATACATCATTGCTAATAAATACACAGGACTTCTATTTTTCTGAGGGTTTCCTATGTACCTAGTACGGAGCTAAATGTGTAAAAAACTAAACTTATTAATGCATTGGTTGCTAGAACAGATAAAACAGCTCAAGAAGAGGTCACAGAAGTATAGGAAGTTGCTGGGAGCCCCTTTGCCAGCTCTGTCTCCCAGACACTTACTATTCTCCCCAAATTTTACACTTAGATTAGAGGAAACAGAGATCATCAGTTGGAAACTTCACCAATTTCCTGCCTGCTCCTTACCAATAGACACAATGGTGCCTACAAAGTTAGAGGACAGGAATGTACAAAGCCTGGGGAGTGCCCGAGTTCACGAGATTATCCCTCCCTTCCTTGTCCCTGTAAGTTTTCTTCAAGAGAATAACAAGATTAGGTCTTATTAAGAAGAAAAAGCCATGGGCTGGGAAGTTGGCTCAGTGGTAGAGTGCTTGCCTTGCATGCCTGAGGCCCTGGGTTCGATTCCTCAGCACCACATAAGAAAAAAAGCCGGAAGTGGTGCTGTAGCTCAAGTGGTAGAGCACTAGCCTTGAGCTGAAGAGCTGAAGGACAGCGCGCAGGCCCAGAGTTCAGGCCCCATGACCGGACCCAAAAAAAAAAAAAAAAAGAAGAAAAAGCCAAGCACTGATGGCTCAGACCTGGATTCCTAGCTATCAGGAGGCTGAGATCTGAGAATTGCGATTCAAAGCCAGATGGGGAAGGAAAGGCAGTGAAACTCTTATGTCCAGTTAAGCACCTAAAAATGGGAAGTGAAGTTATAGCTCAAAGTGCTAGAGTGCTAGCCTTGAGCAAAAATAAACTCAGGCATAACACCCAGGCCCTGAGTTCAAACCCTAAGACCAACCAAAAAAAGAAGAAACCATGTTGTAACCCTACCTCTCCTGACTCACAACTCTTGGCTTGTTAAAGAAGCCTAACCAAAGCTATCTCTATGCAGAGCAGTCTTGCAGGGTCACTGGGGTGCAGATCCTGTAGTCTGAGTCATTCATTCTTGTGGTGCTCCCACAGGTGGAGTCAGACTAGTTAGCAGATGATGTTACAGGATAGTCATGGCTGCAATTCCCATGAGCACAGGATGTCATGGAGACAAAAAAAAGAGGGGCATCTAAACTAGGTAAGCGATAGAGGAGATCACAGAAGATTTCCTGGACTGGATCTAGAGGGAAGAATAGGAGTTACTCAGACAAAGAACATACGAAAGGCAAGGACATATGAAAGCATGGATACCTCTGGGAGGGTGGTATCTTCTGGACTGGGAGGTGGCTGGCAATGAGGAACACTGGAGGACTTAGGCATGGAGGACTATAATGAGATTTGGCAGCGACGTCATCCTAGCTTCAGTGATTGAAAAGGTAAGTCGGAACCTTCAGTTCAATAGATTAATAAACAAAAGGACTTTGCTGTGTGAGGCGGCTTACTTCTGTAATCTTAACTACTCTGGAGGCAGTGATTAGAAGGATTCACCAATTAAGGCCAACCAAGGCAAAAAGTTAGGGAGTCCCTGCCTCAATCAATAAGGCAGCGTGATGGTATACAACTATCATCCAGTGATGTGAGAGGTCTTATATAAATAGGAAGATAATGGTTCAGGCCAACCTGGCAAGGGGCAGAGGCGAGGGGAGTATGACCTTATCTGAAAAATAAAAGCAAAAAGGGCTGCGGGTATGGTTGAATCAGTAGAACATTTTCAGGCATAAGGCCTTGAATTGAAACCCCAGCAGTGCAAAAAACGTGAACAAATGATTGAAGAATAGGTGAAATACTGTGGAATGGAACTGGATAAGAAAAGTGAAGACAAAGGGCTGAGGGCAAGAAAGAAGTGGGTAGGAAAAGAGCAGAATCACCAAGCTGACATTCTCAACACACATAAAGACAGGCTTGCTGGAGGTAGGGGATAAAAATTGCTGGAGACACCGGGTACCTGGTATCTTATACTTGTAATCCTAGATACTCAGGAGGCTGAGATCTGAGGATCATGGTTTGAAGCCAGCCTGGACTGGAAAGTCCATGAGACTTTTATCTCCATTTACTGACAAAAAGCCAGAAGTGGAGCCATCGCTCAAGTGGTAGTAGAGTGCTAGCCTTGAGCACAAAAGCTCAGGAATAGCACCCAGGCCCAAAGTTCAAGCCCCAGGACCCTCTGACCCCCACATCACACAAAAGAAAAAGAAAAAAAAAGAAAGAGCTGGAGGGCTAGGATATTGTGGTCAGAGACGAGACGTGACATTCAGCTTTTCTGGAGGCATAATGGAATGAGTAGTTATAGAGCATGAAGCTGAGTCAATGACTGGAGGAAGACAAGGAGCCAAGGTGCTGACTGGGCTGCCTACATATATACTCAAGCCATCTGGGTTTGCAGACCTGAGCAGGGCAGGAAGACACTGAGTCAGGGGCCAAAGTCCTTAAGGAGTATGATCAGGTCATCAGGACATCAGTGGTCAACAGTAAAAATAGGAAACTATTTCAAAGTGGACACTGATTCCTGTAATCCTAGCTACTCAGGAGGCTGAGATCTAAGGGTCACAGTTTGAAGGCAGCCTGGGCAGAAAAAGTCTATGAGACTTTTATCCACAATTAACTGCCATAGAGCTGGAACTGAAGCAGTAGTTCAACTAGTAGAAAGCCAACCTTGAGCTAAAATGCATAAGGATAGCACTTAGGTCCTGAGTTCAAGCTCCAAGACTGGCATACACACAGACATACACAGACACAGACACAGACACACACACACACACACACACACACACAAGAATGTTGAGCCTACTGGGTACTGGTGGCTCATGCCTGTAATCCTAGTTACTCTGGTGGTTAAGATCTGGGAAATGAGGCCTGAAGCTAGCCCAAGTAGACAAGTCCAAGGGACTCTTTTATCCAATTAAATAGCAGAAAAGCCAGAACTGGAAGCATGGCTCAAGTGGTAGAGTGCCTGCCTTGAGCAAAGAAGCCAAGCAAGAACTCAATGCCCAGAGTTCAAATCCCTACACACACACACACACACACACACACACACACACACACACACGCTGCAGTTGTACTAGTCACATTTCAAATGCTCAGTAGCTACATAGTGGCTACCATAGTAACTTAGACATGGGACATTTATTTTTAATTATCATAGAAAATTCTACTGGATAGTGCTGATAGCCCTTATTTTACAGAAAAGGAACCAATGGAAAGGAAAATTTGGCTTTGCTCAAGGCCAAAGCAAAGGAGGTGGAAGAGTCCCATTTATTCTGGCATTGGTGCTATTGTCCTTAAACAGTATGTCACACATCTTCTCAATGGAAGATGAAGTGGTCCTCACAGAAGAATTGATGTGACCACTGGGAAACACCGATGTACTTACTCCACAGCCATGCCCTTCTCTCTGGTTAGAGTCCTGAATTTGTACAAGTTTTCTCCTCCCATGTGTTCAGGGTGTGGTATGACTCTCATTGGTCTAGCTAATCAGAGTATTCCTATTCCCTGGGCCATTGACCTAATCCTGGTTAATATGCCAAGGGATTCCTGGAAAGGATTTTGTTCCTCCTCAGTGCCACGTCCACATGTGTGAGGACTGGAAGGGCTGCAGCATGTTATAGCTGCCGACAGGGGAGATCCCACCTGTGTGAAGAGATAGAAAATCCTTGATGGATCTATCAGCCCTAGACCTGCTCTAGAACTCTTCATTGTCTAGTTTGCTCTGAGTCTTCTATTACTTGCTGCCAAAATGCATGCCTGAGAATTACAATGGGTATAGAAAACTGGGAGCCCACAGCAGGCTGCCTGTTTATTCCCACTACTGTCTGTCTTGTACAATTGGGAGAGAAAATGAGATCTCTAAATAGAAGAGTGTTCTCCTGAAAGAACTAGGTTTCAGACAAGGGACAAGCTGGGGGTGGCCAACAAGGTGGGTGGGAAGCAAGGGTGGTTAGGAAGAGGAAGCTCTGGGCTAATAGAGAGGAGTGGATGGTCATCAAGGCCTGCCAAGAATGACAGGATGTGAGCAATGGTGGGATCAGCTGGTCTCAAGGTTCCAAAAGAAGCACTTGGGCTGTCAGAGGCCAATAGCCATTCACCCCTCAGGACAAGTAGCAGCCCTGGTGGGTGGGCGAAGTCAGGCATCTCTGGTTGGAGCCAGCTGTGGTCAGGATTGAGCCTCTGTAAGGAAATTCCAGCCCCCTAATTACTGTCTTGCCTTTCTGTCTTCCCCTGTGCAGCCACATTTGTTTTGTTTTCTTCTTTTTCTTCTTCTTCCTTACCTCCTCGTTATATTGCCAGTTGACATCTGTCCCCGTCAATCCAATGAAACTGTTCTGGTCCATATCTCCTCTGCCCTAGGTATCAAGAAGGATGGTGTGGGGCTAAGAAGGAGATCCTCTTTCTGCACAACTTCTTGGTTTTGCAATGTTAGGCCCCAATAAGACTTTCTGTGGGGGGTGGGGAGGGGAGATAAAGAACGATAATGTGCTCTTATTTTGGTCTCAATAGACCTGGGCAATATTCAACACTTAGTCTTCCTTCCTCCCTGCCCCCAGTGCTAGGGATCAAAGCCAGGCCTTTGAGCATATTAGGCAAGAACTCTGTCATTGAGCTATAGCCCCAGATGTGTTAGTCATTCTTGAGTGAGATTTCCTCCAGCTGTTTTTCAGGGTTCCTCTTTCTTGGTCTTCCTCCTCTCTGTTGCTCTATTTTTCTTGTGTGATCTTATTCATATGATCTGCAACTGTCCTCAACAAGACACTATAAGCTGGGTAACAATGGTCTGTGCGTTCAGACTCCATGGGTACAAATTCCTACCCCATACTATGTGACACTCATACTCTGATCACAATGCAGATGATGGCAGAAAGGGTAGATAGCTCAGTGGCAGAGCTCTTGCTTAGCACACAGGAGGTCCTAGGTTTGATCCACAGCACTTACAGGGGAAAAGAAAGGTAGATCATTACTCTTATCCCATACATAGGAGGTAGGGAACTAATTTGATTTTTTCCCCTTAGAATTCATATAAATGGAGTGATAGGAGACATTTTTACATCTGGCTTCTTTTTCTAAACATAATTCATCCATGCTATTGTACAATATCCATTGTTCATTGATTTTTATTGCCAAATAGTACCCCATCATAGAGCTATACCAGATTTTTTAATCTTTTGTTTTGTTTTAATGATGAACGACTAAGTGATTGCCAGTTTGAGGCTTTTAGGCAGAAAACTGCTGTAAGCATTCTGTGTTCAAGTATATATATATATATATATATATATGAACATAGCTTGTACTTTGTTTTGTTTTTGTGCCAATAATTGGTCTTGAACTCAGGGCCTTGAGATCGTGTTCATCTTTTTCCACTCACAACTAGCACTCTGCCACTTGAGCCATACTTCCATTTCTGGATTTTTTGCTATGTAATTGGAGATAAGAGTCTCTCAGATTTATTTGATCCAGCCAGCTCCAAACCATTATTCTCATAGTTAGAATTATAGATGTGAGTTTATATTCTAGTTTAAATATGTTTTTATATCTTTTGAAATATAACTAGACCAGGCAATGCTGGGTCATAGGTATATGTTTAGTTATAATTTTTTTGTTTCTGTTTAAAAAATTTAAATTGTTATTATAAAGGTAATGTACAAAGTAGTTATACTTAGCTGAGTCAGGCAATGAATATATTTCTTTTTGGACAATGTTACCCCTTCCCTCACTTTCTCCCAGTTTTTCCCTCCCATCTCCACCCACAAGTTGTATAGTTCATTTTCAACATGGTGTCTGGGTGAATACCACTGCTGCATTTGTACACTTAGTTATATAACAAACTCCTACATGTTTTTTTTATTGTGAAAATACTGTACATAGGGGTGCAAACTGCTACATGTTGTTCCAAATTGACACCATTTTGTATTCCCACCAAGGCTATATAAGAGTTTTAGTTGTGCCGTATTCCCACTAACATTTGGTATTGTCAGCTTTTAAAAGTCTCTTTTGGTGGGTATGGAAATGTATCATATTGTGGGTGATTCCTTCCTCCATCCCTCCTTCCCTCCTTTCTTTTCTTCCTCCTTCTCACTTCCTGTTTTCTTTTCTTTTCTTCACTTAGTGGGATCCCACTATGTTGTAATACTAGCCCCAAAGATGAGAGCTCTCTGATCCTGCTCAGCCTCCTGAGCAATCCAGGAGTTGTACTACAGGCTTACTAGTCCACCTAATTTGCACTTTCTTGAAACTAAAGATGTTGAGCGCTTTTGGTGTAATTAGTGGCCATTTGTTTAGTTGTCTTCTTGTATTAGTGTGTTACAGGAATTTCTAACCTTCCTGCCTTCCTCCCTTCTTTTCTTCCTTCCTTCCTTCCTTCCTTCCTTCCTTCCTTCCTTCCTTCCTTCCTTCCTTCCTTCCT
>NW_012267219.1:2322587-2328611 GCF_000151885.1 Dipodomys ordii
TCCTTCCTTCCTTCCTTCCTTCCTTCCTTCCTTCCTTCCTTCCTTCCTTTCTTTCTTTCTTCCTTCAGACATGGGGCTTGAACTCTGGGTCTGGGCACTCTCCCTGAGCTCTTCAGCTCAAAGTGAGAACTCTACCACTTGAGCCACAGTGCGACTTCCGGTTTTCTGGTGGTGTATTGGAGATAAGAGTCTCAAAGACTTTCCTGCCAGGGCTGGTTTTGAACCTCAATCCTCAGATCTCAGCCTCCTGAGTAGTTAGGATTACAGGCATGAGCCACCAGCGCCCAGCTTTATTCAGTTCCTTTTCTTTTTCTTTTTGTCAGTTGTGGGGCCTGAACTCTGGGTCTGGGAGCTGTCCCTGAGCTCTTCAATTCAAGGCTAGTACTCTACCACTTGAGCCACAGTGCCACTTCCAGCTTTTTCTGCTTATGTGGTGCTGAGGAATGGAATCCAGGGCCTCATGCATGCAAGGCAAGCACTCTACCACTAAGCCACCTTCTCAGCCCCTTTATTCAGTTTCTTAATAATGTCTTTTGATGAGCAGAAGTTTTCAGTTTTGATGTTTCATTCATCATATTTTCTTTTATAGATTTTTACCCTCCAAGCTATGAAGACATTCTGTGCTCTCAATTTAAAGGCCTTATAATTTTTAGCTTTTATGGTTTAGGTCTACAATCTATTTTGATCCAAC
This sequence comes from Dipodomys ordii, assembly GCF_000151885.1. Lineage (NCBI taxonomy): Eukaryota > Metazoa > Chordata > Mammalia > Rodentia > Heteromyidae > Dipodomys > Dipodomys ordii. Next base: position 2,323,279 of record NW_012267219.1, read on the forward strand.
TTTCTCAGAGTTCCTTTACTTCTCCTATATGGATGTAAAGTTGTTACAGTAACATTTGTCCTAAAGACATTCCTTTCCCCCAATGGATTACTTTGCATCTTTGTCAAAATCAAATGGCCTTTGATGTACTGTCAGCAAGTTGTCCAATAATCCTCTCACAGAAACACCAATTTAACAACATATCGGTTAAAATGCCTTTAATGAGAAGTGCAGAATCTACTTGAAAAATTTCAGTATTCCAAACAAGAACATGACTAAAAACAGCCACATTGAAAAGGGTCCCAAATCCCCACTGTCTAGAGTTTTAGGGATATGGTTGTCTAGAAGTAGAAAATCTCCCGTCGCAGGGTTCCAGATAGTTGGCAGCTACAAGTAAAGTCCCAGATAGTGGCAAAGGAGAAGTTAAAGAATGAATGCTAATGTCAGGCCAATCCTGAAGCAGAATTGTAAAGGGACTCAGGGGAGGGTGGAGGGAACAGGGTGGAGAGATGGTAACCACTAAGGAACTGAAACAAGAAATTGAATGATTTTGTTTACCATACTGAAAGATTTAGGGGAAAGGATAGATGTACAGAAAACGAATAAAGTGCCAGGTAGCTCATACCTATAAGCCTAGCTACTGAGGAGGCTGAGATCTGAGGGTAATAGTTCAAAGTCAGCCCAGGCAGATACAGCCAAGAAACACTTATTTCCAATTAACTAGCAAAAAGCTGGAAGTAGAGTTATGGCTCAAATGGTAAAGCACCAGCCTTGAGCAAAATAGCTAAGAGCTCTAGACACTGAGTTCAAGCCCCAGTACCAGCACAAGAAAAAGAAAGAAAGAAAGAAAACTCATAAAGGGAAAAATAATTCCAAGATAAAAGGTACAAAAGTATAATTATAAATGAACAGATATATAATATATAATTCTGATTTTAAAATCACATTAAGTATGCGTCTATTTCTGGCTTTCTATTGCATCTCATGAATAGTATGTTAGGATCATACTGTTTTGACTACTTTCCCTTTCAATTCTTGAAATTCAGTAGAGTAAGCCTTCCAGCATTGAGATTTTATTTTTATTTATTTATTTTTTCAGTTGTGGGACCTGAACTCTGGGCCTGGGCGCTGTCCCTCAGCTCTTCAGCTCAAGGCTAGTGCTCTACCACTTGAGCCACAACATCACTTCCAGCTTTTTCTGCTTATTCTTCTGCTGAGGAATGGAACTCAGGGCCTCATGCATACAAGGCAAGCACTCTACCACTGAGCCACCTTCCCAGTCCCAAGATTTTATTTATTTTAACACTGGGATATACATAGCCAAGATGATACAGTTCCTCTGATGATTACAATGTGCAGACAAAAGGTGAAGTTTCTAGAACCAGCTTTCTCAGTCACTGTCTCTAGGTAAAGATGATAAATCAATCAGTATACTTGATCCTACCTACTAGTGTCTCAAAATGCTCTCCTCAATAGTTCTGGTGTGCTAAGGATTTCATCACTGTCTCTCATCTGGCTCCACACTACTTCTAAGGGGAAAAATATCTAATGTGGCTAAATTCATCCTTTACAATTAGTCTTCCTGATACTTCATTCACTACTTCACCCCCAAAGAATCTTCTGCCTCAAGTTTATGGTATCCATTTCTCAGTTTAAGCTTCTCATGCTTACAAGTCTTTGCCTGTCCTTTAGCCCAAAACACTCTTTCTTCCTGTTTTCTTTTATTGCTCATCATCTCCTTCTCCTGTAACATTTAGCCTAGTATCATCTATCCTGCTCTCCCTTGACCTTTTCTTGATTCCCATGAACCTCTGGCATACTTTCATCATAGACATTAAGGTACTGTGTTATAACTGTCAGTTCCTTGATTAACCAACCCTTCTAACCTGTAAGCTTCATGAAATCCGAGGCCATGTTCCCATCTCTTGCCCCTATTGACTATTAATGTGTTGGGTTCACATGAGATATCTAAAAATGTTTAGTACATAAATGAAATCTGAGCCTCATAAATCTGGACACATTTTTGATTTGAAGCAGATTCCTTAATTATTCTGAGCCTTTATTTCCTGGTCTTCAAACTGGAAATAACAACCATGCCACAATGTGGCTATGAGAGTTAAGTGTGTTTTCCAGACAAAGTCAATTGTATGGGTCTAGTATGTGGTAATTGCTCAATAACTGTCCTTTCCCTCTCCCCACCTTCCATCAGACCCTTCAGAGGGTACTGCTTCTTACATTTCTCGAACTGATCACTAGGGGGTGCCAGGCTATGGCCTGCTATCAGTCCCAGAGTAACCTCCTTAATGTCTCATCCCAGGCCCTTTTATACTTAGGAAAGAGGGACTGTTTTAATCCTCTTTTCATACCAATTTCTTTGCAGTCTGTCACAATCCTAGATAGCCTAATCATAAATCTCAGAAAGCTCCTCCATGATTTTCTACTATTTTGGTTATAATTCCAATCCAAGCATTTGAAGATGGAAGTAGCTTTTTAAGATAAAAGAAAAGGAGGAGGAGGAAGAGGAGGAATTTCAATATGAAGTGTGAGCTGGATGTGGACATAGGATCAAGGAAAGTTGATTGAGAACAGTAAGTTGTAGAATAATATATACTATATGAGCTCATTTGTGGTTTTAAAAGAGATTCACTTATATTTGTATATCATTTAAAAGCCTCTCTGAAAGGAGCCCCAAAAGCTAATAATGGTTACTCTAAGGATGGAGCTAAAAATTGGGAGTGTGTGGAAAGCAGGTTTACTTTTCAATTTGTCAATATTCCAAAGGATCTTGTGTTTTTGTTTTTGTATCTGTATTTGGGCTTGAACTCAAAGATTCTCACTCTTGCTCAGCTTTTTCACTCTTGACTGGTGCTCTATCACTGAAGCTACATCTCCAGTTCTGACTTTTTGTTAGTTAATTGAAGACAAGAGTCTCTCTTTGGTTTGTCTGCCTAGACTGGTTTTGATCTTAAGATCTCAGTCTCCTTATCCAACTCTTACCCCTTTCCTAAAACAATTTCAACTGATTTGACTGTTCCTTTTTTCTTTTTCTTCCTTCCTTTCTTTCCCTCCCTTTCTTTCTTTTTGCTGGTTCTGGAACTTAAACTCAGGGCTGGGGCACTGCCCCTGAGCCTCTCTGTTCAAGGCTACCACTTGAGCCACAGTGCCACTTCTGGCTTTTTCTGTTTATGTGGTATTGAGGAATCGAACCCAGGGCTTCATGTATGCTAGGCAAGCACTCTACAACTAAGCCACATGCCCAGCAAAACTGTTCCATTTTCTTTTTTTTGTTGTTGTTGGTCATGGGACTTGAACTCTGGGCCTGGGCGCTGTTCCTCAGCTCTTCAGCTCAAGGCTAGCACTCTACCACCTGAGCCACAGTGCCATTTCTGGTTTTCTGGTGGTTTACTGGAGATAAGAGTCTCATGGACTTTCTTGCCTGGACTGGCTTTGAACTGCGATCCTCATCTAGTCACTATTTTTGTTGTAATTTCAACCTAAACATTTGAGGATGGTAGAAGGGTCTTAAAAGAACTGGACAGAAAGAAAAGACACTGAGTCAGGGGAGGATGAATAATGAGAAATTTGAGCAGTGGTCCCTGGAAGACATGGGAAAGTAGTTACATACCTGTAGAAGAAAGATAGCTGAGGGAGAACCCTTCACAGCCTTCTATGCCTACATATGGTCATCCCAGATATCCTTTTCCTGTTAAAATTGCTTGAGGTCAGCTTCAGCTGAATTTCACTCAGACCGCAATGTTGGGGGTGGGGGTAGTAGCAAGAAGGTGGTAGGCATCCACTAAATACATTTGGTGAAACCCTGCCTGGGACTGGCAGTATTAGATAAGAGAGGCCAGATAAAAATAGGATCCCACCCCTGCTGGGAGAGACCCCCTGACAGGGAAAATGGGGGATATCTAAGATACCCTTAGATATCTTAGGGGTTGGGGTGAAGACAGGCCTTGATCACAGGTGCAAGATGGTATACAGGAAGAAAGAGTGAATTTCGCATAAAGTCTCTTTCCAGCCTGAGAGACTAAGTGCCCTCCGTGCATAGACAGCCAGGAAGAAGTGGGGCAAACTGTCATTTCTGCCAGGGAATGACTAGAGTGGAGGCTCGGGACCTTTCTAACTAGAACTTAACAGGGAGAAGGTTGGTACAACAGTTCTTCATCTCTAACGCTGGTTTTTGGCAGAGCATGTCGCCTACGGGGCTCCCCAAACTCTGACCAGACACCCAGAAAGTCAGACACTTAGGCTTACAGCCTCCAAACGGTGCCCAGAAGGGGGCAGTGGACAGAAGCACGTTCACCGGCCCCTGGGAACCGTCTGGGACCGTCAGGACTCCAGAGGTATCATCCCCTTTGGGGTTGAGCCGGGAACAAAGGTCCGACATTGAGAGGCACCGCTTCAAATCGTGACTTATAAAAGGAGGTCCGGAGTCCTCCGTCTGGGTCCAAATCCCCATTGCTGGGAATCTAAACCCTGGAGGCCAGTCAGGAGCTATAAAAACAAAACAAAAACAACAAAAACGAGCCTGACCTCTTGGGGAGAAAGGAAAGGGGGGGTGGCCCTTTTTCAACCCCACCCGCTTGATGACTCACCTCCCTCCAAACTAGGGCCCTGCCCCTCCTGCGCCCGGTGCCAGGCGAGCAGGGCGGGGCGGGTACTAAGGTGGGCTCCATCCCTGAGCCCTAGGCGGGCAGACAGGCTCCAACGTGTCCCCGCGGGTGTCCCTGTTTACCCAGAGCCGGGGAGGGCGCGGGGGGCCGCGTGGGCCCGCCCCACCCCGCCCCCCGCGGCCGCAGGCCCCAATCCCGGTGCCCGGCTGACAAAGTCTCCAAATCAAAGCTCAGCCTTTCCGTACCTTCCCCGCGGGCGGGCTGTCCCTGCCCCCACGCCCGGCCCGGGGAGGCACCGTCAAGGGTTCCCCAAGGAAATCAGAGGCCTCAGCCCAGACGTCGTCGGCTTCCCGGTGGCTCCCCTAAAGGGAGCCCGAAATCCTCAGAGTCTGACCTCGAGTTTCAAAGAGGAGCGCTCCGCTCTCCGCACCCACCGCCCCATCCCACCCTTGGCCCCTCGGCTTTCCCGAGCGCGCGGCGGAGAAAGGCCTGGTCTCTCCGAGGCGAGGCGCGCCCCGGACCTCGAATCGGCTAGTAGGGGGTGGAGGAGCCTCTCCTTCACCCCCACCGGGACTCCCACTCTCCGATCGCTCCCCAGAACTCCAAAGCCCGTGGCGGGTGCGACTCCCCCTCCCCAGGGCAGCGCGCCAAACCCGCGCATGCGCACTCACAGGATTGCCGCGTAGCTCTACGCCCCCCCTCCTTTTTTCTTTCCCCGCCCCTTCCCTCCCTCCC